>NW_006921964.1:1992799-2020975 GCF_000298275.1 Orycteropus afer afer | reverse complement strand
AAAAAAAAAAAAAAAAAAAAGAAAGCTAATCTCAGTCACTTGGTAGACTGTTTGCAAACATGCTCCAATTCTTCCCCCTGTGCCCATACCCTTTTCAATATGATACTGCAACTTCTCCTAATGCAGTGCATCAGAGGTGATAGCGTGCCAGTTCTGAGCTGAGGCAGCAACTTCTGTTCCATCTCTTGAAGTCCTGCAGCACCACATGAACAAGCCTGGACTAGCCTGCTAGATAGCTAAAGGTATATTCCACTCCCCTTCATTGCGTTATGCTTAGTCAATAGCCAGGCAATAACCAAAGAGCTGACCACAGATGTATTAGATGGTTGAGTTGACAGCAGAACATATTGCCCAGCTGAGACCAGATTAACTCACAACATCATGAGCTAAATAAATGGCTGTTGTCTTAAGTCACTAAGTTTTGGGGTGGATTGTTACACAGCAATAGCTAGCTGATTACTGTCTCCAATTTATCTGGGAGAGAAAGAAAACCTTCACTTAATTTCAACTGGCCCTCAGAGAATTTTATTGTAGAATGTGAGGGCCTGGCCAAGAGAATCATTCTCCAGCAATGACCACCTGGGATTTTCCATTCCAGAGGGGACCTTTCAAGGGTCTAGCACTGTGGCAGGTGAAGAGTCATAAATAATACATAATCAACAAACACTGCATATACGTATCTTAAAAGTATCTTAAACTGGTAATTATTTCAAATTATAAGACATATAGTCTCACTGCTCTGTCAGACTCACTGACCATATCACTGTGGTATATATTCTTTTAGACCTTTTCCTACATGCTCACACTCATGTGTCTGTAGCTCCCTGCACTTTGTTTTACGGTATTCCCTCTCCCTGCCCAACTCCCCCACCACCACAGATAGCACTCAATTTTTTTTCACTTCGCAATATGCCTTGGAGACTTTGTTGTTGTTGGATGCCATTGAGTTGGCTATAGCTCATGGTGACCTTGTACACAACAGAACACAACATTGCCTGGTCCTATTCCATCTTCACGATTGTTGCTATGCTCTGCTGCCATCCCTGTGTATTTTGAATGCCTTCAACTTAGGGGGTTCATCTTTCACCACTATATCAAACAATGTTCTGTTGTGATCCATGAGGTTTTCAGTGACTAATTTTCAGAAGTAGATCACCAGGCCTTTCTTCCTAGTCTGTCTTACTCTGGAAGCTCTGCTGAAACCTGTTCAGCATCATAGCAACATACAAGCCTTCATCATATGACAAAATAACAGACAGAACATGATTGAAGACCTTGCCATATCCAAAATTATAGATCTAACTCCTTTTTACTCATGGTAAGGAATACATGTACCTTTGCTCATCTAACTAGTCCTCTGTTGAGGGACATGTGGCTGTTCCCACTTTTCACTGTCACAGGGTTTGTCTCAGGCACACATGTCAGGTTTCTCTAGGGCAGAAACAGAGACATGGAGTCACTGACCACAGGTGCAGTCAGCATTTTAAAGGGAAGACAACATATGGAGACTTGCCAAACTCCACAATCCCATGAGCCACACTGAACAAACACTTCCTGTAAAGCAAGCTATATTTTTCGGGCCTGCATCACCTTCCACCTCTCTCAGGCTCCCTCTCTTTTCTATCCTTCCACTATCCTATAAGTGTTTATAACATGGGACTTGTGAAAGAGAATTTTATCTTTCCTACCTTAGGAACTCTGGTAGCACAGTGCCTAAGGTATTTGACTGCTAACCAGAAGACTGATGGTTCAAACCCACCAGCCACTCCTTCCAAGGAAGACTAGGCAATCTACTTCTGTAGAGACACTACCTTGGAAACCCACGGAGGGGTTGCTATGAGTCAGAATTAACTTGATGGCAGTGAGGTTTTTTTTTTTTGTTGTTGTTGTTTGGTCTTAATCTAAAAAAGCATGTGCCCTGAAGTTGTTACATATTTTTTCCAAGGGGGAAAATCACCCTCAATTAATTGCTCTTGTCATGTTGTTGAATGATTTTTTTCTGAGTCAATGGTCCTTTGTAGAATTTTTTTTTCTGCTAAAATAAACACCAAATTCTTATGGGAAGAAAAACATAAGAGGAATCATTACAAAAATGGGAGGCATAGTGCTCCAAGGAATAAATACAAAAGAAACCCAAAAAGAAAAAAATTAAACACAAAAAGCAGAGGAGCAGTAAGAAAGCAGTGAAGAACCACAGAGCAATCTCCCTTGGTGTTTTCACAGTCTGTTACACAATTTTTCTGTCTACAAAAATGTTCTGGAAAAGTGAAGCTTTCAGGTATTGAAGGCAAATTCCCCTTCATATCCAAAGCAAAAGGTACTGATGACAATGTGACATTTCCCTGGTGACTCTTGGCTGTTGCTATGATAATGTTTAATGCATGGTTCAGTAGTAGAATTCTAGCCTTCCATCCTGGAGCCCAGTGTTTTTTCCTGGCCAATGCACCTGAAGTACAGCCAACACCCACCTGTCACTGAAGACTTATGTGTTGCTATGATGCTGAACAGGTTTCAGTGGAGCTTCTAGACAAAGTTAGACTAGTAAGAAAGGCTTAGTGATCTGCTTCTGGAAAATCAGCAATGAAAACTTTATGGAGGACAACGGTCCAATCCCATTGGGCATGAGGTTGCCATGAATAGGAGGCAGAGTCAATGGCAGCTAACAGCAACAACAATGCTCTCTCAGAGCCCACTGATGCTGTCAGAGGCTAGGCAGGAGGCTGTTTGCCTCAGCACAAAATGGCCCTGGCCCATGGGTTTCCTGGGTGGAATGCTCTTATTTTCTGAGCCTCTTCTCCTTGGTACTACCAGCATTAGTTGAGAACAGGACTCAGGTCAGCATTGTGCTGGGCACTTGTTGATGCTGCTTCATTTAATTGCCAGCAAGCATTCTGGGGTTAGAGTTCTGGTTCTGCCATTAGGTAGTTGTGCACAAATGGTGCAGCTTCTTGGACCTTGATGTTCCTTGTTTAAAATGGGGTGGTGAGGCAGAGACAAGATGGTATCTTGGTAACACTCTGCCTGATCCCTCTACAACAGAGACCTGCCTGGACAAACTGAGTGAAACAGACACAAATAATGATCCTGGAATGCTGAGCTTCAAATGAAAGGATAAAGAATTAGATTGACCCCTGATTGGAAAGGGAGACAGAGCAAGGATATGACTGGGGAAAGAGAAGCTGGAGCCTGACAAAATGTGGGCACTTGAAACACAAAAAGACATCATATGGGGTCAAGGAGAAACTTTCATGGAATCCACACTGTGGACAGATCTGGAGGGAATCAAGGTGAGCAGAATACACATTGGATTTGGGAGAGGAAGCATAAGGAAATGGGTGAGATTTCCAGTGGCACAGGTGACTGCAGAGCAAGGAGAGAGCCAATGAAGATGGAAGAAAAATGAGAACTGGACTTTGGGTTGAGGGCCCACATGAGGGAGAAGCCCTATGGCGTGGCAGCTGGAGATGCTGGACTCTGGGCAGCCCCCTATTTGACTGAGTCTGGGCAGGAACTGGATAAATGGCTGCACATGCCCAGAAGTGCACTTGGCCCATGCCAGTGAATTGCGACAGGAGAGATGTTTTCTCCACTCTACCAAACACACTTTTCTGGTGGTGACTAGGGGTGAGACTGCTTCCCACCCCACCAACTCAGTGGCTAGGGATGCCTCCATAGCAGCACCCCTCCACACACACCGAGTTCCTTGGCTACCTCAGCATCCCAGTTACCTGTTGCAATGAGCCGCAAGCAGACAGAGACAGTGCCTGTGACTCTGTATCCCTGCTCCCATGCCATTCACAGGTTTTGCTCTCACTAAATGCAAGAGGCATCAAATTGTGGCCTCCTCTGCCCATTGCATGCCGGGTTCCTGCCACCTCCATGGGAATGTACTCTCATGGATCATGCCACAGCTTCTGGCTGCCAGTGCTGCCAGCTGACCATAATTTTACCAGGCTCTTCCCACTTATTTTTCTTTTCCTTTCTTCTTTTTTTGCCTTTTCTTCTTTTCCACCATTTCTTCCTTTTTATTTCTTATTTATTTCTCCCTCTTCCTCCTCTTTTATTTTCATCAATCTTTCCTTTCATTCATGCTCCTTGTTTATTTTAAATTTTTTTCCTCTGCCCCATCCAATAGGATACATACATTAATTCCCCACTACTCAACGGCACATAACAACAACAACAACAACAACAACAGTCAGCCATACCTACTACACCTACCACCTCACCTAACAGGTGAGTGCTACTGCCTATACCACTGGATCAATGACAGATAGTGGAATATCTATTGATCCCACTCTCTTCAAGACCAACAGAGACTCAGGCTAACATTCCCACCAATTTTCCTATCCACCAGGAGACAGATGGAGAATGCCCAAGTGCTGCCAAACTAGTAACCAAAGAACACCATGCCCTACCCATCTGGATATACTGAAACTAAGAAAAGCCAAAAAACAAAACACACACACACACACACACACACACAAACCCCAGGATGAAACCAACTACACACAGCTAACAAATTAAACAGCAACTCCAAAATATCTCAGAGACAACAGAAAACTTTAATGCAAACAAAGAAACAGGACTAGTTATCACAAGCAAGTGACCAAAATAAAGAACTAGGAAACCTCCCCAAGGAAGAACAGGTGACAGAACTACCTGATAAGGAATTCAAAAGATATCTATAGCCATATATGTGCATACAGATATAGGTATATCATTCCAAGAGCTCAAGGAAACCACAAATAAAATAAAGGAAAAGACAGACAATGCTCTAGAAGAATTCAGGAAAAGAATACAAGAGCAAAATTATAAAATAAAAACAGCACTAGAAATCATACAAAAACAGCCTTAGAAATCCAGAAGATTAACACTAAAATTGCAGAGATATATAATACTCTATTGGAGTATTATCATTGGAAAGACGAAAGAGTAGAATTGAAGAATGGATTAGCTAGAAGACAAATGCCTTCATACCAGTTTGTATAAGGAAAAGTCAGAAAAAAGAATGGAGAAAGCCTAAAAATTATGTGTGATAATATCAAGAGAAATAATCTATGTATGATTGGTATCCCAGAACAGGAGTAGGCAACAAACAAAAACACAGAAAAACTGTTGAAGACTCGATAGCATAAAACTTCCCTAATATCATGAAAGACAAAGAGATATCCATCCAAGAAGCTCAATGAACTCCATACAGGATAGATCCCAAAAGAAAGTCACCAAGACATATAATAATCAAACTAACCAAAACCAAAGACAAAGAAAGAATCTTGAGAGCACCTCAGGAAAAAAAAAAAAAAAAGAAATATTATCTACAAGGGCAACCAAAAAGACTAAGCTTTGATTTCTCAACAGAAGCTATGCAGGCAAGAAGGCAACGGAATGACATATAAAACCTTGAAAGAAAACATTGCAAACCAAGAATTACATATCCAGAAAAACTCTCTCTCAAATATGATGGTGAAATTAGGACATTTTCAGATAAACAGAAATTAAGGGAATTTGTAAAAATTAGGCCAGCTTTATAAGAAATGCTAAAGGGAGTGCTTCAGACAGACAACCAACAACAAAAGATAGCAAACTAAGATTAAGACACATGACAATATCACCTAGAAACCAACTCAGAAAAGTAATATAAAATAAGATTACAAGACTAAAAATAGAGAACTAGAGGTGTCACTCTGTAAATGATAACTACAAAACAAAATGAGGGAATAAATGGTATAACTCAGAACTTCCAAATGGAGAGGAAGTCAGTATGCTATCAATATAGAAAGACTGTTTCAAATTTATGAAGATAAACATTAACTACAAGGTAACCACAAAGAAAATTAATACACCTTCTAACCAAAATAAGAAAGAAGAAAATTATAAGGACTTATTAAACACAAAATCAACAATGAAGAAAAGGAAAAAGACCTGATCACAAAATGAAGTCAGCACAGAAAAATATTTGGAAGAAACCATCACCATCACAATAAAAAACACAAAAGAATAACAGCATTAAATTGTTATGTGCCATCGAGTGATCTCTGACTCATGGCAACCTTACGTACAACAGAATGAAACACTGCCTGGTTCTGTGCCACCCTCATGATCCTTACTATACCTGAGCCCATGGCTGCAGCCACCATACTAATCCATCTTGTTGAGGCCCTTCCCGTCTTTCGTTGACCCTCCACCTTACCAAGCATGACATCCTTCTCCAGAGAATGGTCCCTTCTGACAACATGACCAAAGTAGGTGAGATGAAGTCTGGTCACCCTCGCTTCCAAGGAGCATTCCAGCTGCATTTTTTTCCAGGACAGATTTCTTAGTTCTTTTGTCAGTCTCTGGTACTTTTAGCATTCTTCACCAACACCACAACTCAAAAGCACCAACTTTTCTTTGATCTTCCTTATTCATTGTCCAGCTCTCACATGCATAAGAGACGACTGAAAATACCATGGCTTGGTAGCATGAAGGCACATCTTAGCCTTCAAGGAGCTATCTTTGCTCTTCAGTGCTTGAAAGAGGTCTTTTGCAGCAGATTTGCCCAATGCACTATGTCTTTTGATGATGTCTTGACTGCTGCTTCCATTGGCATTGATAGTAGAACCAAGTAATATGAAGTTTTTGACAACTTCAATCTTTTCTCCATCTATTGTGATGCTGCTCATTGGTCCAGTTGTGAGGAATTTTGTTTTCTTTGTATTGAGGTATAATCCATACTGCAGACTGTAGTCTTTACTCTTCATCAGTAAGTGCTCCAAGTCATCCTGACTTTCAGCAAGCAAAGTTGTGTCATCTGTATACCACAGGTTGTTAATAAGCCTTCCTCCAATCCTGATGCCATGTTCTTCTTCATATAGTCCAGCTTCTCAGATTATTTGCTCAGCATACAGATTGAATAAGTATGGTGAAAGCATTACAACCCTGATGCACTCCCTTCCTGATTTTAAACCATGCAGTCTCCTCTTGTTCTGTTCAAATGACAGCCTCCTGGTCTATGTACAGGTTTCTCATGAGTACAATTAAATGTTCTGGAATTCCCATTCTTCTCAATGTTATCCACATTCTGTTATGATCTACACAATCAAAAGCCTCTGCATAGTCAATGAAACACAAACATCTTTCTGGTATTCTTTGCTTTGAGCCAAGATCCATCTGACATTAGCTATGATATCCCTTACTTCATGTCCCCTTCTGAATCCAGCTTGCATTTCTGGAAGTTTTTGGTCAATACACTGCTGAAACCTTTTTTGAATTATCTTCAGTAAGATTTTACTTGCAAGTGATATCAATGGTATTGTTTGATAATTTCCACATTCTGTGGGACTGACTTTTTTTGGAATGGGTACAAATATGGATCTCTTTCAGTCAGTTGGCCAGGTAGTTGTCTTCCAAATCTCTTGGCATAGCCAAGTGAGTGCCTCCAGAGCAGCATCCATTTGTTGAAACATCTTGATGGGTATTCCGTCATTTCCCAGAGCCTTGTTTTTCATCAATTCCTTCAGTGCAGCTTTTACTTCTTCCTTCAATACCATTGGTTCTTGATCATACACCACCTCCAGAAATGGATGATCATTGACCAATTCTTTTTGGTACAGTGACTCTGTGTATTGCATCCATCTTCTTTTGATGTTTCCTGCTGCATCATTCAATATATTGCCTCTGGAATCTTTCAATATCGCAATTTGAGGCTTAATTTTTTTCCTCAGTTCTTTCAGTTTGAGAAAATGCTGAGCATGTTCTTCCCTTTTGATTTTCTAACTTGAAGTCTTTGTACATTTCATTATAATAATTGACTCTGCTTCTCAAGCTGCTCTTTGAAACCTTCTGTTCAGTTCTTTTGTCCTGTCAATTCTCCCATTTGCTTTAGCTATTCTCCATTCAAGGGAAAGTTTCAGCATCTTTTCTGACATCCATTTGGGTCTTCTCTTCCTTTCCTATCTTTTTGATGACCTCTTGCTTTCTTCATGGATAATATTCTTGATGTCATCCCACAATTCCTCTGGTTTTTGGCCACTGGTGTTTAATACATCAAATCTATTTTCTAAATGGTCTCTAAATTCAGGAAGCATATAATCAAGGTCATATTTTGGCTCTTGTGGACTTCTTTTAATTGTTTTCAGCTTTAACATGAACTTGCATATGAGCAGTTGATGGTCTGTTCCACAATCAATACCTGGCCTTGTTTTGGCTGAAAATATTGAGCTTCTCCATCACCTCTTGCCACAGGTGTAGTCAATCTGATTCCTATGTACTCCGTCTGGCAAAGTCCACATGTATAGCTACTGTTTGTGTTGTTGAAAAAAGGTATTTGGAATGAATAAGTTGTTGGTCTTGCAAAATTCTATCATGCGATCTCCAGCATCATTTCTATCACCAAGGCCATATTTTCTAACTATTGGTGATTCTTTGTTTCCAACTTTTGCATTCCAATCACCAGTGATAATTAACACATCTTGATTGCATGTTCAGTTGATTCAGACTGCAGAACTTGGTAAAAATCTTAATTTTCCTCATCTTTGGCTTTGGCTTTTGGTGCATAAATTTGAATCATAGTAACACTAACTGGTCTTCCTCTTTGATGTATGGATATTATCCTGTCACTGACAGCACTGTACTTCAGGATAGATCTTGAAACATTCTTTGTGATGATGAATGCCACATTATTCCTCTTCAATTTATCATTCCTGGAATATGGTTGTCTGATTCAAAATGGCCAAAACCAGTCCATTTCAACTCATTAATGCCTAGGATATTGATCTTTATGTATTCCATTTCATTTTGACAACTCCCAATTTTCCTAGATTCATACTTCATACATTCTATATTCTGATTATTAATGGATGTTTGCAGCTGTTTTTTCTTATCTTGAATCATGGCACATCAGCAAAAGGAGATCCTGAAGACTTTAGTCCATCTACATCATTAAGGTTGGCTCTATTCTGAGGAGGCAGTTCTTTCCTAGTCACATTTTGAGTGCCTTCTGACTTGAGGGGCTCATCTTCTGGCATTATATCAGATAAAGTTTCAGAGATAGTTTTCAGTAATGTAGCAGACAGTGTTTTACTTCTATTCATAAGGTTTTCACTGGCAGATTCTTTGAGAAGTGGATGTCCTCCTTCTTCTGAGTCTGTCTTAGTCTGGAAGCTCCACTGAAACCTGTCCACCATGGGTAACTCTGTTGGCACTTGAAACACTGGTGACATAGCCTCCAGTCTCACAGCAACACATAAACCACTACAGGATGACAAACGGACAGATGAGTTCATCTCCCTTAGCTGTTCCAAACTGCTCTACTCCCACTTCCCGGCCTTCCCTAGTAGTTCCAGCTCTCCGAAAAGACATCTGCCACCACTTCCTGGCCTTCCCCTGCCAGTTCCAGCTCTCCAAAAAGCCATCTTCCCAGTAAATTCATATTTATCATTAATTACACTGAGTGTGAATAAGTTAAATGCACCAATCAAGACAAAGAAATGGCAAAATGGATAAGAAAGTAGGACCCATCAATATACTCCTTATAAGAGACTCACTTTAGATAAAAATAAATTAAAAATCAAAGGATGGAAAAATTACATCAATCTAATGGCAACAAAAAAAGAGCAGGAGTAGCAATATTAATTTCTGATAAAATACACTTCAAGGCACAACTGGCATAACAGACAAAGAATGTAATCATATAATGATAAAAGGGTCAATTCAGCAAGTGGACATAATCATAATAAATCTCTATGTACCCAGTGAAAGAGCTCCAAAATGTATTCAGCCAAAGGTAACAGAAATGAAAAGAGAAATAGGCAATTCTACAACAGTAGAAGAGACTTTGACACACCATTTTTGATGAAGGACAGAACAACTAGAAAGGAACTTGACAAAGATATGAACAGCACAATCAATCAACTCGACCTCATAGACATACAGAACACTGTACCCAACCAAAACATAGTATACATTCTTTTCCAGTGCTCATGGATCATTCTCCAGAATAGATCATATATTAGGCCACAAGATAAGCCTCAATAAATTTTAAAACATGGAAATACTACAAAGCATTTTCTCTGGTCATAATGCTATAAAATTAAAAATCAATAATATGAAGATTAAGAGAAGTAAAAATCAAATACATGGGAACTGAATAACACCCTGTTAAAAACTACTGGGTAACAGAGAAATAAAATATGAAATAAAAAAAATTCCTAGAAACAAATGAGAATGAAAACACATCACACCAAAACCTTTGGGACATAGCAAAAGCAGTACTCAAAGGACAATTTATAGCAATAAATGCATGCATGAAAAAAGAAGAAAGAACCAAAATCAATACCTTAACCCCAACAACTCCAACAATTAGAAAAAGAGCAACAAAACAGCCTATGGTCTACAGAAGAAAGGGAATAATAAATATTCAAGCAGAAATAAATGAAACAGAAAAATAATAGAAAGAATCAACAAGACTAGAAGTTGACTCTTCAAAACGATGAACAAAATTGACAAACTACTGGAAAATTTAACTAAGGAAAAGAAAGAGAAAATGCAAATAATATAAGTAAGAAATGAAATGGGTAACATTACAGCAGAGCCAACTGAAATAAAAAGGATAATAACAGAATATTATAAAGAACTGTACTCCAACAAATTTGAAAGCCTTAGAAGAAATGGACAAATATCTAGAAACACACAATCTACCTAAATTAACACAGACAGAGGTAGAAAATTTGAAAAGGGTAACAAAAGAAGAAATTGAACAGATTAGTCTACTAAACATTCAGAGAAGAGTTGGCACCAATCCTACATAAACTATTCCAGAACATAGAAAAGATGGAATACCCTCAAATTTATTTTATGAATCAACTATAACTCAGATACCAAAACCTGGCAAAGATACCAGGAGAAAGGAAAACTATTGACCAATATCCCTCTTGAATATATATGCAAAAATCTTCAACAAAATCCTAGCCAATACTACCCAACACTATATCAACAAAATCATGACCAAGTGGGATTCATACCAGGTATGCAAGGATGGCTCAACACCAGAGAAATAATAAACATAATCCACTATATAAATAAAGCAAAGGAAAAGAGCAACATGATCATATCAACCAATCCAGAAAAGGCATCTGATAAAACCCATTTCTAATAGCCACTCTCAGTAAAATAGGAATAGAAGGGAAATTCCTCAATATATATAATGGTATATATGCCAAATCAATGGCCAACATTATTCTCAATGGTGAAAGATTGAAAGCATTCTCCTCACAAACAGTAACAAAACAATGATTTCCTATATCACCACTCCTATTCAACATTGTATTGGAAGTCCTAGCCAGGGCAATAAGGCAAGAATGACAAAGAAAAGACATATAATTGATAAGGAGGAAATAAAAGTATCCCTATTTGCAGAAGATATGCTCCTATACATAGAAAACCCAGAGACTCATCAAGAAACCTAGTGGAACTAGTGGAAAGATTCAGCAAAGTGGCAGAGTCAACATATAAAAATCACTTGGATTCCTCTATATGAACAAAGAGATCTCTGGAAAGGAAATAAGGAAAACAATGTCATTTATAACAGCTACCAAAAGATAAAATACTTAGGAATAAATTTCATCACGGACACAAAAGACCTACACAAAGAAAACTATAAAACACTACTACAAGAAACTGTAAGAGAGCCCCAGAAATGGAAGAGCATACCATGCTCATGGATAGGAAGATTGAACACTGTGACAATGTCAATACTACTCAAAGCACTCTACAGAGTCAATGCAATCCTGTTCCAGATTCCACAGCATTCTTTAAGGACATGAGCAAATAATCACTTTTTTTATATGGAAAGGAAAGAGATCTTCCTTTCAATAAATTGAAAGCAGTACTGATAAGCAAAGCACTACTGAAGAAGAACAAAGTAGAAGGTCTTATACTCCCTGATCTCAAAACCTACTATATAGCCATGGTAGTAAAACAGCCTGGTGTTGGTACAGTGACAGACACATAGACCAGTGACAGAACTGAGAACCCAGAAATAGATCCATCCATCTATAGACACCTGATCTTTGTTTGACAAAGGACCAAAATCCATTAAATGGGAGAAGAGCCAGTCTTTTTAACAAATGGTGCTGGCAAAACTGGATATCTATTTGCAGAAAAATGAAACAAGAACCATACCTCACACCATACACAAAAACTAACTCAAGATGTATCAAAAACTTAAATGTAAAACCTAAAAGTATAAAGTTCATCAAAGAAAAAATAGGGGTAAACTTAGGGGCCCTAATTTATGGCATAAATAGACTATCAAGCATTACCCAAAATGGACAAACAGCAGAAGATAAACTAGATGATTGGGACCTTCTAAAAATTAACTTCTTATGCAAATCAAAAGACTTCTCCAAAAGAGTGAAAAAAGAACCTACAGATTGGGAAAAATATTCAGCAACGATATATCTGACAAAGGACTTATCTCTAAAATTTATAGAAAACTCCAACACCTCAACATCAAAAAGGCAAACAATCCAATTCAAAAAAATGGGCAGAAGACATGAACAGACACTTCACTAAAGAAGATACTCTGGTGGCCAACAAACACATGAAGAAAAGGTCATGATTATTAGCCGTTACAAAAAAAACCAAACAAAACCAAACTCATTGCCATCAAGTGGATTCCAACTCGTTGTTGTTGTTATGTGCCTTTGAGTTGGACCCGACTCAGCAACCCCTCCTTGGGTTTCCAAGGTGGTATCACTATGGAAGTAGATTATCCAACCTTCCTTCCAAGGAGCGGCTGGTGGGTTTGAACTGCCAGCCTTCTGGTTAGCAGTCAAGTGCCTTAGGCACTATGCTACCAGAAACCAAAACCAAACTCACTGCCATCAAGTTGATTCCAACTCATGGCGACCCCCATTGGGTTTCTGAGACAGTAAATCTTTACAGACGTAGATTGCCCCATCTTCCTTCCATGAAGTGGCTGGTGGGTTTGAACCACCAACCTTCTGGTTAGCAGTCAAATGGCTTAGGCACTGTGCCACCAGAGCTCAGAGATGCAAATCAAAACAACAATGATATATCGTCTTAGCCCAGCAATAATAGCAAAGTTGAACAAGACAGAAAATAACAAATACTGGTGAGGATGTGGAAATATTGGAACTTTCATACACTGCTGGTGGGACTGTAAAATGATACAACCACTGTGGAAAATGGTACAGCACTTCTTAAAAAGTTGGAAATAGAAATACCATTTGATTCAGCAATCCTGCTATTAGGTATATAACCTAAAGAAGTGAGAACTGGGACATGAATATATATATATAAGCACACCAATGTTTATTGCAGCATTATTCACAATAGCAAAGTAATGGAAACAACCTAAGTGCCCATGAATGGATGAATGGATAACAAAACTATGCTTCATATGCACAGTGGAATACTATACAACACCAAAGAATAATAATGAAGAATCTACAAAACACTTCACAACATGGATGAACTTGGAAGACGTTGTGCTGAGTGAAGTAAGTCAATCACAGGAGGACAAATATTGTGTAAGTCCATTATTATAAAAAGTCAAAGAAAGGTTTATACATGAAAGAAATTTTTCTTTGTTGGTTATTAGGGATGGGAAGGGAGGGGAGGGAAAATTGCTAGATAGGTAAGAGACACATATTAATTTCGGTGAAGAGAAAGGCAATATACCAAAACCAAGTGACCAGCACCATAACACTAGGGAAACTGAAGATGCAGAGAGGTGCACAAGAGGTACAGATAATAAAGGTAGATACTTTTATATACACAATTCTGTATTATCAGTAATAACAAACATTAATCTACGGGTGGATACATAGATAAAGGAGCTCTCATGGTGTAATAGAAGCTCTGGTGGCGTAATGCCTAAGGCATTTGACTGCTAACCAGAAGACTGGCAGTTCAAATCCACCAGCCACTCCTCAGAAGGAAGGTTGGGCAATCTACTTCAATAGTGATACTGCCTTGGAAACCCAAGGAGGGGTCGCTATGAGTCGGGTCTGACAACAGTGGTGTAATGGATAAGGCATTTGGCTGCTAACCAGAAAGTCAGTGGTTCAAACCCACAGGTGCTCTGTGAAAGGAAGATGCTGTGGGTAAGCAAAAGGGAATATATCCATGACAATGTATAAGTTCGGCAGACAGTATTTCTACATACGTATCTATCTGTATGTGCTATAAGAATGTCCATATAGATAATAGAGCTAACAGGAAACAAAGTTATCATAACTTCTTAGTCACAGCCAAACACTTTAAAGGAATGAGTCTGCAGGCTCTCAGGCTCGGAACCACGGTGGTTGGGGACATTGAGCTCAACTGGCATAACATTCTACACAAAAACAAATAACATTCAACACAAAACATAGTTCTATGTCCTACGTTGGTGAGTTGTGACAGGGGTCTTAAATGCTTGCGAGCAGCCATCTAAGATGCAACAACTGGTATTTCCTTGTTCCAAGCAAAGAAGGGTGAAGAAAATCAAAGAGCTATGGAAACAATTAGTCCAAGGGACTAGTGGACTATGCCAACTTTTTTTGCCTCTATGACCCTGAGACTAGAAGAACTAGATAGTACAAAACTGCCAACTACTTGGAAAGGGATCTAAATTGGAGATCCTGGATAGAGTGGGGAGAAATACGTGGAACAAAACTCAAAATCATAAAAAAAAGACCAGTCTTACTGGTCTTATAGAGACTGGTGAAACCCCCAAGACTATGGCCTCTAATCACTCTTTGGGCCTAGAACGGAATTCACTCCCATGGTTTCCAGCCAAACAATAGATGGGCCTACAAGGTGAACAATTACACCAGGTAGGTATACTCAACCACAGGAGCTCAAAAGGGCAGCATTTGCCCAGGGATAAAGCTCAGAGGGCAGGAATACATAGGAAAGAAAGATAAAGGAATATGGTAATAGTAGGGAGGAAGTGGAAAGAGAACTGTTACATTGTGGGGACTGCAGTCAATGTCATGAAACAAAATGTGTATGAACTGTTGAATGTAAAATGAATTTGTTCTGTAAACTTTCACCCAAATCACAATAAAATGTTAAAAAGAAAAAAAAAAGTAAATGCAAAGCTCTTTATCTATTGAATGACACAAGGTTCCTAAAATATTACATAAAAGATAATAAATTCCTTCCCAAAAGGAAAAATAAAATAAAATGGGGTCAGCATACAGTATGTGAGAAAAAGTTCCTCTTGCAAACGATAGGAGGCACAGGCACAGCCCACAGACATTGTCAGGGCCATGTGGCTACCAGATGGTAGACTAGAAGTTGGTCCATGGCATATGCCTCCCCCCACCCCCACCCCCATCGTTGCTCCCTCATACCCTTCCCTTCTTGGCAGGTCTCCATTTCCATTTCCTGGAATGGCAAAGCCCTGTATCCACCTTGAGCCCTGTTTTCTCTCAGAGAACCTTGGGGGATGGGACAGCTCTTTTCATAGCTGCGGTCTCCTTGTTGTGTTTTGGTCACCCTGGATGACAGCAGCATCAGCACTGGGGCTGATATCTGAACTCTAAGGAAGTCACTATCGCTGCTTGCCCAGGCTCTGCTTCATGCTGCTTCTGAGCACCCCACCCCCAACGTGTCCCTCCTGGGCCTCAGTCCCCAGCATGAGAGAGGCCCCAGTGCTGATGGCTGAGTGCTGGGAATTGCCTGCTCTGTGGCCCAAGTTCATATCAAGTTCACACCAGGTTCCTCCAATCCCCTTGAGAGCAGGTTGGTGCTTAGATTAAGTGAGAAAACATCTCCATTTTAGGGAATCAGTCCCACTCTGTCACCCTCACAACCATAAAAGGCAAAATAAGGAACAAAATATTTTTATCTGCTTCTGCACCTACACCCCTCTATCTGCACACACAATAGAAGTCCAACACATAATGCCCCAGGACTGCAAGTCATCTTTCAGGGGCTTTTTCCTTCACTTCTGCTTCAGTTTCGTCAATTACAAGGTAAGAATGTTAAAACCTCTTGCTGAGGTTTAAAACAAGAGGCTTAAAACCTCTTGTACATTTTATTGCTGAGGGTTATTGTGTATCAAGTGCCTCAGTCCAGAATAAACTGAGGCACAGAGCAGTTAGGTGACTGGCAGAGAGCCAGGCCCACACCAGGTAGGCTTTGCTTCCCCTGTAGGTACCCTGACCATTGTGTTGTTTCCACCTCCCCACTGGAAGGGACAGAAGGACCTGGAAGTGTGGCGCTCACACGCCAGGGTGACTGAACTAGGTGGCCAGAAAAGCTGTATTCACATGCACAAGCGCCCCCAGGACACTTCTCCTGGCTTCTCCCCAGTCGGTCTCCCCATGCTCCAATGCCAAACGTCAAACCGAGGGGAGAAAGGGAAGGCCAAAATGAGAGGGAAGTTACCGGCAGGTTCTTACCAGGCACGGATTACGTACACGTGTGCTCACGAAACTCCAGGTGGTAGCACCCCTGGACTATCTGTTCATGTGTCTTTGGAGTAGCCTGCAGCCAGCTATGGGTGTTCCAGAGGAGCATAAGGCTCTGATCAGACTTTAGGGTGTTTACTTTGCTTGTATAAGTGCTTTGGCTATCACCAGTCTTTGAGCAAGGGCCCTTTGGTTCATAGGGTCACCCCTGCTCTGGTATCTGGGGTGGAGGGTTGTGCTAAAAAAGTCAACACAGCCATGTCTCTATATGGATGTCCCACAAATTGCTCAATCTCAGACAGAAAAGGAGAAGATAAAACCTTCATTCAAATAATTTCACTTCTTACTAGCCACTGTGACTTGGGAACTAAGGAAAAACAACATTAAAATTGAGTTCACATTAGCTACACCCAGCATTCTCCATCAAAGGGGGAGTTGTGTAAAAAGGTTTTAATATCTACTCACTCAACATTTTTATAAAGGATAAACTACTCTCACATTTGCCTGTCTGTTGCTGTCTTGGCTCCTTTCCCACAGTTCTGCTGGTGTGGTCTTCCACATATGGATGACACAAAATGCCAGGTGTGAAGGATATCTGTATGAGAAGAAAGAAGGGGTGCCTTTGTATGTGTGCAATGGGAAGGCATGAGGGTGCCCTGTATGGTCATGAGGGGCAGCCTACTTACCACACGGCATGAGTCAGTTCAGTGTGGAACACAGGTGGCTTTGAATGGATGTTGGCCATTGCTACTCTGAACCTAGGGCTGAGGAGGTCCTATACTAAGGGCACCAGAGAAGGCCCCAAGTCCCTTCCAGGTGAGGCAGAGTTGTCCAATCTTCAGTCACTTAGTATCACCCTTACAATATTGTCGTAGACACATCACCTGTATTATCAAGTACTAATAAATTTATTAAACTGGCCTACTATTTTACCCTTGAAACAATATATTTATCAAAAAATTTTCTACCACTAATGTTAGTGGAAAATTAGAGTCATTTTCCATAAACAGAGACTGCTGTTTTCCTACCCACTACCCATTCTCTCTCATATTCCTAGTAACTTAGGCCTGATTTTATACAGATTGGTGATGTGTCCAACTAAACCACTACATCTTCCAGACTCCCTTGTAGTCAGGTATGGCCTTGTGACTAAGTTCTAATCATTGAGATATAAGAGGACAGTTGATGGATGGAATTTCCGGAAAGTTTCATTAACAGGACCAAACCAAAATCAAACTTACTGCCATTGAGTCGGATCTGACTCATAGCGACCCCTCCTTGGGTTTCCGAGGTGGTATCACTACAGAAGTAGATTGCCCAACCTTCCTTCTGAGGAGTAGCTGGTGGGTTTGAACCACTAGCCTTCTGGTTAGCAGTCAAATGCCTTAGGCACTATGCCACCAGAGCTCCTCATTAACAGGAAGATAGGCATAATTTCTGATGTCTGAAATATGGATGTGATGTGATGGCTGGAGTTCCAGCAGCCATTTTGGATTCTGAGGGAAACTTGAGGCTCTAAGGGTGATAGGGCAGAGAGAAGAAACCTGGTTTCTTGATAACACAAGCAGCCATTATCTCAGGACTGGATTATCTCCAGACTGCTTCTCAGTGAAAGAATAATAATCTTTCTTCTTGTTTAAACCACTGTTACCACCAATCTCTATTTCAAGCAGCCAAACTCAATTCTTAACTTATATAGAAAATCATAAAATAAATGCATGTCTTTTAAAACAAAACATGATTACCTATGGCCTTGGTCAATAGCAAGATGGGCCTTGGGTCTTTTCTAGGGAAACGTCCTAGTAAACAAGTAGATGTACCAGTCAGTCAGTTAGTGGAACGCATAGCAGCTCCCAGTGTTTTACCCTTCCCTGTATCAACGCCTTGTGTTACATGTTTTTTCAGTTGTTCCTACCAGGTGAGGAACATGTTTCTTTGTCCTGTCAGTGTTGTACGTGGCCATGGGACTTGCATTGGTCAGCAGAATACGGGCAGAAATAATGATGAGACAGTCTGAGCCTAGGCTATAAAAAGCATCAGATGATTCATTGTCTTCTTGTACTTCTGCTATTGCCCAGAAAGAACATGATTCAGCTAGTTCACTGGTCCAAAGGAATGGGAGACATGTGGAGAGACCTGGACCCAACAAAAGCTGGCCAAGCCCAGCCCAGATCAGCTGACCTACAGACACATTAGAAAGAATAGACTGTTGTTGTTTTAAGCTAATGAGTTTTGGGGTACTTCATTACATAGCATTATTGAGGTAAGTACTGACTGATTCAGTCAGGAAAGCAGCAATAACTGTATGCTAGGAATATCTATCTATATCTATATTCTGTGACATGGTTCCTGCCTTCCAGGAGTTTATGTTTTAGCTTAGGAACTCTCCAGTTTCAAGGGCCACTGAGGTAACGTCAATGCTCAGGTATAAACCCCAATAGAAACTGTATTACAGCTCAGCAGGTAATTGAATCCATCAGAGAAAGAAATTATAAAGAGAACTCCCTCAAAGCTAAAGCCTCCAAGGAGTCACAGAACAACTAAGGGAGCTGGAATAGTATCACGAAGCTGGAGCGGAGGCAGCAAGGGCAGATGTTGTGGACACCTTGTAAGAGAGAGCTGATTGGTGTGCATTTTCAGTGTATAACAGGAATCACAGCTGCATGCATTTGTTGACTATGTGACAGCACTTTGTATATGTTATCTCCTCAAATCTGTATGACAGCTAATGAGGTCTTTTATTTCTGTTTTACAGAAAAGGACAACAAGGCTCTCTGGCTCCCTGTCACTGCTGATCACTTCTCCTATACCCTTGACCCTTCTCTCCCTCCATCCTGGCCTCCTACCTGGCTCTCTAATGAGACAGCACACTCGTAGGACCTTTGCCCTGAACACTCTCCCCTATGCCTCTACATGGCTTCCCAACCCCCACTTCCTTTAGGTCTTTGCTCAGTGGTCTCTTTCTCAGTGAGGCCAGCCTATTTAGAATGTCTTCCCTTCATGACCCTGCCCTCCCCTTCCCCATTTCACTTTTCTCATGACATTTTTCTCCATGTGACACTCTTATGTCATTCAGTTCTGCTAATTTCTTACTCTCCAAAAAGGCAGAGATTTTTGTCTGACTTGTTCTCAGCTCTATCTCCTGTTCAGAGA
This sequence comes from Orycteropus afer afer, assembly GCF_000298275.1. Classification (NCBI taxonomy): domain Eukaryota; kingdom Metazoa; phylum Chordata; class Mammalia; order Tubulidentata; family Orycteropodidae; genus Orycteropus; species Orycteropus afer. The sequence continues at coordinate 2,001,413 of NW_006921964.1, read as the reverse complement.
ACCACACCATAAGTATGGATGAACAGGTTCAGAGATGCAAAGGAACCTGAAAAAAGTCAATTATCAAGGCTAGAGTGCAGCCCAGGTCTGTGTGGCCCTCACGGCAGCCCCATGCTCTCTTATATAATTAAACACAAAGCTGCTCTTCTCTCTTCTGCGGCATTCTATTGTGAGGTCTGAAAGACAAAGTGCCAATCTCTTTTCTCAGCAATTCTGCTGCGTGGAGTGAAGAGAATGGGAGAAGTCACCTATAATTTTCTTTTCTCTTTTGCTCCTTAAAAAGACCTCTTAAAAATCAAATATATTTTACAGAGAAACAAAGGAAAAGCCAGTTGATTTATCATGTCAATGACAAGCTAGTGATAAGGGGAAAGCATCTTTGAAAATGTGCAGAAATATACTCACTGTATGTGTAAACATTATACTTACAGGTGAGAACCATTTAGGAAGTTCCTAGCAGCTATTTCTAACAGTTCTCATCCTATAAACCAGCTCCCCGACTCTGTGACTCCAGTAGCTGAAACATACATGGTTAGGTGGATCTTAGTTAGCCCTGTGGCTTTGCAGCCATATAACCTTAGCCAAAATCTTTCCTCTCCCTGTCCTATCTCATACTGCGCTCCCACACCATACTCAGCTGTGGACAAAAGCTCTCGGCATTGGGCCTGGCATGTATCAGGTGTTCAAGACAAGTCAGTTCACCTCCCTTTTGATCAAGAAAGACTACCGTGCTCACCTCCAGCCATGTGGAAGTCTCGGCCATGGGTGTACGCACCATTTCATCTCACCTTCACAGCACAACCCTGTTGGGATGCCATTTCCTCAGAAGGGAAGAGAGGATTTTCTCAGCAGAAGGACTATAATGCATTCCTTAATAGAGATGTTTGAGCCCAGGGATTCCAAGGACCCCAAAGATGCTTGGTCCTTGGGCCAACATGGAGGAGTGAGCAGGGAACCAGCCTGGCCCAGAGCTCCACCAGCTAGGACACTCATGCCCACCTCCCTCATCTTCACCCATGCCTTAGAGTTCATCCCAGGGGGCTTCCACATGAAATGCTGCAAGTGGTTCTTCTACTTTTTTGGTAGGAAGGAAAGTTTCCAATGAATTAGCCTTTAGCAGTTTTCCTGCTCTGGTGATATTGCATAGCGAATAGGGAGAGAAGTTATTATTAAGACGGTGCCTAAATGTTGGTGCAGTCTCCCAGCTCTTGTGGAAGAAGCACTGGCCCCTGCCTCTCTCGCTGACAGCCTGCTAGTGAAGCTGTCTGGTGGGCTCGGTCTGCTGAGCTAAAGTGAGGAACCAAGTTGACTGGCAGAGAGGCGGCCATGCAAGTGAGAGAAGAGGTAAGGGAGGGCACCATCATACAGGGGCAGCATCACATGGGGACGGCGCACAACTACTAGGGGCTGAGCTTGTGCTGGGTCCTGCTACCTAAGGTTTCTGGGGGCAGCCTCAGGCCCATCAAACAATTGAGGAAATCCAGGCCCCACAAACGTGGGGCCAGGCACTGAGCCCCGGTCCCTGTTTCTCCGTCAAGCACAGCCACATTAGAAGACCTTGGCCTGGCTCAAACTGATGAGAGGTGGACAGGTTGCCTCTCTACAGGGCTCACTGGGATGCAGTTACATGCATGTTGAGGAATGGAGGTGAGCAGACCAGGCTTCAACTCTTGGACTGGCTCTGATATCAACTCTGTCCCTTGGCTGGGCTTGGGTACCCCTATGGGATGTAGCATTTCCAAGTGAACAGGCTGGGGAGCCTGGGCTGCAGACAAACTGTGGGAGCTGCTCCTGGAACTGCAGTGGCACTTCCCTCCTCTTTCAGGGTGTAGGATGGTACAGAAGCCCCAGGCCACTTGCCTCCTGTCAGACTCCTTACAGGTATAGCACCAAAAGGGAACTTTGCTGGAGGAACAGAGACTGCAGTAGCTTGCTCTGAAGTAGTTTTCCAAAAGATGAAATTCAAGCAAGGTGAAGAGCATGGGGATTTGGGTAAGTTACCTGACATGGGTGAGCTTTCTTCTGCCATGGGAACACTGCCTCCTCCGGCACTGCTGTTACAATCAAGTGTGTGATCCAAGACATAATGACCATCACAGAGTGATGGCTGATGGGTGTTTCAAGGTAGACAAATGTTATTTGATTATCTTTCAACAGGGCCCATTCCCAAGTCTAAATGCATGTGTGTGAGTGTATGTGCGTGCATGCGCGCACACACACACACATATACACACTCATTCACATACACACGATACATGGATCTGAGGGCAAATCCAGATAAATCAGCGTTGATGGCTTAGCAAATATCCATGGACTAGCTGTTCTATGCAGAAGTCAGCCAGCCTTAGCTGCTCTCCAAGCACTCCCAGTCTGTGGGGAGGGTGTGGGTGTGGAAGAGGAGGCACAGACATGTACCACTGTTCTAAGGGACTGACTGAGAAGGACCACAGTGTGGCCGTGGGAGCCTGGGAGGGCAGAGCACCAACTGCCTTGCTTTAGGGAGCCCACTTGGCAAACCTACTCCTTGCACATTGTGGTTTTGTTAGAGCTGCCATGCTGGGGTTGCTGTGTTAGAGTAGGACGAGAAACTGGGAGGGACTGAGGGGTCTCTCCAGGGCTCCTTCCCCACAGGCAGTGCCAATTGCACCCACTTCTGCTTCCCAATCAGGGGTACAGCCCACTGAGCACCTGAGGACAGTCCATCACAGAAGTCACTTCTGCAGCCCCATTGTATCCTTAGAGACTGCAAATAGCCACAGTGGCCATGCCCAGACATGCTGCATGTGGCCATGTCTGACACTTGAGAGAACTTGTATAATGAGCAAGACCCTCTCTATGATTCCTAACAGCAGTCTATAGGGGCCCCTTATCCTCATGGTGACAACTGGCTGGTATAGGCAGTGGCTGCCCCCACCCCTGAGGGATGTGTGTGATATTTTATTTGTTGTGGTCTGTTAAGGCAGATGGATTGAGCACTCCCTTCGCATTGAGCTCTGTTATGGCACTTTATGTGTATTTCTACACATAAAGATCACAGACCCCTAGAAGTGCTGCTCACTCTATCTTTTTGCAGATGAAGAGAGGAAAGCACAGGCAGTCTGGAATGGATCTGGAGTTGGAGTCCAGGTGGTCAGTGGCAGAGCCACTACCTCCGACCTACTCCACTCACTAGCTTCTCCTGCCAGGGCCATCTGCTCTCAGAGTCATGACTCGGCCAGAGGGTGTCTTCTGTCCTACCCATGTTTTGCCGAGAAGTTCCAGCTGTATTTTGAGTCACTGTTCAAATGTTGCCTTCTCTATAAAGACTCCTAACAGCCCCACCCTCCCCATCAAGCACCCCAAGGTGGCCCCCCAATCAACATTCTGGAAAGTTCAGGTGAGCACTGACCACTTATGGCCTCCAGGCACTTACCATGAGCTCCAAGTGCCTCTGAGGATCACACGCCAAGCTTGGGTCCTTACCATAGGAAGTTGATTCTGAACATTGATGACTCTGACAGCCTGCCATAGAGCCATGGAGCCCTGATTTTGCTGTCTGGAAGGTTGAATAGGAAAGAAGAGGCCATGCCCTCAACATAGCAGTCTGTCTGTCTGTCTCCCTGTGAAGCTTATTGGTCACCTTTGGGCTCCTGCCCATACCCACTCACCAAACAGAGGCCAAGAGCATGGTGCCAGGCCTCTGCTGCTCTGAGCCTCTGGCAGCTTCTCCTCAGTCTCAGCCTGCTCTGTAGAGATACAGATCTGGTGCACATCTGGCCACAGGACCTCAGCCAGGCCCTTGCTCCTCCGGAGTGCAGTGGTCTCATCTCCTACTGGGATGGTGAAGTATGACATGGGCACTGCCTGCTGACTACCTGGCCCTGTTGCTGCCCCCAGGCCTTTGCAAGGGCCCTTCCCCTGCCCAGGGGGCCCTAAGTCCCACCCCTGCTCTGCCTGGAGAGTCTCAGCTATATTTTAAGTCTCTGCACAGATGTTGCCTTCTCTACAAAGATTACCAACACCCCCTACCCCCAACTCTTACCCTCTGAGAGTTAATTCCTCACCCTTCCAGTGACTCCTCTTCTTTTATATTTTGCAATTGTCACCTTGGTGACTCTGCCCCTTCTTGATTATGAGCCCCTCAGTGAGGGCAGGGCAGACTCATTTTTGACTCTCTAGTCCCTAGCCTGAAGAAGCTCCAGTGGTACAGTGGTTAAGGGATTCAGTGGGTAACCAAAAATGTTGGCGGTTTGAACCTACCAGCCATTCCATTGGAGAAAGATGAGGCATACCACTTTTGCAAAATTTACAGCCTTGGAAACCCTATAGGGCAGTTCTACTCTGACCTACAGGGTCATTATGAGTTGGAATTGACTCAATGGCAGTGGGTTTGGATTTTTGGTTTAGTCCCCAGGCCAGGGCCCTCTGATGGGCCCTCTAAGCCAGTGAGCTGAAGTTAGTGAGTTCTTCCCCCAGGCCAGCTGCCCCCTCTTCTTCCGGCCAACTGAGCATAGTGGGAAGAGCAGTGATGTGAGACCACCTCTGCCAGGATGAAGGGGGGAAGGGGTGAGGAGCACACTTTCTCCTGCATACATCCTGTCAGACAGTAAGCTGGTCCTATAGGAAAGAGGAGCTCTGTCTCCCTTGCAGGAGAAGCAGCTTTGGGGGAAGGGGCAGATGACAGGGTCCTATGGAGGAATCATGTCTGGAGAGTAGGCACACAAAGTCTTAGCCCGATGTGCTATGCAGAATGAAGGAAATAAGGAAAGGAAGTGCAGAGGAGGGTCTTGGCCCACAGTTAATGCTCTAGGTGGCAACTCTTGTCCCCCAGTGTTGGTAAGAAGAGGCATGTGTCTGGGGTGCTCCTGAGCTCCCTCTCATCCATAACAGCAATAGTACCTACCTCAAGGCTATTCTGAGTTACAAAGACAGAGGCAGCTTCTCTGAGAAGCTCTTTGCACTGATAATCAGGTGTATGATAAATATTAATAAATATAAATATTATCTTGCTGTTTAAAAATTTTTATAAATACCCTGTGAGGCAAGTAATATTACTTTTAAGATTTGGAAGCCACATTAGTGGGGTTCCTTCTAACTGCAAGTTCTTTCTAAGACCAATAAGTAGTTACCCCATCATAATTAAGATTTATGGAGCATTCACTGTAAGTTGGGAGTCAGCTTAACATTTGGCATGGAATAACTCATTTAATTATCAGCCTCTTGCTGCAAGCGAGGAAACTAGGCACAGAAAGTTTAGGTAACTAGTAAGTGGCTGGGCTGACTGGAAACCAGGTCGCTAAGACCCTGAGGTCTGTATTTTTGCTTTACTTCCAACCATTACCTGCATGTATGTCATAACTAAAACCAAAGACCAAACCCACTGCCACCTAGCCGATTCTGACTCAGAGCGACCCCCATTTGGTTTCCAAGTTGGCAAATCTTTACGGAAGTAGATTGTCCCATCTTCCTTCCATGGAGTGGCTGGTGAGTTTGAACCACCAACCTTCTGGTTAGCAGTCAAATGCTTTAGGCACTGCACCACCAGAGCTCCTTATAACTAGGGGCATTTTTTTCTCATTGCCCAAGCCATAGCAGATAGTGCTGAGAAGTTTCCTTCCTGGAATTAGTCAATCTTTATAAAACACCATTGCATGTAAGTAATTTGACATTTTTCTCCTCCTACAAATGACTAATTTAAATACTTCAGAGATTGCTTCTTCTAGAGACATAGAGTGAAGTCTGTTTATTCTTACCAGAAAACCTGAAATATTTTAATCTTAGAGGCTTTATGAATGATTTTGAATGAATGAATACTCCCTTGGGGTAAATTCCTTTTGGAAGATAACCAGGTGGCAAATTATCAGGCAGCACCATCACTGAAATGAGAAAAGATGGCCTTGCATTTCCAGAAGCATCCATTTGGCTTTCAGAGACCGATGCTAATTCATGAGTCAGGATTCAGACTACAAGTTCAACTACAGCCCTCAAAAGAGCTACATGCTTTGTTACTTTAAACTGAGTAAAAAGGTACCTGATTCATAGCTGAAAACCCAGTGTTCATGTTGCACCTTCCACAGCAATCACTTTTTAAATAGTTTTGAAGACAAAATCAATAGTGAATAAAAGAACACTGCTGATTACGCCAGACATCATCAAAGTGAAGCCCCAAATGCTGATAAAGTGGCTGCTTCTGCCACAGTTATGTCCTGTAGAGCAATCATATCACAGACTGAATGTTGTCAAATTAAGTTAACTAGGAAGTGTGAAGCAACCCTCATACTGAGGAGATGAAACCGTCTATTTAATCTGAGGTAGCTGTAAAAAGTTCTTCTAGAAGAGCATCCAGCCTGTGAGTCTGAGTGAGGAATGGGGCAGCACAGACAATGAGCAATTACTACCCACCCAGCAACTACCAATTTATTTACTCCGCAGCAGGTAGACAGTTACCAGGCAGGGAAACAGAGGGGCTGTAACATGTTCTCTATGAAGACTTTCCCACTTACTACCCTCAAGGGAAACTGGGCCTCTCCCTCCCCCAACACCCTCTAGTACCTAAAGTGTCCACTAATTAACCTCCTCCACTAATTTCTCTTTAAAGTAGGTTTGTCTCCTTCTTTGTACTGGGCTTCTTTGAGGCTGTCACTAGATCTGTGCCATTCCATATTCTTATACCCAACACAGATGCAGAGCATAGTCAGTTTCACACAGTATTTGTTGTATCCAAACATTCCATGTATATTTCCAATTTTAAATAAATATGCCCTGTACTTTATCTGAAGTAAATTGAACACAGAAAGAACCCCTGTAGTGACCCTGATCCCTTTCTCCTCAGAATGTGCCAAGTCATTCTCTATCCCCTTCAACCCTACTTTCTCAGTCTTGGAGAGTGTCTGGTTGGATTTCGGTGCCATTCCCCAACTTCTCCAACTTAATCTCCTTATCAGAAAAATGGGAACAAGCTTCATAAGGGGCACTGGAGCAGGGCTATGTCCACAAAGACATCAGAAGAAACTGACAAAAAGCTTTTGTTGAGTTATTTTCCTTCAAATACAAAGACTTAGTTTACTACTACTACTACTACTACTACTACTACTACTACAAAACAAAATAAAATGGCCTATTTAGGGAATATTTAACCTTCTCTAAACCTCATGTTTCTCTATATTCGTCATCATCATCATCATCATCTCACCGTCATTGCATCATCATCATCACCACAATCATCACCATCTATGGGCACCTATCATGGATCCTAGCTTTATCTAATCCCCCAAGAAAATCCAGCAATATTTGTGTTATTGTATCCATTTAATTGGAAGGAAGACTGGGCAATCTACTTCTGTAGAGATACCACCTTGGAAACCAAAGGAGGGGTTGCTATGAGTTGGACTTGACTTGACAGCAGTGAGTTCTTTTTCTTTTTCTTTTTTTTTTTTGTATTCGACAGCAGTGAGTTTTTGTTTTTTCTTTTTTGGTACCCATTTCATAGATGAGGCAGTGGAGACTCAGAGAGGTTAAAAAATTTGTCCAAGGATACATATGAAATAAATGACAAGGGCAGGGTTATATCCTTGTCTATCTAGGTTCAAAGATTTGTACAATTTTCAGACAACAGAGATAAACTCTTTTACATCTATAATACTTTACTGTCAGTGACAACAAACATTAATCTACTTACTGGTAAATAGATGGGTAGACATGCTGAATGATCAGGTATGTGTAGGCAAAAGGGAATATACCCATGACCATATATAAAGTTGGCAGATGATATTTCTACACACGTATTTGTGTGTGTTGTAAGAATGTCCAAATATATAATAGAGCTAACAAGGGGCAAAGTTATGACAACTTCTTGGCCACACCCAACCATGCTGAGGGAGTGAGTAGTTGGACATATGGGCTCAGGACCATGATCACAGAGGACCTCAAGCTCAATTGGCAAAACACACAACACAAAAACAATGCTCCACAACCTACTTTGGTGAGCAGCAACTGGGGTCTTAAAAGCTGGCAAGTGGCCATCTAGATGCAACTGTGAGTCTCTCCTCATCAAGAGAAAAGAAGAATGAAGAAAACCAAACATAGAAACAATTAGTCCAAGGGACTAGTAGACCATGTGATCCTCAGCCTATATGACCATGAGACCAGAAGAACTAGATGGTGCTCAGCTCCTACTGTGAACTACTCAGAAGGGTATTAGTGCAGGAGATCCAGGATAGAGTGGGAGAACAATGTGGAACAAAACTCAAAATCATAAAAAAAAAAAAAAAAAAATCACAAAATCACACACACACACACACACAAAACAGATTTACTGATCTGGTAGACCCTGGTGAGACCCCTGAGACTATGACTACCCCTGAGACTACCCCTGAGACCCCTTAGTTACCTTCATGTCTGGAACTGAACTCACTCCTATGGCTTCCAGCCAAATAACAGACAAGCATATGGGTGAACATTTACATCAGGTAGATACACTCCTTAGAGTGATCAATCATGGGAGAATAGAAGGGCAGTCTTTGCACAGGGAGATAGCTCAGGGGGCAGGAATGCATAGGAAAGAAGGACACAGGGGCAAGGTAACTACAAGGAGGAAGTGGGATGGGAAAAAATCTTATCAGGGACACAAAAGACC
>NW_006921964.1:1920152-1989822 GCF_000298275.1 Orycteropus afer afer | reverse complement strand
AAAAAAAAAAAGGAGGAAGTGGGAAGAGAACTGTTACACTGTGGGGAATTGCAGTCAGGGTCACAAAACAAAATGTATTTGAACTGCTGTATGAAAAATGAATTTGCTCTGTAAACTTTCACCCAAATCACCATTAAAAAAAAAGATTTGGACAATTTAGTAATCCATGGAACAGCCATAAAGTACCATATTTCATGGCTCATAGTATGGATTAACGTATTCATAAAATGATCAAATAATTAAAAATCACATTTGGGGCTATATTTTAGATTGTGAGATTCTCAAGGGCAATCAATCCTAACTCTGCCGCTTACCAGCTGTGTGACTTTGGGCAAGTAGTTCAGTCTCTTTGTGGTTTAATTTCCTCATCTGTAAGTACTCATTTATAGTATATATATCATGGTGTGATAAATTAGTGAGATAAGATGTCTACATGCAAAACACTAACCGAGTGTCTGACATGCACTGAATGTATACATGGCATTGTTGTTATTAAGGGAGGTCAATGTAGCCCAGCAAGACAGCAGAGGCTTAAGGGGATGGAGATGGAGACAGGGCAGCACCTGGTTGGGTTCTGGTGAGGGAAGATTAGGAGGAATAAGTCTGTGAGTCTGCTCTTACATGGCTTCTTTACATGACACCTGCAGCATATGGATTTGGGGGAGAAATCCCAAAAACATGCACAAGGACTTGAGCCGATTATAACTGCATACTAGAACTTGGCCTTTGAGTCCCAAAGGCAGGTGCATTACAAGAATATTATAGGCCTACAGTTGTCCTACTTACATCATCCCTAGTCATCATCATTTTGTTGACTCTTGTTGATTATACCTTAGGCTCTCTCAACTCTGTCCAGGACTCTTTGTTCCTACTGATGTCATCTATGTTCATGACCTCAGAGAAGTCTGGCTTAGTCTTGCACTCCCCCTACCTCTCTCTCAGCCCAGTATCATGTCACTAGTCTGGCCACCTGTGTCAAAATCCTAACTGCATTCTGATGTTGTGGAATAGTGTCTGGCACACACTTGATAGCTGCCTAGCTGCCATCAAGTAGGTTCCTGACCCATGGAGACCCTGTGCTCAACAAAATGAAACAGTACATGGTTCTGTGCCATCCCTGTGATAGGTTGTGGATCAGACCATTACAATCCATAGGGTTTCAACTGGTTGTTTTTTGGAAATTGATCACCAGGCCTTTCTTCCTAGTTTGTCTTAGTTTGGAAGCTCTGCTGAAATCTGTTCAGCATCAAACACACAAGCCTCTATTGACAGGGGTGGTGGCTGTGCATCCAGTGCATTGGCTGAGAATCGAATCTGGTTCTTGAATTCTGCCACTGAACCACCACTGCCCTCACTGGCTCACAGGTGGCTACTCTGGAAACAGATGAAGGAATAGAATTTTTCCTCACTTGAAGTGTTCTCTCCCTGCCTTTACCAGCCTAGATTTCACTTCCTTTAGGAAGTATCCTTTAAAATCCTTGGGCTGAACCTTCAATAACTAAAATGTCTTGTATCCAGTTTTCCAAATTCAGCTCCCATAGTCATTTATTGAAAGTCTAGTAGGTGCCAGGTGTTGTGCTTGACTTGTTATCCACACGACCTCAGTGGCTCTCCAAAGGTGGTCCCAGTACCATCAGCCTCAGCATCACTTGGCAACCTGTTAGAAATGCACATTCCTGAGCCCCACTGTAAACCCAGTGAATCAGAAACTCTGGAAGTGGGCATGGTCCTCTGTGTTTCTGCCAGTTGTCCAGAGCACACTGATGCAAGTTGAGTCTCAGAATCCCTTCATCATCTCATTTTATCCTGCAATCACATTGTAACATCATCACTACTGTTAATAATAATCATGTACTATTAAAAGAAGAGAGCGGCTCCTCTGTTATGAACAAGGTAATTGAGGTTCATGGAAGTTTTTGTTTTATTCAAGAGGCAAATGACAAAATCAACAGACCAGAGATTTATGTCAAAGATGGAAGGTTTGAGTATGCTTCACTGTGAACAAAGAAAGAAGAGGAGGAGGTGGGAGACAGCAAAGACCGTCCATTCTCTACACTATATACATTTGCAGTAAGTTTATTGCAAGCATGTTTGGAATGAGACCCTGATGGACTTTTGAAACACTCCAAGGCACCTCACTCTTGTTATTTTCACTCTCATATTTACTAAGGCAAGAAAAACTGTCAACACATTTTCAAACATCTCACACAAAACTATATTACTGTGACTGATGGCAATCTATTTTAGATTGTACCCAGCAAGGAACCTGGACTCAAATCTGTCCCCCTGTATGAAAATACACATAGATTATCTTTTTCTTCTGAATTTCTTAAATAGCCTTTTTCTGACTGGGTAGGGCCCACTCCCCCATAGAGAAACATGCATAACTATCACCCACGAACATTCCCTCAAAACTTCCTCTTCTCACATACTCCAGTTGAGTTGAATTTTTTTTTCCCCTTTAACACTTTTGCTCAAATATTTGCAGATAATTAATTCACTGTTAATCAGCTGAGGATGGCTTCTTTATACTTTGTAAATAAAGAGAAAGCATCTCTGGCCCTGGCAAATGTATTTTTAAATGTGTCATGGTACAAAGTCAGAAGGCTGATGGTGGGTAGGGTGTCTTTTCAAGCAGAATGTCTTCTGGGAACCGGCCTTCTAGACTGTTCTCTAAGGGAAGATGCTTCCAGGCTGGGACTGGGGCTGTCCCCTCAGCTCCTCTGCTTTCCTCTCCCATGCTCACATCAGCCAGCCCTAAAGACAGGGAAGGCCGAGGGGTTTCCAATGAGTCACCACTAGCAGCTGGTAAACCAAGGAGCTCAGTGAGTACACCAAGGCTTTCTTGCACTATATTTAGACTGTCACCGAAAATCCCATTTTGATGTTTCCACCTGGTCTGATGCCAGCTTCTCCTCATTTGCCTGCCCCATCTCTCGCTGACTGTGCCTCTGCCCTGGGTCCCTTCTTCTAACAATTCCATGATCTCCTGGCAGACCTCTGCTTCTGGACTGAGTGCCTTCCTCAAACTCATCCTGTTCCTCCCTGCTTGTACCTCTCCATGAGCTCCACAATGTCCAAAGGGGTTCATTACAGAACCCTGAGCTTCTGAGGCAAGGGGCTGCTTCCCCTTCTATCCCTGCTGCTAAGCCTTTTAAAACAAAACAAAACCAATTGCCCTATAATTGATTCTGACTCATGACACCCCATGTGTACAGAGTAGAACTGCTCCATAGGGTTTTCAAGGTTGTGACCTTTTGGAAGTAGATCATCAGGCCTTTCTTCCACGGCACCTCTGTGGGTATTTGATGTACCAGCATCTAGCTAAACCATGAGATGGGACTTCTACCTCCGTATTGAGTATCTGTTGAAAAGGGTCCTCAAGTCCCCAAGTCCCCTCAAGTCCTTTGCCTAGAATGGAGATTGTCAGCCCTGGCTTTGCACTGGAATGCCCCAGAAGCTTCTAAAGCTCCCCATGCCTACGCCATACCAGAGACCAAAGAAATCAGAGTCTCAATGTATAACCCAGGCATCAGTATCTTTCAAACTCCCCACATGACTCCAGTGACCAGCCAAGGTTGAGAACTGCTGCAAATGGTCCATTGGCTCTCTCCATACCCTTCTCCTTTTGGCAAGCTCCTAGGTACCAATCCTCCCAGCCCTTGAGGCATGATGAGGCCCTGTGCCTCTGCTATGCCCCTGGCCTGGCTGGAGTCACAGGCTGTGATCCAGGTCACCTGTGGCTCCCCAGTGCCAGTACTACACTGACATCACTTAGCAGCAACCCTGGCAGCTCCTCCTGCCTCCGTGGCCACATGGTCATATCCTCTCCACTATTATGAGAGCTAATGTTTTCCTGCTAATTTGGACATTAATGTGGATATTCTACTATTTATATTTAAATTATTTTTGGTCTAATCTCTTTTGGATTTGAAGTCCCTTCATTCATTCAACAAATACCGGTGATTCCTCTACTCTCTGCTCAGCCCTGGCAAGAGGAGCTGAACATGTAACATGCATAAGACACAGTTACTGTCTGTCAGGATCTTGCTGCCTTGATGGTACATGAATAATGGCTACATAGGATAACAAATACCAAGACAAAGGTATGCACTTAGAGAAGTACTTCCTGATATTTCTGGGGCAGACAGGTCACTGTACCAGTTGGACAATAGTTATTGTCTCTATGCACAACACCTGACAAGAGTTAATGTGCAATTAGGACTTTAATCAGTTCTCATTCATGGTGCTAATAACCATGAGAAAGGACATAGGGATGAATAAGATAGAAAAGTAACAGTGGGAATTAGTTACATTATATGAAGGAAATATATAAAGTGGAAATGGCTGAGAAATGCTCTTAAATAATAAATGTTCCTGGAAGATGCTGTGGCCCAGGCTAGGTTGGCTACTACTAGCAGTGTCCGTTCTCTGTTTCTTTCTTACTAACACAGGACTGTTTGCTTTGGGTCGCAAATGCCCAGTTAAAAAGTGACATTTTTTTGCCTCTCTTGCAGCTGGAGGTTAGCCATGTGATGCAGTGCTGGCCAATGAGATGTAGTTGGAATCTGCTAAAGACCTCTAAGAAAGGTTTGCTTTCCTGACATTAGCCCAGCCCATTTCCCTTTTTTACTTCTCTCTTCTTCTTTCTTAGAATGTAAGGGTGAAGCTTCGGCCCACAGGGGTGAAAGCCACACGCTAAGTGAGAAGGGTCTAGGGCACTTCCAGAAGGACCAGGGGGCATTCATGGCATCGTTGGATTCTGGCACTTGCCTCAGGATTCCTGTGACAAGGGAGAAAAATAAACCTACAGCCAGATTTCTGTTATGCATTAGTGGAATGAGAATAGGCTTTGGAATCACTGGACATGGTTAGAATCCTTGGCTGTACAGCCTCAGATTCCTCATCTATAAAATGGGGAGAATGATACTAATTGTGAGGAATTATAGAGAATGCACAAAAAGCAGCTGTTTTAGGGCCTGGAATGCACTTAGCACTCAATAAATGGCAGGAGTCATAATTCTCAATGCTGGCAAGCTGCTCGTACCCACCAGGGCAGACACTTATTTTACAAATTCTAAGGGTAAGACAGAAAACAAAATTTAGATAGTTGTTGAGCACCACTCTGCATGAGCCAGTCTACCAGGTATGCCGAGAAAAACAGCCAGCCTACATATCTCAAGATTTGTCTAAACAATGAAATATTGTAATATAATTGAGCAACATGATCCATTGTATTAAAATCAGTTAGCAGCAGGTTTATTTAACTGTGCCACAGCATTACCACAGATAGCTGTTTACTTTGTAAAGCATTTTCATATCTCTAGTTTCATGTTGTCTTCACAGCAGCCACAGGGGGCTAGAGAATGACACAGGGTGCTGCAGCAAAGCTAGGACAAAGATCCAGTGCTCCTGACTCCTGGCTTTGTGTTTGCCAGCCCCACCCACTGAATAGCCCAAATACGGCTCAAGTGATGAGACTTACAGGTGAGAATAGGAATGGTGGAAGCTACTAACTTCTTGGTTGGTAATGGGACACCAAGAGCTGGATGTACCCAGTATTCACCGAGTTTTCTAGATGGTGAGGGGCAGCATCAACCATTGTGGTCAGATATGTCTGTGTGCCTGTTCTTTTGAATGCATGGTCCTCATAACCTTGGGCCATCCAAACTTCGGCATATAGAACACCAGGTGATCTGTATTGTACTTACTGAAAGCGTTCTCAGAGGGTGCACTCAGCCCAGCACTTTATCTGCATTAGCTCACAATGAGCTCTAATGATGTAACAGCATTATCTGGCCCACTTGATAGATGGAAAAATTAAGGCTTGGGATGGTTAAACTAGATCTCCAGGGTCACACAGCTTGGAGTCACAGTCCATGGGAAGTGGAGTCTGTTGTTCCCTAGGGTGTAAAGCTCCAGAGCAGGTGGCAGAAAATACCCAGGGAAGGCAATTTCTGTGGCAGAGGACATTTGGACTGTCCTGGTTTTGGAGAGCCCATGGCCCCTCAGAAATTTTCTCCACTCCCATGTGTGCAATCCTTAATGTACTTCCAACTGGCACACACAAAATATGCTGACATATTCCCAAAATTTACTTCACTTAAATTCACTTGAATTTGAAAGCTGTGTTGGAAAAGATGAGGTCTGCGTGCATGTGTGTGTGTCTTCATGCACTGATACATGAGTGTGATATAAAGGAAAGAGCGCCAGACTCCTCTGTTCAAATCTCTCCTCCTTCACTTCAGTAATACATTTCCCATTCAGAAGGAAATAAACCAAAAATCACTGGCCCTGACATTCTGCCTCTCCACCTGTCAGAGACTCACCACAGTGGCAGCCACCCACTTCCTCCTACTGAGTAGGCCACACTCATTTTCATCTATAAACAACAAAATCACACACACACACATTCAACTGGGTTCATTTCTTGAATAAAACATTGTGGTAGTTATCTTTGTGTGTCAACCTGGCTGGGCCTGGTTGAGTGGCTGGGCAGTTGGATGTAGTATTCCCCATGATGAGACTGGTAATCAACACCATGGTGGAATCTACTGTGAGCAGCTGAGTAGCTGCTTTAGGGATGTGGTCTGCTTCCTGTATATAAGAAATAGCTTTGGGAATGTTCTCTACCTTATGGCATGCTTGAACCCTGCATGTAGCCATGTCATTGTTCAGCAGCCTGCCATGTTCTGCTGACCTTGGGACTTTCAATGGACTTGAATGAATGGCCTGCCATGTGGTTTGGTAACATCGGGACTGTGCCTTTTTACTTGTCAGCCTTGGGCTTGTCAGCCTCAGCAGCCAGCAGCTGTCTGAGTGAAGAAAAGCCTCTAGCTCCAGTGGGCTGGGAGCAGGAGGCAGAGCTGAAGCCCAAGGTTGAGGGGCTTTCACCCAGCTCCTAGAGCCTGGCATTTTGAACTTGGACTTAAAGCCTCCAAACTGTAAGAGAATAAACTCCTGTTTGTTAAGGCCATCCCATTTGTGGTATATTGCTGTCAGAGCGGCACTAGGTAATCAGAACAAACATCTCCCTCAGGTACTTGCCAGAGAGATTTCCAGTGAATCATTTTAACTTGCTAATAAATCAAGGAATTGAAACAGGTGAACACAAACCACCATTTTCTCACTCTATTTAGATAGAACTATGCCTCAATTTTAGTTGTTATTCTGGAAACATCAAAAGGTGGGTTTCTTGTTTCCTTTTATTCTAAAAAGAAAGAGCCTTTTTCATATTGTTGGTAAAAGTGTCACAGTCAGGCAAAATAAATAAGGTATAACATTTACTTAATCCCACAGATTTGGCTAAGATATGCTGATAAAATGGTAATTGATGCCAGAGATAGAAAACAGTTACTTGAAATTCTAGTTGGAGGTATGTGGGGTTTGCATGATATAAATACTATTTTATTTCATGATTTCCTGATCTTTTTTCAGTTAGACCATAATGATGATGACTGCAACAAATGTTAATGAAGATAAATATAATAGAAAAAAAAAAAAATCACACCTCTCTTAAACCTTTGCACAGTGTGGAAAGTGCCAAAGATAATAATGATCAATCTCCATAGTTAAAGCCAAGATAATTCTCAAATATTATTACTCAAAACAATCTCCCAGACATTACTAGGACAGTTGCAAAGCACTAAAGAACATCACAACTATATTATGAAAGATTTAGTTGATATTCTCAGTTACAAAGACGCCTGCACATACCTGGGTTGGAAAGGGCTCTTGGCAGAAGCAAACCAAATTTGCAGTTCATTACATACAAGATTCCTGACAAGCTTTCCTCCTTAGTATTAACACAGACACAGCACTCCCTCCTCGGCCTCTCTCACCGCTCCCCTAATCTCTGTGCTGTGGCATCACTCAACTATCTATTTTCAAATCAGGTATAACATTACATTTCTAGATTTGGGCCAGGGTGATAGAATTTTACATTGTAGCTGTGGAGAAATCACCATTTTCAGTCACAAACCAAACCAAACCAAATCCATTGCCGAAGGAACTCATAATTTTAAAGACTATGAGGCAAAGAAAGATTTAAACTGGGACTTTTACCAGCCAGAAAATGTCACGAAAGTGATTAAAGATTATGCCTAGTGAATTGAACCAAACCAAACTCACTGCCGTTGAGTTGGATCTGACTCATAGCAACCCCTCCTTGGGTTTCTGAGGTGGTATCACTACGGAAGTAGATTGCCCAATCTTCCTTCCGATGAGTGGCTGGTGGGTTTGAACCGCCAGCCTTCTGGTTAGCAGTCAAATGCCTTAGGGTGACAAAGACTCAAATGGATATGTCTACTTGGCCTAGGGATGTGTGTGTGAGTGAGTGTGCATGCATGCTTGAGTGAGTGTGTATGTGAGAGTGACTGTGAGTGCATGTGTGAGTATGTATGTGTACTCAAGAGTGTTAGTGTGTACATGAGGGTGTGAGGGTGGTGTAAGCATGTGAGTGTGTGAATGTGTGTGTGACAGTGTGTGTATGTGAGTGAATGTGTGTGACAGAGTGTGTATGAGTGTGTGTGTTCGGGATAACCAATATGGTCTTTGGAGACTTTTACTATTCTCTTGATTTGAAATGCTTTGTAAACCTCTTGTGGTTAAACTGGAGTTTAAATTGTGCTTGAACTGACTACATCACATCCATTTGAAGTCCTTTGGGAGAAAACTAGGGCCCATTTTGTACAGAAAATGCTTTATAAATGCACGAGATTATTACTTGGCCTGAGGCCAGTTCTTAGATAAATATATTCTGATGTTGTTTTTTCCAGTTGAGGTTTCTCATCAGCCTGCGTTCAATCCCAGACTCAACAAAAACTCTGGTCAGACCTCTTTTTTGTTTACACCATTACATATATATATTTTTTCACTTAGAAATCTCCAGTTGAGAAAGTCTTTTCCCAGTTCACAGCAGGAATCAGAAAAGCATAACAGAGAGGGAAGAAAGGATGGAGGAGAAACGGATTCAAAAGGGAGCCATCCAAATTGTCAGGTACAGCTGGGGCAGGAGCATGCCACCCACTGCCACCCTATAGCACTCACCATGGTCGTGGGCAAACACCAGCAGGCCCAGTCCCATCAGCATCTGAGCCAGTTCCTCATAGCGGCCGCTGTGCTCCCCAGCTCCATGGGAAACAAACACCAGGGCCCTGGAAGGGGCAAGAAGCAGGATTCAGTCAGGAAAATGACAGGCCACTGAAGTTACACTTGGTTTCACAGTATCATTAATAAGCTAGCAACTGAGTCATGGTCTACATGCTTTATTAAACATGCCATGCTTTATTTAAAGCCCAGCATTAAAATACTGGGCTTCTGATTCATGAAGACCCTGGGTGGTGCAAACTGTTAATGTGCATGGAAGCAAAGTAAAAAGTTGGAGGTTCGAATCTACCCAGAGGTGCCAAGGAAGAAAGTCTTGGTAATTTTTTTTTTTTTTTTTTTTTAATCAGCCACTGAAAACTCTATGGAGCACAGTTTTACTCTGACACACATAGGGTTGCCATGAGTTGGAGTGTTTCAGAGACAGTATGTTTCAGGCGGCAATGTGTTTCAGAGCAGTAGAAGGGAAACCCAATCGTGGCTCTACCTATGAGTACTCAGGCAAAGAAATGAAGCTTCATTTCTTCACCTGTGAAATAGTGATACTAATCTCCCCTCCTGGGTGTCTGTGAGGATCAAATGAGCAAATTTATGTCAAAGCACTGGGCAGAGTGCTGGCCTTTGCATGGGTTCTTCTGTGGTAGCTGCCCAGAAAGTCCAGGCTTGAGCCAATCAGCATGTCCCATGTTCTCGACCTCAGTGAATGGTTGGTTCAAGGATAGGCAAGGGACTCCAGCCAAGCCAACTAGCCTCATCAGAGCTCATCCCAGAGCATTTGCTTAAGTAGCCAGAAGGCGTTTTCATTTTCTGGACTGGTGCCCAGAGGCTGTGGGGCTGGGGCAGCCCCAGCCTTCTTGCCACACTGTGGAGGTTGAGTTGACCCACAGAGGAGGGGCCAGGCAAAGCCAAGTGATTGAGAGTTCCAATCCTAATGGTGGTGTTTGAGCCTTGAATACAGTTGGAACTAAAGTCAGCATTCCTACCCCCCCTTTTTTTCTGGGCTGTTGAGTTTTCTGTCACTTGTGATCAAGAGAGTCCTAACTGACATGCAGCTCCTTCTTTTTTGTGTGGAATAATTTTACTTCTATACTCATTCTCTACAGGTTACTGGAATTTGTGTTATGTGTGTGCCTTTTGATCTCTTCTTCTCTTTCTGGCAAACTCAGCTCTTCCTGCAAGACCCAGCCTTAAGGTTCTCATCCTCTGAGAAGACTTTCCAGGCTTTTAGAGTCTAAGTTCATCTCTAATATCCTCTGGGCCTCTCTCAAACAAACCAAACTCACTGCCATCAAGTTGATTTGACTTACAGCGACCCTTCCTTGGGTTTCTGAGGCAATAGCTCTATGGAAGTAGATTGCCCAATCTTCCCCTCTGAGGAGTGGCTGGTAGTTTTGAACCACTAGCCTTCTGGTCAGCAGTCAAATGCCTTAGGCACTATGCTACCACATTGTAAATACTTTTGTTAGAGCAGAAGCTACCACTGCATTCTATTTCCACCACTGGTTTCTAACCTTCAAAACAGGCAAATGTGTCTCCCTCATTTTTTCTTTACTGACTAGCACAGTTTTGAGCTCATGATGGACATGCTGTAAATACTATTTGAATGGAAGAAGAGAGGGAGGGAGAGAAGAAGTTGAAATGTTTTAAAAAGAACATATATTTTATGCCTCACTAAAAGCTTCATGTGGGAGAAGCCTCAGGGACTGGAAACAGCATAGCACAGAAGCTCAGCCACCGCAGAAAGCCTTTGATGTGACTGTGGGCACTCTAGGGACACCCACAGCTGCCACCATCATCCTATGGCTCAGCCCAGCTTCCCCATTAGCCTTGGTACTGAGTTCCTTTCTCCACTAGAGGGTCAGCCCCACCATGGTGGGGTTAATGAGGAGGTGTTTAGATACTAAAATGTCCAATTTTCAAAACACTCATATTCTCAGTGGAAAACTCACTGGGGTTGGTGGGGTGGTGCTAGAGTCCTTTCAGGAAAGAGTAAATGCCCAGAACCAGTGGCCACCGAATCACTGGCAATAACCGTGAGGAGGAAGAGGATGACAATGGTCACTACTTTACTAAGCACTTCCTAGTGTCACTTCCTGTTAACTCCATGCATATGATTTCTAGCCCACATAACAATCCTCTGCGGTGGGCTTTACCTTCATATTACAGGTAACAGTGAAACCAGAGACATTAAGTACATGGCCCAAGTCCCATAGCAAATTAGTAAAGTGTAGATCAGAGCACATCCCTGCCCACTTGATGGTCTCCAGCATGCCACCATTGTGTCTAGAATAGAAGCTTGCCCCCTCCTTGCCTACTTGCCCTCCTGACATCAGTCTGCAGCAGTGCTTCAGCAGCCCCCAGTTTGAACCCCCTCTCCCTGGGATGCCCCCCAGTTGTCTTGTGGTGGCTCCTCATGCTGCAAGTCTCAGGACAGAGGCTTCCTAGTCTCCTCCTCATGCAAAGAAGCTCACCCCTCCACTGGGACCTCTGGCCAACTTGCTTCCCTCCTCATGTGTGTCACAGCTTGTCTTCATTCCCTGGGTTTACATGCTGATTTGTTTCCTGGTGTCCTCTTCCACTTGGACGTCTGTACCACATGTGCAGGGGCCTGTCCCCCTGAGCCCACCTCAGAGATGTGGCTCAGCCTAGTGGCTCTGATATAGAACCCAGCAAATGTTTTGCATGTATAAATGCTACATTCAAAGCCTGTGCTCTTGCTATACCTTTCTGCCCAGTTGTATAAGGGAAGGGTGGGCCCTGGTTTGTTTTGCATGCTTAAAATAACAGCATTAGCCTAATTCTCAAAATCATCTTTGACATCTGTCCTCCCTGCCTTTTCCTAAATATACAAGAAAAGACTCCACACCTTCTTGGTGACTCTCTTTGCCTCTCCATGCCCTCCATGCTACATGATCAGGCATCAGTCTGGGCACAGGACACTGCCTGTCTGGCTTCTCTCAGTGGCTAATTGGATGTCCTTCCTGTATTTCCCTCAGCTTCAGAGGAGCATGGCTGGAACCTGAAAATTGTCAACATCATCCATCTTTCAAATTGGCTCCACTTCCAGAAGGGAAGCCACAAGTACTTTTTTTTTTTTTTTTTTAATTGTTATTGTGATTTCGGTGAAAGTTTACAAAGCAAATTCATTTTCCATACAGCAGTTCATACACATTTTGTCTTATGACATTGACTGCACTTCCCCACAATGTAACAGCTCTCTTCCCACTCCCTCCCTGTAGTGACCTCTTTCCTGTGTCCTTTCCTCTGCATTCCTGCCCCCTGAGCTATCTCCCTGTGCAAATACTGCCCTCTGATCTGCCATGATTGATTGCTCTAAATAGTGTACCTACCTGGTGTAAATGTTCACCCTAAATGCCTGTCTATTGTTTGGCTGGAAGCCACAGGAGTGAGTTCAATTCCAGGCCTGAAGGGTAACTAGGACCTATAGTCTTAGGGGTTTCACCAGGTTCCATCAGACCTGGTCCTTTTTTTATGAAGCCACAAGTACTCTTAAAGTTGTTGGGAACATGGCATCTGCTGTGTTAATATAGCTACAGTGCTGCGGATGGAGAAGTGAAGAAACAAGTCACACAGCAAGCTAGTTTCTAATGGCCCCACCCAGGATGACACAGGCATCACTTAAGGCCCAGAAGGATAGCACCAAGCACTGTCATCACACCAGGAATCGCTTGTTAATAGAATCTACTCTCAAGTTGACATGTGCACAAATGTGACCTCTTGTTCTATGGATGGTCTCACATTCCAGTTCAAACCACATGTTGCAATCACTGGGAGCTATAAAACAAGGATGCCTGGGCCCCACCCCAGAGGTTCTGATTTATTTGGCCCTGAGCTCAGCCTGGGCCTCTGGTGCTGGAAAGGCTCCCAGCATTCTGGACAGTAGCTGGGGCTTGAAGGCACCTGCTCCATCATAACTCTAGCTTCAACAGCCAGCATGGCTGCTCTGATGCAGGACAGAATGGACCAGAGAAGTGAGACGCAGCCATTTTGCAATGGAAACATATAGCCAGGATGGTGCCATGTATCTCTTAGGGGAGATATGCTGGATAACCGTGAGTTATATATCCATATGGCTTTGGGAGCTGATGACATTACCCCTTGGAAAGGAAGTTGACCAACATGGCTGTCCTGCACACTATAGGTAGCTGAGCTTCTGCAGCCCTTCTCTCTGCACAGATGAGGCCAACTGTCAGCCTGCGCAGGCTCAGCCCCCAGCACAGACCTAGGTCAGGCAACCTAGGGTCCATACCCTGACACCTGGCCTCACTGGGTACATAAGCTTCTGTGGTGCTAAGTGAGTTTCTCCTTAGTTCCTAGATTCAGATCTTGCCTAGATCCAAATTATGAGAAGTTGATCTCTCCTTTCCATTCTTGTTGCCTGGACCCGAGTCTTTGCTTGGTATTACCTGTCCTATACAGTAAAAATAAAATCCTGGTGGTCTCTGCTTTAAATGCTTCTGAGACTTCCCACTGCAATAGAACACAACCTGTCTCTGTAGTAACTTCTCTCTTCCCCCTTATCCATCCCCACTGAACTCCATGGCTTTCTTTTTGGTGAGCAGAGGTGCCAATCAGGGGTGTCCTGGCAAAGATTTTAACAACTGAAGGATGGAGGTCGAGGGAAAGCCTGATATGTAGTGTTTGTGTATTCCCATGGTGTAAATGATCTTTTCACCATGGCTGATTCTGAAGCTATTAACCTGAGGTCACTGATCACAGACTTGAGAAGAGATGTGTGAGGCAACCCATGAGCCGGGCCAAGTGGCTTGTTTGCACAGTCCCATCTCGGAGCTGTGCACCTTGTAAGGTTCTGCTGGAGAACCATTCCTGCCCCCATCCCCTACCCTTTGCCATTAACCTCCCCTACTTCCTCCGACCCAGTCTTTGTATGCTGGCTTTGCCTGCCATTTGGGTCTCAGGTTCAGAGAAGCCCCCTCCTTTCTCCCCCCCCACCCCCCGCTTTAGTTGAAACAGTCTCCTCAGTATTTGTCACTAAAACAAACAAACAAACAAAAACAACAAACCCATTGCTAAACAGTTGACTCTGACTCATGTGACCCATATGTGTCAGAGGAGAACTGGGCTTCACAGCATTTTCAATGGCTGTTTTTTTAGAAGTAGATAACCAGGCCTTTCTTCTAAGGTACCTCTGGTTGGGTTCAAACTACCAACTTTTGGTTAAGAGCTCTAATTATTTGTGTCATCTTCACTGATAGGTTTCTTTTGTCTCACTTAACTTTCGAATCCCTATTCCAAGGGGGTGGGGATCCTATCTACCTGTTTACTGCTGTATTCTCAGCCAAGGCAAACACTGGCACACAATTGGAACTTAATAAGGACTGCTAACTGACTGGCTGACCACTCTACAGGGCTGGGTCCCTCTGTCCAGTGCAGTCTAGATCTAGGCCTGGAGTCCCCCTCCCAGACTCCAGCCCCATCCAGGGAAGAACCTCCCAGAAAAAGCTTGACACTGCATTTCTGGTACATTGGCACTGTCAGAACATTCCACTACTTGCTAGACCCTTTGTCCTCCTTCTCCACACATCTGCTGTAGGCATAGCCACATCTACCGGTTGTTTTAGCCTATAGCCTAACCTGAGGCTGGGCCTGTCCCTCCGACTCCTTTTACCCCTGTCCCTGGCCCACCTCTGGGTTTGAGCCTTGTTGCTGTGTACATATTCAGCCACATCAATGGACACATGTGCTCATGTTTTGCCTCTGGGGGAAAAGAGAAGTCCCCCAGCTAAAGGCTTTCTGACAGAATTTCCACACTGCACAGTGAGGTCACCTGGCCACTTCTCCCTGGAGGTTTCATAGAGCACTGTAATTGCACTTCTGCTCTGAAGACAGTGACAGAGCACTGAGGAACTGAGCCAACAGTGGACAAACCCCACCAGCTGAGTGGCTGTGGGCAGAGAGCAAACAAAACTGACACCCAGGTCTGACTTCTAGGTGACCACACACAGCCTGGGCAGGTCACCCAACACTGCTGGGCCTCAGGCTCTTGAGTGTTAACTAGAAAGGGAGCCATGGCCCTCGCAGGAAAAGGTAACTGAGTCCTACTGTCATTCCACTAAAGTGGTCCTGAAAGAAACAACTGAGAGCTTATTAAGTGCATGCCAGGCCCTGGACATGCGGATGACAAATTATATTGCCCTTGCCCTACCACAGCTTGCAGTGTTCTGGGAAGACCAGTGGCAATGAGGAATGGCCTTGGCCATGCATACAATGAGAGGTGCATGGACACATAGAAAGTTGGCGGGGGGCACTGGGTGTGCAAGCTGAGAACCAGAGGCAGGGGCAGACTCAACCAAGTCCAGAGCACAATGAGAGCTATTGGGCATAGGGTCTTGCATGGGACAATAAAGCAGTACTTCTTCCAGCACCATACCACCAACCTGTTAGGGCGTACTGTGTGGGCATGTATGTTTCTGTGATGCTGGAAGCTATGCCACCAGTATTTCAAATACAAGCTGCATCAACCATGGGTTAGTAGACTTTGGTAGAGCTTCCAGACTAAGACAGACTTGGAAAGAAAGGCCTGGTGACCTACTTTGGAAAACCAGCCGACGAAATGCTATGTATCACAACAGAACACACTATTGATATAGTGCTGCAAGATGAGTTCTATAGGTTGGTATGTACTCAAAATGCACCGTGGCCCCAACAATGGCCCCCAAATCACTAGCATGTTGGTGATCATGAAGACAGTACAGGACTAGGCAATATTTTGTTCTGCTGTACTCCATATACATGAGTGTACATGACTCCTAGGTGACCACATGTACATATGCATGAGTCGCCATGAGTCGCTACCAATTCAAGGACAGCTAACAACACTCCAGGGCTGGAGGGGGCCATTGTTTCTAGAACACTGTGATGAAGGGAGGCTGGGAGCTGCCTGAAGGCAGCAGGGAGTGTTTGTGTTTTTGCATGTGCACAGGACAGACACTGGATGTGAGCAGGGCAGTGGCCTGGTCTGACTTCAACTTTCTGGAGCCCCCTGGGCTGCCACAAAGAGCACAGCAGGGAGGCCAGAGATCAGGCCTGTCAGGCAGCAAGTAGCAGGTCCTCAGCAAGCACTGAGTAAAGTAGCCTCCCCTCCTCCTCCGGCATTCTGCTACAGAGAATTAGCAGAGCTTTTTATGCAGATAAAGCAGTACCACAGCAGCAGAAACTGGGTTGTGGAAGAGCTGGCTAAGATCTTTTTTCTGGAGCACCTTTACTGAATGTACCAATCACAGCCAGTCCCTCTGGGAGAAAGCATGACTGTCAGGGGCCAGCCCCAGAGCAGAGGCCCACGTGGCATCTGCGGAAAGCATATGGAGCCCTGGAGAGGAGCCTGCCATAGATCTTCAGAATTTCTATGCTGGGGCCCTGAGCATTCATGCTCCAGTTTGATGAAGTGGATTTCCCCTTCCTCAAAAGTCCATTCTCCCTTTATTTCTTATCTTATGTATTATTTAAGTTTCGTATCCTCTCTGGGTCTAAGTTTCCTCACCTGTAAAATGGGGATGATCATAACACCATCGCCCTTAGAGGGCACTGAGAGATTAATTGCCTCAGATCTTGCCTGACACAGAGAAAGCCCCATAGCTGTTGGCTGTGAAGCTGTTTTTCCCAGTGGCACAGATGGGCTTGCAGTGTGTGGAGGGAGAGGGAGGCAGCACTGGCAGTCTAGAGGCTCTGTATAAGCTGGTTCCTGGGTTTCTGTGTGCCTCATTCCCCTTGGTGTGATGGGGCATGGGTACTTCCTCACAGGGGCTTGGAGATGAAATGAGACCAAGCACATGGGGTATACTGAAAGCTCAGAGCTTTTGTAGCTATCCACATCCTTATCTGCCCCAATGATAATGAGGGTCCCATTCATAATCACAGCCACCTGGTGAGGTGTGGGTGTGTGCAAAGATTTTGGAGAGAGGGCAGGCCTACATCACAGCCACACTACCTGTAAGGACCGACCAGTGTTGACATCAAAACCATTCTCCACCAGAGGCTAGACATCTCTGATACCTACAGGAGTCTGGATATGGCTGGAACTGGGCCTTGTCTGTGCAGCTGTACTTTGGGGACAAGAATGCCTCTCTCCTAAAGCTGCCAGGAGAGTGAAATGAGCTGCTGTCTACACTGCACCTAGCATGGTAAACTGAATGCCCACCTAAGGACATTTGCTCATTTTAGTAGGAAAAATCTGCAAAACTAAAGGTTGTTTGAGGAAATGTATGGTTGAAGAGGAACAGTGTATGTTCCTGCCATTAGGTGGCATCTTGGGCTGTTAGGTAGGGACATTGTACCCACAGGCCTTGCCTCACAGACACTTCTAGTGGTCTCAAATGAGGGGGCAATGGTGTCTGCCTTCCTCTTCAGGGAAAGTACATGGTATTACTTCTCCCTTATCCCCAAAGCATCCCACTCACTCAACTGGATCGCCTGTTTCATCATCACATTTACTCAACTCCTTATTGCCAAATTGTATGACTTTAAAAATTCACACAACATGTCTGTCATCAGCTGCTTGTGGGATGGTGAGAGTGAGTTGGATCCCTTTCCTATAACTAAAGTAGATGCATTATGGGTTCTGCTGGAATCCAAATTTAATTTCTCTTCCACTCCTTTTTAAAGTTTTAGGAGGACTTTGATTCCTCTGAGTCTCTGGCTGGCCTCCGCAGCATGAACAGAGCATGGGAAGACAGAATTAGAACAACCCTGGAAAGGGGCTTAGTATTTCACAGAGGAACCAGAAATAGACTTCTCCTTTGTAAAGCACATCAATAATGCCTGTCTCACAGGGTCTTTGTGAGGATTGATTGAGAGAATTTATGGAAAATAACCAAGCCTAGCACTTGGTGCAGAGCTAGGCATTAAATACTAGCCAGGTCTAGCAGTGAACACTTCCTTGGGCCAAATACTAACACAATTAATTCATTTCAGCCTCACAACAACCCCTTGAAGGGGAACTGTTATTTCCTCTGTTTTACAGATGAGAAAAGAGAGGTAAAACAGCTTGCCTGAGGCCATACAGCTAGTAGAGGCAGAAGCAGAATATGAGCCCAGTGAGCCTGGCTCTGAAGTCTGCACTCTTGACCACCGTGGTAGTTGAGGTTATGTGTCAACTTAGCTGGGCCTGGTTGAGTGGCTGGGCAGTTGGATGTAGTATTCCCCATAATGAGACTGGTAATCAACTCCATGGTAGAATCTACTGTGAGCAGCTGAGTAGCTGCCTTAGGGATATGATCTGCTTCCTGTATATAAGGAGAAGCCTTGGAGAACGGTCTCTAGCTTATGGCATGCTTGAACACTGCATGTAGCCATGTCGTTGTTCAGCAGCCTGCCATGCTCTGCCGACCTTGGGACTTTCAAATGCACTTGACTTAATGGCCTGCCGTGTGGTTTGGTAACATCGGGACTGTGCCATTTTATTTGTCAACCTTGGGCTTGTTAGCCTGAGTGAAGAGATGCCTCTAGCTTTGGTGGGCCCAGAGCAAGAGGCAGAGCTGAAGCTCAAGGTCAAGGGGCTTTCCCACAGCCCCTAGAGCGTGGAACTTAGAATTCGGACTTCTAGCCTCCCAAATTATAAGGGAATAAACTCCTGTTTGTTCAAGCCATCCCATTTGTGGTATTTCTGTTAGAGTAGTAATAGGTAACCAGAACAACCACTCTGTAGTTAAGTCCTAAGAGGAAGGTGCCATGGTGATCATGTTACTATGTGGTCAGATCATGTCTCAAAGACCACTTGCCATGACTAGCTTATCTTTCTGGTCTCCTGGCCCAGCTCTCCACTTCTCCCACCTGAAAACTGATCACAAAGCAGGATCTTTGGTTACCTGACCTCCACCTCTATCCACCACCATGACTTAGCACCTGCTCTGCTCTCAGCCTAGAAGGACTCCCTCAGCCTTCAGCTCCTTCTCCTCTATGAAGAAGGAAGTCCTTTCCCCAGAATGAGTTAGTGGTTCCTTCCTGTGGCCCTATAAGACCTCATTTACACCTCTTTTATCTAGTCTTTACCATCATCTGCTGTAAGCAGACCATGAGTTCTTTGAGGACAGGGGCTATTGTTTTATTAATTCATCCTGGTGTCCTGTCCCTTGCAGCTCCATAAATGGTGAAAGAAGGAAGGAAGGAAGGGAGGGGTTTAGAGAAGAGAGAGCTGATTTGTGGCAGAAATAGTCAAGGGAGCATTCCTGGAAGCCTATGGACCTATCCTGAAGCCCCCTCCAAGTATTTTAAAAGCACTTAACTCCCCATATTGGAGTACCTGGGCCATGCAAAAGGAGCTTTGGTAGCACTGTGGTTAAAGCATTTGGTAGCTAACTGAAATGTCTGGTTTGAACCAACCAGGTGCTCCATGGGAAAAAATGAGGCCCTATGGGACAGTTCTACTTTCTTATAGGGTGATTATAAGTCAGAATCAACTCATTGGCAGTAGGTTTGGTTTGGTTTGGGTGGTATAAACACACTCAGCTGCTAACAAATGATTGGAGGTTTGAGTTCACCCAGAGGCAACTTAGAAGAAAGGACTGTCAATATGCTTCCAAAACAGCATCCATTGAAAACCCTATGGCACACAGTTCTACACCAACACACTGGGGGTTGCCATGAGTCAGAATAAACTTGACAACAACTAGTTTAACTCCCCACATTAAATCCTTTTCCCTTTGCCTGGCTAAGTGGCTTCTGTTGTCTACAACCGAACTTTGACTGACACAAGTAGTCTAATTGAGAGGTCAAAACTCATATAGGGTCTATTCTGGTTATCTAGTGCTGCTCTGACAAGAATATACCACAAATGGGATGGCCTTAACAAACAGGAGTTGATTCTTACAATTTGGAGGCTTTTAGTCCAAGTTCAAAGTGCCAGGCTCTAGGGGCTGGGTAAAAGCCCCTCAGCCTTGAGCTTCAGCTCTGCCTCCAGTTCCCAGCCCACTGAATCTAGAGGTTTTTCTTCACCCAGACAGCTGCTGGCTGCTGAAGCTGTGAAGCCCAAGGTTGACAAGTAAAAAGGCACAGTCCTGATGTTACCAAACCACATGGCAGGCCATTAACTCAAGTCCATTGTAAGTCCCAAGGTTGTCAGAGCATGGCAGGGTCCAAAGGAGCAGGGGAATTAGGACAGGTGAGGAGAACCTGAAAAGGGTATCCAAGGCAAAGAGGAGCTATAAAAGGTAAGAGGGTGGCTGTGGTGGTCTCAGGGGTTGCTCAGGAGTCTGTCTGGGCTAAGAGGAGACCATGTGAGCACAGAGAGCAAAACTTAGTTGTGTGGGTGAAAGGAACCAGACTGTAGAGTCCCCCCCAACCCCCCCACCACCACTTGTGCAGACAAAAAGGGTTTGTTATGTCCTCCAGGAGTGGGGGTATACTGAAGGCTCTGTGACAAGGTAGAGATAAGTCTATGGCTGTGAGGGAAATTCAAGATTAGGGAACACAATAGGATTTAGGGTACTCATCTGTGAAAACCAACTGAATGGCAATCAGACTCTGGATTTGAATCTTAGACCTGTTACTTACTACTTGAATTCCTTGGGCAAATGATTCACCTTCTCTACGTCTCAGTTTTCTCATCTGTAAAATGGGTATAGATAAGAGCACCTACCTCAAGAGTTGTGAGGATTACATAATAATGAGGGACCAAGCCTAGTGTTCAGCAGCTAGTAAGTACTCAATACACCTGAGCTCAGTACACCAGGCACTGTGCCAAGTTCCAAAGCATTAATTACTATCATGCGCCATTTTACAAACAGGCAAAGAGATGCTAAGTAGTTTGCTAAAAGCATATACCATGCCAGTATTTGAAGGTAGAAAATCTGACTTCAGCACCATTTTCTTAACCATACACTAACTTCCCTCTTGGACAGTTCTCCTCTGGATGACATCATGGGGCAGGAGTATGGGGGGGTTCTTTGTGTTCCTGAAGGGTGAGCAGGAGGTGAAGGATGGCAAATGGCTTCTGTTGGGGGTGATCTTTATAGAAGTCATCACACCCATGGTCGTTGAGTCGATTCTGGTTCATAGTGACTCTGTAAGACAGAGTAGAATTGCCCCATAGGATTTCCAAGGCTGTAACCTGTACAGAAGTAGACTGCCACATCTTTCTCTGGTGGCTTCAAATAGTCGACCTTTGGTTCTTTTATAGAAGCCATAAGTAACTCCACACTGGAAATTACATACTGAAGTTTAGCTTCTCTTCTGCAATCCAGATATAAATTCATGGAGTCATTCTTCAGTCATTCATTTATAAGTGACTTACTCAATTTATGATGTGTCAAGTCTTAGGTTAGGTGCTAGGGACCTTAAAGATGAATAAGACACAGGTCTACCATCCTCAAGGAGATTACAGTGGAAATCAATTCCTTAATCTCCCTATTATCCCAATAATGCACAGCTCTCCCTACAGCCTCCTGGACCCGGATCCAATACCTGGCCTAATTCCATGCCCTAGCTCACCTCCACATCCCACTCCACCTCTTGCCTACCTCCTGCTATGACCCTCCCTAGTCTAGAGGTCTGGCCTCTCTCCTTTACATCTTTGCGATCTATCACTTACCTCTCAGTCCCACCACATGAATGGCAATGCTACCTTCTGCTCCAGTGTGATCCCAGGTTTACCAGGGCTTTATCTGAATAAGACTCCAGGTCCTTCAAGCTGCCCCCCTCTCTCTTTGTCCACTGGCAAGTACTTTGAGATTACAGAATGCCTCCAGCCATGTGACCAAAGCACAAGCTTGGAACATGGCAGACAACCATTCTGTGAGGCTCCTTCCTCCAATTCCTGTCAATGGTGCACACACCTTCCCATACCAAAATGCTCACAAACAGAAGACGAGTGAAAGCAAAAATCACGGAGACTCCCTTGCCAACAGGAACCAGATAAGGATGCCCTTTTCCTTTCTTTTAATTGTGATTCAGGTGAACGTTTATAGAGCAAATTCATTTTCCATACAATAGTTCACACATATTTTGTTTTGTGACACTGATTGCAATCCCCATAATATAACAGCTCTCTTTCTACTTTCTGCCTGTGGCTACCTTTTCCTTATGTCCTTCTTTCCTATGCATTCCTGAGCAATCTCCCTGTGCAAACACAGCCTTTCTGATCTCCCATGGTCGAATGTTCTAAGGAGTGTACCTACCAAGTGTAAGTGTTACCATATATGCCTGTCTATTGTTTGGCTGGAAGCCACAAGAGTGAGTTCAAGTCCAGGCCCTAAAGAGTGACTAGGGGACATACATAGTCATGGGAGTTTCACCAATTTCTATCAAACCAGTAAGCCTCTTTTTTTTTTTTAATTATTTTGAGTCTTGTTCCACATTTTTCTCCCACTCTAAAGGATGCCCTTTATCACCACTCCTATTCAATGCTGTATTGGGGAAGTCCTAATCAAAGCAGTAAGCCAAGAAAGGGAAATAAAAGGCATCCAAATAGGCAAAGAAGAAGTAAAACTATCTCTATTTGAGGATGGTATGATCCTATACATAGAAAATCTCAGAGACTCAACAAGAAAACTGCATAACTAATAGAAAGATTCAGCAAAGTGGCAGTGTATAAGATCAACATACAAAAATCAGTTGGATTCCTCTACACTAACAAATCAGAAGGCCGGTGGTTCAAACCCACCAGCCACTCCTTGGGAGGAAGGTTGGGCAATCTACTTCCATAGTGATACTGCCTTGGAAACCCAAGGAGGGGTTGCTATGAGTCAGGTCTGACTCGACGGCACATAACAACAACAACAACAACAAAGAGAATACTGAAAAGGATATAAGGAAAACAATACCATTTACAATCAAAACAAACTCACTGTCATTTAGTTAATTCTGACTCATAGCAACCCTCACTGGGTTTCCAAGGCTATAAATCTTTAAGGAAGCAGATCGTCTCATCTTTCTTCTGCAGAGATGTTGGTGGGTTTCAACCACCAACTTTCTGGTTAGCAGCCAAATGCTGTAACTAATACACCAAGAGATATAACCACAAAAAGGTGAATTACTTATAGGAGTAAATTTAACCAGAGACACAAAAGACCTATACAAAGAAAACTACAAAACACTACCACAAGAAATGAAAAGCTATTGTTGTTGTTAGGGGCTGTTGAGTTGGCTCCGACTCATGTACAACAGAACGAAACACTACCTGGTCCTGTGCCACCCTCACAATCTTTGCTATCTCCAAGCCGATTGTTGCTGCCACTGTGTCAATCCATCTTTTTGAGGGCCTTCCTCTTCTTCACAGGCCCTCCACTTTACCAAGCATGATAGCCTTCTCCAGGGAATGGTCCCTTTTGACAACATGACAAAAGTAGGTGAGACGAAGTCTGGTCATTCTCTCTTTCAAGGAGCCTTCCGGCTGTACTTCTTCCAGGATAGATCTGTTAGTTCTTCTGGCAGTCCATGGTACTTTCAGTATTCTTCACCAGCACCACAACTCAAAAGCAGCAACTCTTCTTTGGTCTTCCTTATTCATTACCCAGCTCTCACATACATATGAAGCTATTACCATGGCTAGGGTTAGGTGCACCTTAGTCTTCAAGGGGATATCTTTGCTCTTCAGCACTTTAAAGAGGTCTTTTGCAGCAGACTTGCCCAGTGCAATATGATGTCTGATTTCTTGACTGCTGTTTCATTGGTGTTAATTGTGGATCCAAGTAAAATGCAATCTTTGACAACTTCAATCTTTTCTCTATTTACTGTGAGGCTGCTTATTGGTCCAGTTGTGAGGATTTTCATTTTCTTTATGTTGAGGTGTAATCCATAGTGCAGATTGTAGTCTTTAATCTTAATCAGTAAGCGCTTCAAGTCATCCTCACTTTCAGCAAGCAAGGTTGTGTTGTCTGTGTATTGCAGGTTGTTAATTAGTCTTCCTCCAATCCTGATACCACATTCTTCTTCATATAGTCTGGCTTCTCAGATTATTTGCTCAATATACAGACTTAATAAGTATGGTGAAAGGCTACAGCCCTGCCCTTCCTGGTCTTAAACCATGCAGTATCCCCTTGTTCTGTTTGAACAACAGCCTCCTAATCTGTTACAGGTTCTTCATGAGCATAATTAAGTTTCTGGAATTCCCATTATTCACAATGTTATTCATAATTTGTTATTGTCCACACAGTTGAATGCTTTTGCATAGTCAATAAAACACAAGTAAACATCTTTCTGGTATTCTTTGCTTTCAGCCAAGATCCATCTGACATCAGCAGTGATATCACTCGTTTCATATCCCCTTCTGAATCCAGCTTGCATTTCTGGAAATTCTCTGTCAATATACTGCTGCAACCCTTTTAAAATTATCTTCAGCAAGATTTTACTTGTATGTGATATTAATGATATTTTTCGATAATTTCCACATTCTGTGGGGTCACGTTTTTTTGGAATGAGTACAAATATGGATCATTTCCAGTCAGTTGGCCAAGTCACTGTCTTCCAAATTTTTTGGCATAGATGAGTGAGTGCCTCCAGCATGACATCCATTTGTTGAAACATTTCAATGGGTAGTCCATCAATTTCTGGAGCCTTGTTTTTTGCCAATTCCTTCGGTGTGGCTTCAACTTCTTCCTTCAATACCATTGGTTCTTGATCATATGCTACCTCCTGAAATAGAAGAACATTGACTAATTCTTTTTGGTACAGTGACTCTGTGTATTTCTTACATCTTCTTTTGATGTTTCCTGCATCATTCAATATTTTGGCCATAGAGTCTTTCAATATTGCAACTCAAGGCTTGAATTTCTTCTTTTTCCTTTCAGCTTAAGAAGTACTGAGTGTGTCCTTTTCTTTTGGTTTTCTAACTCCAGGTCTTTGCACATCTCATTATAATAACTGACTTTGTCTTCTCAAGTTGCTCTTTGAAATCTTCTGTTCAGCTCTTTTATCTTGTCATTTCTCATTTGTTTTAGCTACTCTCTGTTCAAGAGCAAATTTCAGTCTCTTCTGACATCCATTTTGGTCTTTTATTCCTTTCCTGTCTTTTCAATGACTTTTTACTCTCTTCATGTATGATGTTCTTGATGTCAACCTACAGTTTGTCTGGTTTATGGTCATTGGTAGCATAGTGGCTAAAGCACTTGACTGCTAACCAGAAGGCTGGCAGTTCAAACCCACCAGCCACTCCTCGGAAGGAAGGTTGGGCAATCCTACTTCCGTAGTGATACTGCCTCGGAAAACCCAAGGAGGGGTCGCTATGAGTTGGGGCCGACTCGACGGCACCTAACAACAACAACAACATGGTCATTGATGTTGAATGCATCAAATCTATTCTTTAGATGGTCTCTAAAGGTAGGATATAATCAAGGTCAGATTTTGGCTCTGTGGACTTGTTTCAATTGTCTTCAACTTCAACTTGAACTTGCATATGAGCAATTGCACAGTCAGCTCTTGGCCTTGTTTTTGGCTGATGATATGATACCCTCTTTCCACAGATGTAGTTGACCTGATTCCTGTGTACATCTGGTGAAGTCCAAGTGTATAGCTGCCATTATGTTGTTGAAAAAAGGTATTTGCAATGAATAAGTCATTAGTTTTGCAAAAGTCTATCATGCAATATACAGCGTTATTTCTATCATGAAGGCCATATTTTCCAACTATAGGTGATTCTTTTTTGTTTCCATCTTTTGCATTCTAATCACCAGTAATAATAAACACATCTTGATTGCATGTTTGGTCAATTTTAGTCTGTGAAAGTTGGTAAAAATCTTTAATTTCCTTGTTTTTGGCTTTGGTGGTTGGTGTGTAAATTTGAGTAATAGTAATATTAACCAGTCTTCCTTGTAGGTGTATAGATATTATCCTATCATTGGCAGCACTGTACTTCAGGATAGATCTTTAAACATTTTTTAAACAATGAATGCCCTGCCATTTTTCTTCAATTTCACTCTGAAGAAGGAAATGGCCATCTACTTCTCAAAGAATTGACCAATGAAAACTTTATGAATAGCAATGAAACACTGTCTGATATATTACTGGAAAACTTTATGAATAGCCCTGAACCACTGTCCAATATAGTGCCAGAAGATGAGCCCCTAAGGTTGAAAGGCACTCAAAATATGACTGGGGAAAAACTACCTCCTCAAAGTAAAGTCAACCTTAATGATATAGATGGAGTAAAGCCTATGGGACCTGATGTGGCACAACACAAAATGTGAAGAAACAGCTGCAACATCCATAAATAATTAGAACATGGAATGTATGAAGTATGAATCTTGGAAAATTGGAAACTATTCAAATGAAATTGAATACATAAAAATCAATATCCTAGGCATTAGTGAGCTGAAATGGACTGGTTTTGGCTATTTTGAATCAGACAACCACATATGATCTACTGTGTTGGGAATGACAAATTGAAGAAATAAAAAGAGACTTACATAAATGGAAGACTGCAATATCCTCATGAATAAGAAGACTCAATGTTGTGAAAATGGGAATATTACCCAAAGTTATCTACAGATATAATGTAATTCCAATCTAGATTCCATCTTTAAAGAGAGAAAAACTAATCATGGAAAACTTTATATGGAAAGGAAAGAGGCCCTGGATAAGCAAAAGAACAAAGTAGGAGGCCTCACACTCTCTAATCTCCCCAGTATAGCCACAGTAGTCAAAACAGCCTGGTATTGATGCAATGTCAGATACAGAGATCCATGGAACAGCATTGAGAGCCCAGAATTAAATCCTTCTGCCTATGGACAGCTGGTTTTTGACAAAGGGTCAAAACCCATTAAATGGGAAAGAGATAGTCTCTTTAACAAATGGTGCTGGCAAAACTGGATATCCATTTGCAGAAAAATAAAAAGGATCCATATCTCTCACCATATACAAAAATAATTCAAGATGGATCAAAGCCCTAAATGTAAAGCTTAAAACCATAAAGTTCATCAAAGGAAAAATAGGGGCAAATTTTGGGGCCCTAATATATGGAATAAATATACTATCAGACATAAATAAAAATATACAAACATTGGAAGACAAACTAGGCAACTGGGACCTCCTAAAAATTAGCCATTTATATGTATCAAAAGACTTCACCAAAAGAATGAAAAGAGAACCTACAGACTTGTTGTTGTTGTTATTATGTGCTGTCGAACTCACAGACTAGGAAAAAAAATTGACAATGACGTATCAGACAAGGGACTGATCTTTAAAATATATAGAAAACTTCAGTACCTCAACAACAAAAAGACAAACAATCTAATTAAAAAATGAGCAGGGGACATGAACAGACACTTCATCAAAGAGGATATTCAGCCAACATGAAGAAATGCTCATGATCATTAGCCAGTAGAAAGAGAGAAATCGAAACAAAAATAAGATATCATTAACAGAAAAGTTCAAAAGAACAGAAAACAACAAATACTGGTGAGGTTGCTTGTGTACTGTAAAATGGTGCAGCCACTCTGGAAAATGGTATGGTGCTACTTAAAAAATTGGAAATAAAAATACTATATGATCCAGCAATCCCATTACTGAGTATATTTCTCAGAGAAACAAGAGCAGTGACATGAATGGATATGTGTATACCATGTTCATAGCAACATTATTCACAATAGTAAAAGATGGAAACTACCTAAGTACCCACCAACAGATGAATGAATAAACAAACTATGGTATATACACACAACGGAATACTACACAGTGATAAAAAAATAACAATGAACCTAAGAAAAACCTCATAACATGGATGAAACTAGAGGACATTATGCTGAATGAAATTAGTCCCAGAAAGAAACATTCTTTGAAGGTTAACCAGTGGTGGGAGCAGAAGGGAGAGTAAATCACTAACTAGAGCATAGATACTTATTAACTTGGGTGAAGGGAAAGACAATGTACAATAGGGGAAGATCAGCACAAAATGATCATAGCAAAGGAAGACACTGGGAGGGGCACAAGAGTTAAAGACAACAAAGGTAATACTATTACATATTGTTGTTGTTGTTATATGCCGTCAAGTTGGACCCAACTCATAGCGACCCCTCCTTGGGTTTTCAAGGCAATATCACTATAGAAGTAGATTGTCCAACCTTCCTTCCGAGGAGTGGCTGGTGGGTTTGAACTGCCAGCCTTCTGGTTAGCAGTCAAGTGCCTTAGGCACTACTGCAATAACAGTAATAACAATAATCTACAAGAGGAAACATAGATAGCCATGTAAGCTGAACAGGAATGGGAAGGTGAATGTGGGAATATACACATGGATATATATGAGTTTGACAGAGAATGTTTCTACTTATGTATTTACATATGCTGCAAATATATCCATAAATATAGTAGAGCATACGGGGGGAAAAGTGAGGAAAACTTCTTAGCCATAATCAAGCAATCTGAGGGAATGAGTTGTTGAGTCTAGATGCTCAGGACCATAGTCTCAGGGGACATCAAGGTCAATTGGCATAACATAGTCCACAGAGACATTCAATGTTCTACATCATACTTTGGTTGAGTAGGGGTCTTAAAAGTTTGTGAGTGGCCATCTAAGGTACAACTATTGGTCTCTCTCCCTCTGGAGCAAAGAAGAGTGATAAAAATCAAACATGCACAGAAACAATTAGTCCAAAGGACTAATGGACCCCACAAATCCCAGTCTCCACGACTCTGAGACCAGACAAACTAGATGGTGCCTGGCTACTACTGCCAACCACTCTGAAAGGGATAAAAAGAGAAGGTCTCAGATAGAGTGGGAAAAAAATGTGGAAATAAACTTTAAATAGTAAACAAAACAAAACAAAACCAGGATTACTCATCTCACAGAGACTGGTGGAACCCCAGAGATTACAGCTCCTACCTACCCTTTAATCCTTTAAGCCACCCCTGTGACTCAACTTTCAGCCAAAGGATTGTTGTTGTTAGGTGCTGTTGAATCAGCTCTGACTCATAGCAACCTGATGCACAACAGAACAAAACACTGCAGGGTCCTCTGCCATCCTCACAAAACTTGCTATGCTTGAGCCCATCACTGCAGCCACTGTATCTATCCAGCTTTTTCACTGTCATTCTACTTTACAAAGCATGACATCCTTCTCCAGGGACTGGTCCCTTCTGACAACATGACCAAAGTAGGTTCCAAAGAGCATTCCAGCTACACTTCTTCAAAGACAGATTTATTAGTTCTTCTGGCAGTCCATGGTACTTACAGTATTCTTTGGCAACACAACTCAAAAGCATCAACTCTTTTTCGGTCTTCCTTATTAATTGTCCAGCTTTTCCATAAATATGAGGCGATCGAAAACACTATGGCTTAGGTTAGGTATACCTTAGTCTTCAAAGTGACATTTTTGCTCCTTAACATTTTACAGAGGATTTTGCAGACTTGCCCAGTGCAATACAATATCTGATTTCTTGACTGCTACTTCCATGGATGTTGATTGTGGATCCAAGAAAATAAAATCCCTGACAACTTCAACCTTATAGCCATCGATTGTGATGTTGCTGATTAGTCCAGTTGTGAGGATTTTTGTTTTCTTTAGGTTGAGGTGTAATCCATACTGAATACTGTAATCTTTGGTCTTCATCAGTAAGTGCTTCAAGTCATCTTCACTTTCAGCAAGTAACATTGTGTCATTTGCATTATTGGAGGTATTTGTGTGTGTGTGTGTGTGTGTGTGTGTGTGTGTGTGAAAGAGAGAGAGAGAGAGAGAGAGATTTGAGTGAAAGTTTACAGAGTAAACTCATTTCCATACAGCAGTTCACACACATTTTGTTTCATGACATTGAGTGCAATTTCCCACAATGCAACAGCTTTCTTCCCACTTCCTCCCTGTAGTTACCTCTTCCCTGTGCCCTTCTTTCCTGTGCATTCCTGCTTCCTGATCTATCTCCCTATGCAAATACTGCCCTTCGATTTTCTCATGATTGCTTTAAGGAGTGTATCTACCTGTTGTAAATATTCACCCTATATGCCTATGTATTGTTTGGCTGAAAGTGACGAGAGTGAGTTCAATTCCAGGCCTAAAGGCTAACTAGGGGCTGTGGTCTTGGAGGTTTCACCAGGCTCTATCACACCAGTAAGGCTGGTCTTTCTTTTATGACTTTTGAGTTTTGTTGCCATTGCTCTTCCACTCTATCCAGGATCTCCTACCCTAATCCCTTTAATAGTGGTTGACAGTTGTAGCTGGGCACCCTCTTGTTTTTCTGATCTCATGGTCATATAGGCTGAGGTTCATGTGGTCCACTAGTCCTTTGGATAATTGTTTCCATACATCTTTGATTTCCTTCATTCTTCTTTGCTCCAGACAAGGAGAAACCAATTGTGGCATCTAGATGGCCGCTAGCAAGATTTTAAGACCCCAGTCACTACTTACCAGAGTAGGATATCGAACGTTGTGTAGTATGCTATGCCAATTGAGCTTGATGTCCCCCATGACCATGCTCCTGAAGTGTTAGAGGTTGCTAATGAGTCTTCCTCCAATCCTAAGGACACATTCTTCTTCATATAGTCCAGCTTCTGAGGTTACTTGCTCTGCATACAGATTAAACAATTACAGTGAAAGGATACAACCCTGACACCTCCCCTTCCTGATTTTAAACCATGCAGCATCCCCTTGTTCTGTTCCAACAACAGCCTCTTGGTCTGTGTACAGGTTCCTCATGAGCACAATTAAGTGTTCTGGAATTACCATTCTTGGCAACGTTATCTATAATTTGTTATGAACCACGCTGTTGAATACTTCTCCATAGTCAATAAAACACAGGTAACATCTTTCTGGTATTCTTTGCTTTCAGCCAAGATCCATTGGACATCAGCAATGACATCCCTTGTTCCATCCTCTTTTGAATTTGGCTTGAATTTCTGGAAGTTCCCTATCAATACACTGCTGCAACTGTTTTTTAATTATCTTCAGAAAAAATTTTCTTGAACATGATATTAATTATATATATATATATATATATATATATAATTTCTACATTCTGTTGTCTCACTTTTCTTTGGAATGAACACAAACATGGATCTCTTCAAGTTGGTTGGCCAAGTGCTCTCTTCCAAATTTGTTGGCATAAACAATAAGTGCCTCAAGTTTGAGTTGCTGCATCCATTTGTTGAAACATCTCAATGGGTATTCTGTCAATTCCTGGAGCCTTGTTTTTTTTTTTTTTTTGCCAATGCTTTCAGTGCAGCTTGGACTTCTTCCTTCAGTACCACTACTTCTTGATCATATCCTACTTCCTGAAATATTTTCACACTGACAAATTCTTTTTGCTACAGTGACTCTGTGTATTCCTTCCATCTTATTTTGGATGTTTCCTGCATCGTTCAATATTTTGCTCATAGAATCCTTCAGTATAGGAGCTCAAGGTGGTTTGACTTATTTCTTGAATTCTTTCAGCTTAAGAAATTTTGCAAGTGTTCTTTTCCTTTGGTTTTCTAACTCTAGGCTTTTGCACATTTCATTAGAATACTTTACTTTTTCTTCTTGAGCCACCCTTTGAAATCTTCTGTTCAGCTCTTTCATCATTTCTTCCATTTGCATTAGCTACTCTACATTCAAGAACAAGTTTCAGAGTTTCTTCTGACATCCATTTTGTCTTTTCTTCCTTTCCTGTCTTTTTAATGATATTTTGCTTTCTTTGTGTATGAGGTTCTTGAAGTCATCCCACAGTTCATCTGATCTTTGGTCGTGGTGTTCAGTGCATCAATTCAGATGGTCTTTAAGTTCAGGTGGAATATAATCAATATCATATTTTGGCTCTAATGGATTTGTTTTAATTTACTTCAGCTTAAACTTGAACTTGCAAATAATGGCCTGTTCTACAATCAGCTTCTGGCCTTGTTTTGATTGATGATATTGAGCTTTTCCATCACCTCTTTCCACAGATGTAGTCAATTTGATTCCTGTGTATTCCATCTGGTGAGGTCCACGCGCATAGTCACCATTTATGTTATTGAGAAAAGGTATTTGCAATGAATAAGTCATTCATCTTGCAAAATATCATGTGACCTCTGGCATCATTTCTATCACCAAGGCCAGATTTTTCCAACTACCAATGTTTCTTCTTTGTTTCCATCTTTTATATTCCAATCATCAGTAATTATCAATACTTCTTGATGCATGTTTAGTCAATTTCAGACTGCAGAAGTTGGTAAAAATCTTCAATTTCTTCATCTTTGGCTTTAGAGGTTGGTGTGTAAATTGGATTAATGGTTGTATTAACTGGTCTTCCTTGCAGAGGTATGGGCATTATCCTATCACTGACAGCATTGTACTTCGGCATAAATCTTGAAATGTTCCTTTTGATGATGAATGTGATACCATGCCTGCTCATTTTGGCATTCCTGGCATAGTAGACCACATGACTGTCTGCTTCAAAATGGTCAATGCCAGTCCATTTCAGCTTACTATCAATGCCTAGGATATTGCTTTTTGTGCATTCATTTTGTTTTTGACAAATTCCAGTTTTCTAAGATTGATACTTCATAAGTTGCACGTTCTGATTATTAATGGATTTTTGCAGCTTATTCTTCCCATTTTAAGTTGTGCCCCATTAGCAAATGGAGATCCTCAAAGCTTTATTCCAACCACATCATTAAGGTTCATTCTACTTTGAGGAGGAAATCTTCCCCAGTCATATTTTGAGCACCTTCCAACCTGAGAGGCTCATCTTCTGGCACTATGTCAGACAATGTTTCACTGCTATTCATTAAGTTTTCCAGTAGTATATCAGACAACGTTTCACTGCTATTCATAAGGTTTTCAGTGGTCAATGTTTTCAGAAGGGGATGGCCCCATCCTTCTTCCCAGTCTTTCTTAGTCTGGAAGCTCTACTGAAACCTGTCGACTATGTGTAACTCTCCTGGTATTGGAAATGCCAGTGGCATAACTTCTAGCCTCACAGCAACACAAAAGCCACCACAGTACGACAAATGATGGATGAATGACGGCAGCCAAAGGATAGACGGGACCATAAGGTGATCAGAACACCAGGAAAATAGGCACTCCATTGAAAGAAAAATCAAGCATATGAGAACAAAAGGACAGCATTTGTCCAGGAATAAAGCTCAGGTGGTAAACACAGGGAGAAAGTGGGAAGAGTGCTGTTACATTGTGGGGATTATAATCAATGTCATGAAACAAAATTTGTACAAA
Organism: Orycteropus afer afer; assembly: GCF_000298275.1. Lineage (NCBI taxonomy): Eukaryota > Metazoa > Chordata > Mammalia > Tubulidentata > Orycteropodidae > Orycteropus > Orycteropus afer. The sequence continues at coordinate 1,956,634 of NW_006921964.1, read as the reverse complement.
TTGTTGAATGGAAACCAATTTTCTCTGTAAATTTTCACCCAAATGACAATAAAAGTTATAAAAAAAAAAATAAAAAAGAAAAAGAAAGAAATGAAAGCCACTCAGACTTACCCCCAGATTTTCCATGCTTTCATTGGTATCATTTTAAAGATCAGAATCTTAGAAGAGTCTAGGAGCTCCTCCTGTAGACTCCACCTGTAGTACAGAGGCACCTCCTCCCTCCCTCCTTTCCTCTCATTTTTTCTTTCCTTCCTTCCTTCTTCCCTCTCTCCCTTCCTACCTCTTTCCCTCCTTCTTTTTTTTACTTCTTTGTCTTCGAGCTACTTACAGATTTTAAAGCCCTCTAAGAAGAATCTGCAGCCTCCCAGGGCAACCATGCCCTAGTCACAGTTAAAATTTCATATCCTGATTATTCCACACAGTTGCAGTTGGTTATTTTTGTGCTTATATTGGAACTATCTGTGCATCTCTTAGCTACCCCAATATACAAAAGGAGAGAAACTCTTTATTTATCAAGCTAGGTGCTTTATACATGTTATGCTATTACATGTGTTCCTTGATTACATCCCCCCATGTTCCCCCTACCCCATTCAGGAAGCAAAGTACTCAAATACCACTGTGGGTAATTATCCAAACTGTGAACTCCTGAGGCCTGGACTTTCTTCCTCACCTTAATGAAAACTCCCTTTGCTGTTATTGGCCCCATTCACTTCTGTCTTTCTTCAATGGGAAGGAGGAGTAGGGGCCTTCTCCTTTAATATGCATAGTGTTGCCCCTAGAAGCCACTCACTGAGTTCAAAATCTATATAACTTTCTCTCTCTCTTTCTCCTTCCCTTTCTAGAGCTATATCTCTCTATCTGGCCTTAAGATATTGTGTTAAATCAACTCCTATCCCCTTCACTTCATCTTGTTCTCACAGACCACTAATATGGTGGAAAAACATCACTGTGGACTACAAACATGTGAAACGTGTCCTAAAGTTGTATGGAAAGGGAGTACGGAAAACTGGGAGTAATGGAAAAGAGGCCTACTTGGAGAATCAACCCAACCTAGGTTTAAACTCTACCTCTGACATTTGCGAAAGTCAGTCAGGGCCTCAGAGGCCTTATCTGTAAAACAGGAGCAACGATTCAGCCTCACAGAGATCTCTGAAGATGAAATGGGAATGTGCATGGAATGCCCAGGTTCCCCATGCACTCCTGGCTCCAGGCCTCCTTTCCCCCTCAGAGGTAAGGCAGCATTTACCAAATCCACTCCTCCAAACACTTGCACAGGGTGCTCACACCTGGGAAGACTGGGAAACCTTTAAGTTATGCAGCAGAGTGCTGCCTGGCTTTCTGGACTATGCGTTTGGGTTTTTCTAGGTCTGGCTCTTGTAAAGTGGACACACCTGTGCCAAAAACTGACCAGCTGATCCTGTTCAGGGTCCTTAGCTTGAAATGGCTGTACTTGGAAGCAGTGACTTTGATGGTCAGCCTACCTTTGTCTAAAGGAATTCTCTATTCCCCCCTTGTCTATGAGCCAAATGGAACCCTTTTAGCTCCAATGCGCTGACTACAAAGGCTCCCCTCAGAGAAATAAAGCAATCAGTGTGGAACCAGCATGGGCAAATGACAGCCTCCCTGGCTCTCGCTGGCTCAGCAACTCCCACAGCTAGTGCAGGGCTTGGTTTACACCCACGAGTTCTACAGGGAAGGGGAGAGGAACACAGCCTTAGCAGAATTGAAATATGTGAAGGTTAAAGAAAAAATACTTAGCACAACTCCTGGTGAACTCAAAGTATTAAAATATGAAAAAATATAGAGAGAGTAGATGGGTACTAAATAAATACAATTTTTAAAAAATCATAACAACATGTTTTGAGTAGCTATGTGCCAGGTACTCGTCCAGGTGCCCCACATATTCTCTCTCATTGTCTTCTTCCCCCAGGTGGGAAGCCATGCATTGCCCTTGAATCTTTCCAGATAACAGTCAGCCCCTTCTTCATAAGTGCCCATTCTTATTTTATTGAAGCAGAGTCTTTTTGAATTTTCTTGGGAAGTTATTTGAAAATTTCTAAAAGTTCTTGTAATATTATTTCATAAAAAGAAACGTCCCTGATTTTAAGAAGGATGTCTTCTTTTGGATTGCTGTGTCTTTCCAATTTCTGGTGACTTTTTAATCACTTGCTCATCTTTTCAGAACAAGTCAAGGTTTGTCCAGTATTAGAAATTGAGGAGCTTTCTGCCCAAATCTTTCAGCCTAGATGGAACAAAAGATTTTGAACTCCTGTAAGCAGCTATTAAAAATTATGCCTGGGAGGAATAATTAATGTTCCTGGTGAATTTATTAAATGAAAAAACATGGCACAAAATCTCCACATACATGATATTTTAAAAAATATACCCCCCTGCAGCACATATAATTTATGTATACTTGAAAAAGCAATTTGTGTAATCATTATAGAAAAATACAGACAAGCATAAAGAAAAACAAAAAAATTCATCCATAATTTCACCACCCAGTGAAAATTATTATGGAGATTCTGATATTTTCCGTTTGGGTATTTTATCTCTATACCTATTAAAATCTGTTTGTAATTGTCCCCCCGAGGAGAGCACCAGCACTTAATTCTAGAGTTGCTGAGAGGGTGAATGGAGAGACTATCTGAGAAAGTACCCAGCACAGCACCCAGAACCTGGCTGGTACCTAGGAGATGGTTAGATGATAAACATGTGGCACTTGGGTCACCTTTTTTCCTCCTGAGCTCAGAGCAGACATTACAAATCAATCACAGCTCCCTTTTCTGCTGAACCCAGAAAGCCTGTGAGCCTTTTTACCATCTTGCCCTAAGCAGCCATACTTTCTGTTGCCGTACTAAGCTCAGCTTTGAAAAAGCTGGTTCTGAGTGCCTTCGATTCACGATTTCTCCCTAGGACTCCAACACCATGACTTAGAGCACAATGGTCAATACTTTACTGACTATGGAGCTTCTAGCTTCTGCAGTCAAGGATTTTTATATTTGGTTTCAGCCATCACAAAAAGTACTGTAGAACTAATGAGTTAGGGTTGCCAAAATGAATGTCTAACTTCAAAAACTCTAGTTAGGTATCCAGGAGATGAGAAATTTCCCTGCCACCTGATTAATCAGATGGCATACTTTAGTTTGGGACCAGTTTTATCCTACAAAACAGCAATATACTGTAGCCATGGTGCTTATGGTAAGTGTCACGAGATGTCTGGAGTCATCCACTCCTCTAAGCACTGAACCTTCCCCATGTAAGGATAATTAAATTTCCAAGTGGGCCCGCCCTGAAGTTATTCAACTAGAAAATTAGCAACCACAGCAAAGATGCATTTCCATATAAATGTACAAAAGCAAACCCAGCATCAACCAGGCTGAAATGGAGGGGACTGACAGCTTGATGCGTTTTATCACCTAATTTTCCACAGTGAGAATATCTCTCTTTTGGCACTTATCACACCCCTATATGAAGAAGAACGTGGCATAAGGATTGGAGGAAAACTCATTAACAATCTGTGATATGAAGATGATACAACCTTGTTTGCTGAAAATAAAGAAGACATGAAGCACTTATTGATGAAGATCAAAGACTAGTCTTTGGTATGGATTACATCTCAACATGAAGAAAACAAAAATCCTCACAACTGGACCAATAAGGAACATCATGATGAATGGAGGAAAAAAAAAAAAAAATTAACATTGTAAAGGATTCCATTTTACTTGGATCCACAATCAACACCCATGACAGCAGCAGTCAAAAAATCAAGTGACATATTACATTGGGCAAATTTGTTGCTGAAGATCCCTTGGTAGTGTTACAAAGCAAATATACCACTTTGAGCTCTAAGGTGTGCCTGATCCAAGCTCAAATACCCAAAGGTATGGTATTTTCAATGGCCTAATATGCTTGTGAAAGCTGGATAATAAATAAGGAAGACTGAAGAAGAATTGGCTGCATTTAAATTATGGTGCTGGTGAAGAATACTGAATATACCATGAGATGGTATATTGAATATACCAGGACACATCTGTCTCAGAAGAAGTACACCCAGAATGCTCCTTGGAAGTGAGGATGGCGAGACTTTGTCTCACATACCTGGACATGTTATTAGTTGGGACAAGTCCCTGAAGAAAGAACCACCAGCCTTCTGGTTAGCAGTCAAATGCCTTAGGCCAGAGCTCCTGCTTGGTAAAATAGAGAGTCAGCAAAAAAGAGGAAGACCCTCAGTGAGACAAACTGACACAGTGGCTGCAAGAATGGCTTCAAACATAGTAACCATTGTGAGAATGACACAGGACCAGGCAGTGTTTCATTCTTTTGTACACAAGGTCAGTATACGTTGGAACCAATTCAATGGCACCTAACAACCACAACAATTCCCACACTCCACCAGGTCACTAGAATGCCTGTCTTATCTGGCCTGGAAGCCGAGATCTTGTGGGAAGCCTGCACTCAACTGGTCTGCTGCAGTCAAGAACTACAAAAAAGAGACATGAGATGCACAGGAGGGCAGATCACACCACACACACGCCTGTCACAGTTGCCTGTGTGACTGCATCGTCCTGCACATGCCCCTGCTGCCCTTCTTGCCTCTCTATGGAGCATGTGTGCCAGCTTCTGGGACACTCATTTCTGGTCCCCTCCAGCATCTTCTCTGGCAGGCTCCTCTCACCCCTCCATCCCATGTGGGCATCCCCAGAAGACCTGTGTGTCCACATGGGCACAGCCCTACAGGCCAAGGCATCCCCTTGGCCCATAACTACACTTCCTGTAGGCAAAAATGAATTCCCAAGATCAACAAGAGTGCTACATCTTCCAAATACTATTTCCTCTGGACTCAATTGAGCCTTGCTCTGCACATAACCGGTTTCCTGAGATAGAAGGATTCTGAAGACAGAAACCCAGGGAAGAAGATTGAGATCTGGCATTATTATTATTATTATTATTATTATTATTATTACAGTTATCTATAATTCCTATGTATAGGCCTAAGATTTTATATATCCGGAATATCACTAAAGAAGCTCTGGTGGAGCATTTGGCTGCTAACCAAAAGGTCAGCGTTTTGAACTCATCAGCCACTCCATGGGAGAAAGATGAAGCAGGCTGCTTCTGTAAAGATTTACAGCCTTGAACACCCTATGGGGCAGCTCCACTTTGTCCTATAGGGTCACTATGAGTCAGAATTCATTCAATGGCAGTAGGTTTGATTTAGTTTTGAACATCACTAATATCCCTATATATTCCAGATTAGGGGAAAAAAAAACCAGATTCAAATTTCTCTGTATAGCACAAGAAAACCTTCCTAGTGTGCACCCATCCCACCTCTGCAGCCCATCCCAGCCTAAATTCCAATGACACTGAGGCCACTGTGGCCCACATCAGCAAGGCTTGTATTATTTTCTCATTATGAAATAGATCATATGTATTAAAAAGTATGAAAAACTTATCTGTGCAGGTTAAACAATCATAACAAAGTGGACACCCATTTACTCACCCCCAGCTGAGCAAAAAGAATGTCATCTTAGAAGTACGGTGTGCCCCTCTTCCACACCTTACTTCCAAGGAAGTATTCACTTATCCTGACTTTTGTGATCATTACTTTCTTGCTTTTCTTCATTATTCTACCAGCTCTATTTGTAGATAGCATGTCCCTGGATGGTGCAAATGGTTTGACACTCAACTACTAACCTAAGGTTGGCAGTTTGAACCAGTGGTGCTGTGGAAGAAAGGTCTGGCAATCTGCTTCCATAAATATTACAGTGATGGGAACCCTATGGAGTAGTTCTACTCTGTAATACATGGAGTCTCCAAAAGTTGGAATCAGCTCTATGGCAATAGGTTTGTTTTTTTTTGCTATGTAGATAAACAATAATCTGTTTCATTTTGTCTGTGTTTGAAATTTTATGCAAATAGACTCATCCTAATGGTTTTCTGGGTCATGGTTCTTTTATTCAATATGCTTGGGGGACTCATCCAAATCTATATTGTATTTTTCACTGCTGTATAATATTCAACTATACGGATATTCTATAATTTATTTATTCATCCTCCTATTGAGGAACCTTTGTACTGTTTCCAGTTTGGGTATGTTACACTAATGCGTCTATAGACATTCTTGCATATGATGCTGATCTCACAGTCAAGAGTCTCTCTGTCGTATATTATCTGGTATTATAAACACTGGGTGGGATGTGGACATGTTCACCTTGACCAGTTTACACTCCCACTTACAATGGATGAGCATTCCTTTGCTCATCTCTTTACCAGCACTTGGCAATGTCAGACTTCTTAATATTTGCCAGTGGGACAAGTATGAAATAGTATCTCGTTATTCTCCTAATTCCAATTTCCCTGATAATCAACAAGGTTTAGCACCTCCTCACACATTCTTGATCCTTCTCAGCTGTGCTGTTTTGTGCCTGTATGATTGTGTACATGCTGTTGTTCGGTGGTGGGTGGATGTACCCTTTCCTCCTCTCTGCCTGCTGAGCTCCTGCTCATGCTGCAGTACCCACTCATATGGGACCTTCTTGTTGGAATGGTCCCTCTAGTTCTACTGTACAGAATTAGTCACTCTTCCCTCTCAGTTCCCACAGCCCTGGGTGGAGTTGTAGCACAGTTCCTGACCACCGTGGGCTGGAATAACCTGTTTCTTGGTTGTTTCTAATAATAGATGACAGTCTCTCAAGACAGGAAGAGATCCTTATTTTTCTAGTTTCTATTGCGCAGAATAATCCTGGCACAGAGTAGCTGCTCATTTTATTCCTTGACTGATTCTTGCACATTTAGAGATAAACTTATTCTTTTCAGCAGAGAATAGTTTGTGTTTAGGTGGAAAAGAAGTTTGAGTTTAAATAAAAAGACAGGTCTGCCCATCTTCCCATCTCCCTTTGAACACTCCAAAAGGTACACAAAGTCAATTCACAACTGTCATCAAACAGACAGTGTGTTGCTCCCAGTTCCTGCCTTCAGTGTTTTGAACAGGGGACCTGGGCCTCATCCAGCTCCTACATGGCTATTTGGACTCTGCTTTGCCCTTATCTCTGTGAGCCATTCCTTCCCCTTCTGTAGGCTTCTCTGGGACACAGAGTTCCAAGGCTTCCTCCCCTAGACAAACCCTTTGCCAGGTTTTCACCTCTCCTAAATTTGTTCTTTCCATTCTTCTGCTACCACTCCTAATTAATTCAGACCCTAATAACCCCAGACCTGAATGATTACAACAGCCTCCAAACTAAACATCCCACCCTAGCCTTTCCACTAGAGTTTATACTGATACCAATTCTACCTTTATACTGTGTCACCCCCAGCCAATGAAATAATGGCTTAGACAGGGCTAAAAGTGGATGCTGCCTAGTGTGAGTTTCCTCCCTAGAATTCAAAGGCTTTCTTTGTACATCAGACTCCTTCTTTTTGCCACCTCTGCTCCAGCCCTCCCCTCACCACTTCTGCACCAATGCAGAAGATTCCCATTGTAAGAGGCTCTACTCTGAAGTCTTTCCAGTATGTTCTAGTCACTGGGGTCCTGGAGAAGGTATGGTTGGTCCAGGTATCCACAATGAGCTGAGACCATGGCCAAGCAGAAAGTGCCAGAGGGGCATCTGAGGGTACAGCAGGTAGGAGGTCAGAAACAGAGGGCCCCTGTGGTGGGTCAGGATGAGAGGGAGCAACCAGAACCCCCATGAGGGAGTGAAGTCCCAAAGGACCCCAACACCCGAGGGCTGGGCAGGGTTGCCTCCCAACGTATCAGTGCATTCCTCAAACAAGCAACACAAGTTGTTAAGGAAGACAGCTACCTGGCTAACTGACTGGAAGAGACTGATATTTATGCCCATTCCAAAGAAGGTGATGCAACAGAATGTAGAAATTATCAAACAATAATATACGTAAGTAAAATTTTGCTGAAGATAATTTTAAAATGGTTGTAGCAGTATATTGATACAGAACTTTCAAAAATTTAAGCTGGATTCAGAAAAGAATGTGGAATGAGAAATACCATTGCTGATGTCAGATGAATCTTCACTAAAAGCAAAGAATGCCAGAAAGATGCTTACCTATTTTATTGACTATGCAAAGGCATTAGACTATGTGGATCATTACAAATTATGGATAATGTTGTGAAGAATGAGAGTTCCCGAACACTTAATTGTGTTCATGGGGAAGCTGTACATAGACCAAGAGGGAGTCATTTGAACAGAACAAGGGATACAACATGGTTTAAAATCAAGAAGGGTATGTGTCAGGGTGGTATCGTTTCACCATACCTATTCAATCTGTATGCTGAACAAATAATCCAAGAAGCTGGACTAGATGGAGAAGAATGTGGCATCAGGATTAGAGGAACTGTGATGTGCAGATGACACAACCTTGCTTGCTGAAAGTGAGGAAGAACTGAATCACTTACTGATGAAGATCAAAGATCTATAGTATGGATTACACCTCAACAAAAATAAAACAAAAATCCTCACAACTGGACCAATAAGCAATATCATGATAAATGGAGAAATGACTGAAGTTATCAGGGATTTCATTTTATTTGGATCCACAATCAATGCCCATGGAAGCAGCAGTCAAGAAATCAGACATCGTATTGCACTGGGCAAATGTGCTCCAAAAACCTCTTTAAAGTGTTGAAGAGCAAATATATCACTTTGAAGACTAAGGTATGCCTAACCCAAGCCATAATATTTTCAGATGACTCATATGCATGTGAATGCTGGACAATGAACAGGGAACACCAAAGAATTGATACATTTGAATTGAGGTGTTGGTGAAGAATATTGAAAATAGCATGGACTGTCACAAGAACAAACAAATCTGACTTGGAAGAAGTACAGCCGGAATGCTCCTTAGAAGTGAGAATGGCCAGACTTCATCTCATGTACGGTGAACTCAAGCATAGCAAAGATGGTGAGGATGGTGCCAAGACTGGGCAGTGTTTCATTTGTTATATGTACATAGGGTCACTATGCATTGGAACCAACTTGATGGCACCTTTGGCTCAGAGCTCTGGTGGCGTAGTGCCTAGGGCATTTGACTGAGAACCAAAACGTTGGCGGTTTAAACCCCCCCCAGCCACTCTGTGAGAAGATGACTGGGCAGTCTACTTCCATAAAGATTTACAGCCTCAGAAACCCAAAGGGGGTCACTATGAGTTGCAATCAATGCGAGGGCAGTGAGTTTGGTGAGACCTCATGACTAAATTATACTACTGGAATATGAGTAGAAGTGATGTATATTGTTTCCACGACACCCACTTAAAAACAATCTGCCTGCCTTAGATGTTCTCTCTTTCTCCTTCCATAGACTGGAACACAGACAGGGCTATGATGGAGCTATAGTCATGCATATACAGACCACCCCCTAAGGGTGGTGGAGAGACAAGATGGAAGGAACCAGAGGTCCTGAATGACTGAGGAGCAGAGTGGCCCTACCAGCTTAGATTGCTCATCTCTGGGCTGTGAGAAATAAATCTTATTTAAGCAACTAAATTTTGGAGTCTCTCTGTAATAGCACTCAGTTTATACATTAAGCAAGGAGCTCTGGTGGCATAATGGTTAACATATGCAGCTGCTAATAAAAAGATATGCAATTTGAGCCCACCAGCCACTCCACGGGGGGCAGTCTGCTTCCATAAAGATTGACAGCATTGAAACCCTATGGGGCAGTTCTACTCTGTACTATAGGGTCGAATTAGGTGGAATTGACTTGATGGCAGTGAGTTCTGTTTACATCTTAACCAATACAAATTATTAATAAGATCCCTCACATATGAAGGAGCCAGTTAACCTGGGTTCAAATCCAGGCTCTGATACTTCCTAACTTTGTAACACTGGGCAAGTTACTGAACTTCTCTGTCTTTTCATGTGTGAAATGAGACTTGCCTCTCAGGGTGGCAGTGAGAATTAGATCACATAGAGTACACACAATAAAGTTATTGTTATCATAATTATACCAAAATGTTTTCCTGCTGATAGAGTCCCAGGCAGCCCACTGCTGTCTTAATCATTCAGCAACAGAGGAAGTTGTTCTTATGGTGGTCCCTTGTGTGGTTAGCTACAAGTCTTCCTGCCATAACTGACTTTATTGTTCTCACATTCATTTCAGTGCAAAATCCTTAACAATCATAGTAGTAAGGACTGCTCCACTGGCTGACTCGGGAACTTAAGGAAATGGTAACAGGGTAAGGGCTCATGTCTAAGAATGGTAGCTGACAAGAAAGGCTTGCAAATGTATTTCTTTTCCTTTTGGCTCAGCTCAGTCCCATCGAGCTTACAGGGCACCAGGTCAGCATAGAGAAGCTGCTTACATTTGAATTTAGAACTCAGGGGAAGGAGTGGCCAGGGAGGAAAGGGGAGCAGAGGGGTGTTACTAAAAGAGGTAATGTTCCAGGGAAGGAGCTCTGGTGCCACAGTGCCTAAGGCATTTGACTGCTAACTAGAAGGGTGGTGGCCACTCAGTGGAAGGAAGAAGGGGCAATATAGTTCCATAAAGATTTACTGCCTTGGAAACCCCAGTGGGGGTCACTTGAGTCAGAATCAATTAGATGGCAGTGGGTTTCGTTTTTTTGGTTGGAATGTTTTGGGGTAAAGTTCAGGTGCATGCAAGATCCCAGAGCATTTCCAAAAGCATCAACTTCCTTTAATAAAAGATACCTCTACTCTTCTAGAAAATATGAAGCCCCCATGAAAGAGGTCCTAAGATTGCTCCATCGTAAAACTGCAGGAGGAAGCAGGAGCTCTCAGCCAGATTTCTATCCTTTAGCTCTGCATTAGCAGATAGTTATTGAGAACATTGTCTGGGTCAGCACTGGAGTAGGCTCTGGACACATTAGGATTTATAGTCTAGTTCTGGAGCCAGAATAATTAACAAGTCATCTAGGTTGGGTTCTGTCAAGTGCTGTGGAGAAAATCACATCAGGATCAGGGAAGAGAGGGCAATTCTGTTCCACCCCTTACCATACAGACCAACTTCCTGCAATATTGGAGGTAAAGGCTGATCAGAGGGAACTTCAGTACCTCAGTGGGTAACTCACTGCTTCCAGTAAAATATAAAAATGACCTGAACATGGAAATCCATGGAGAGGCTAGCTGTCTGACAGTCCTACTGGCAAAAATGCAATCATGGGCAAAACTGAAATCCTTGATTCCCTAATAAAGCTTAATTAGCCTCTCACACATTTTCACTTCCACCTGTAATCTCCTATTGGTACAGAAAATATCTGCCAATTCCAGTGAAGTTTGATGGATAATTGCTTGACATAAACTAGGTTAGAAATATATATGGAAATAATTATTCCTCCAACATCAGATACCTCCTGCCTCAAATTATACATGCTTTGAAGATGCAAACCACAGGGCAGATTTATTTTTTCACCACAAAGCAGTTCTATATTTTGCAGGCCAGGAGATGAAGATCTGTGTTAGCATGCACAATCCCCCCAGGAGGCCTCCTCCAGGCCAGCCTGGCCCTGGCCACTCTGAGAAGGTCCTCAAGCCAAAGGGCTCCTCAGAGGCCAGCATCCAGATCAATATTTGGAACTGGCCTTCTGGGAAATCACTAGTGGCCTGTGGAAGGCACAAGGTGTGACTTTTAGTGGCCTGTTAATGAAATGCTTTCCAGCTATCCCAGAAAAGGGAAGCTGAGGGGCTGGGATCCACTGGCTGACTTAACGTATGTAAAAGATCCCTGAGCTGTGTCTTTTAAGACACGTGTCTTTGTCACTGCACAGGAGAGGACCCAGGCTTGCTCTTGATCTGAATAATGGGGTGCCAATCTCTAGGCCACCTGACAGTGGAAGGAGGGGTGTTTGGCCTCCAGCTGCTCCACTTAAGCCTCATAGGCATTAGCCAGGCTTGTAGCAAACTGTAGCAGACGTAGCTGAGGATACACACCTGGGATACTCTTGCTTTCCAGGCATGTTCCATACTACAAAGGAACAGCACATTCATTTTTATGATGTCTTCTGAATTAAAATATACACACTTTTTAAAAACAAACAAGCAAAACCACTGCTCTCAGGATGATTCTGAATCATAGTGACCCTATAGGACAGAGTAGAACTGCCCCATAGTGTTTCCAAGGCTGTAGTCTTTATGGAAGCAGACTGCCCTACTTTTCCCTGCAGAGCAGCTGGTAGGTTTGAACCACAGACCTCTTGGTTAGCATCTGAGTGCTGTACCACTAGCTCTAGTGTGTACATGCACACTAGAGTAAAAACCAATCAAAGAGCACTACATTATCTGTCACTTGGCAGGAGGGACTACATCCTCAACATTTATTAGTTGGTATGATGCATACACTGACTCCTGGGTGGCCAGAACCTGAGTATCTCAGCCTGTAAGATTTCAATGGCTGGTGGTGGTTGAGGTGAATGAAGGTGGTATGGTGATGCAGCCTTAAAAGTAATTAAAACACACAAGGAGAAAGGCATGTAGTCCCTGGTCCATCCACACTCAATCCTTTGAGTATGTAAGAGAGAAAGTTTCAGTTAGGTGGTGATCAATCTTAAACACTTGTCAAACACTGGCTAATTCCCAGTTTCAAGAAAAGAGAGAAAGCCTCAGGCTCAGGGATTTTTGACAGGCCCCAGTGTAGCACTGGAAGTTAGCAACTATGGTTTTGTTTTCTCCTACCATCACCTTCTATTTATGGCATCTGACAGTGGTTTTCCATTTCCTTAACTTAAATTGTTAAGTTTCCCTTTAAAGTATATTTAAAGTGAAAGAGAAAATGAGTTGATTCAAAGAAAACTATCAAGAAATCATATTAAATTAAAATAGCTGCAGTGAAAATCACAATGCTGAATGGTAGGCAACTAAAGATCGAGAAAAACTGACCTAAAGAGCAAAGTGCAGAATCTTCTGTGTGGAACCCAAAAGAACTCTAAGTTGTGGGTGCGCACTAGGCCCTTGTCCCCACCAGGTTGTTCCCTGTGCCTGTTTGAAAGCACTTGGAAAACTAGAGAGCAGAGAGTAGAGTTGGAGGAGGGAATCCAATGAGAGAAATGGCTGGAATGAGGTGATTGGTTAGGAGGGGAACTTCCAAAAGGGTCTTGATAGGATAGGGATGTGTCTGAGGCATGAAAAAACTCTTTCAGTGAAGGAAAAGCCAGAGTCACAGAAGCAGGCTGAGCACTGGGCAGGAGCTAGATGCCTGGGTTCAGGCTTGAGTCTGCACTGGCCAGCAGGTTCTCTTCCAGATATAGCTCAAATGTCATCTGCTCTCAAAGCCCTCTCTCTACCTCTGGCTGAAGTCAGTTGGCCACCTCTGCTCATGCACTTTGATGCCATCTGTTACCCTGTCCCATAATTGTTCCCTTATTTGTCTCACCTGACCCATGGTGCCTACCCCTGACCATACATATCTTTATGAGGATATGAATGATCCTAACTCCTCGGTGTCTCAGTTTCCCCATCTGTAAAGGATTTGAACTAGATCATTTCTGGATACTTTCCAACTCCTCAGAGTCTGAATGTTAATAATAATTATCCTGGGTGATCACATTTCTTGAACTTCTCAATGTTTTGTAATGAACATGTTCACACAGACAAAAAGAAAATAGAACTATATGTACCACAACAGTAGGGTGAACAAGGAGGGCAGTCGTGGTTCAGTGGTAGAATTCTCACCTTCCATGTGGGAGACCCAGGTTCGATTCCTGGCCAATACAACTCACGCACAGCTACCACTCATCTGTCAGTGAAGGCTTATGTATTGCTAGGATGTTAAACAGGTTTTCTGCAGAGCTTTCAGACTACAATAGAGCAGAAAGAAAGGCCTGGCGATCTACTTTCAAAAATCAGCCAATGAAAACCCTATGGGTCACAATGGTCTGATCTTATTCCATTGTGCATGGGGTTGCCATGAGATGATTCAACCGCAGCTAACAGTAATAGCAACAAAACACTGAGGAAACAGAATAGGAGTTCCTTTTATGAGGGAGGATTAACAGTAGTTGGGCCACACTCATTACACTGGAGACACCCTAGAGGGAGTGGGCTTGGTTCCATAGGGAGCCTGAAGACACATTTAGGCCATGGAGCACTCCCCAACCTAGTTTCTTCACATATAATCACAGAGAAGGGTATAGCCCCTGACTCAGACTCTGTCAGGAGGAAGGCAACTCAAAGAAACCTCTTCACAGAACTCCAAGGAGATCTTGGAGGGAGTACAGCTTTACGTGGTCATAGGGATAGAATTTAGATTCCTTTGAAAACACTTTGCAAGGCAATATGTTTAAAAAGATAGCTGCAAAGTGATTTTGGATCCAGATGAAGCAGGAAACCACAGGTCAATGTAACAGGGAGTTTCTTTAGTCAGAGAAGAGGCTCCCCAACACTCCTATAAGAATGTACTGGCTTCTACCTTATGTAACATTAAGTTTTATTTCCTGGAAGGAGAACAGCATGAACTTTCCAAGTCTGCAGATGGCTCTAAGTTCTTCTGGGTAGTGAAATGCCAAACGGATGGCACTAAACTATCAGGAATTTATTGAGAATGCAGGAGAGGTGAAGGGAGTGAAGAGATGAATTTAAGGGGAACAGTCACAATTTTATGGATACAGTGAGGCTCCTGACATCTGTTATGGCCCAAATGGGCAGCTGCAGCAAAGTCCAAGATGGCATAATCAGAGAGGATGTAGGGGTTGGACACCCAGGGATGGAAGGGACACGTGGCCTGGGTTCATGCCCCAGACCTGCTGTTCTAGTCCCATGACCTTGTCAAAGCCACTTAGCCTTTCTGAAGCCCAGTCTTCTCAGCTGTAAATGGGGTTATTGCACCTACTGCCTGGGGTTGTTTTGAGGATTGCACACCATCTGAGCACACAGACGGTTTATATGCATGGCTCTGTGACCACCTCATGAGGCAGAGCTGAGTGTTGGATAAAGAGCAAGCACATGTGGGTTCAAATCTCAGCTCTACCACTTATTAGCATGTGACCCAAGTAAGTGTTTGCAGCTCTCTGAAACTCAGTCTCTGAAACAGTCAAATCAGAAGAATGCTAACTCCTCCCAGGCATTGTGAGATTCAAGGAAGTAAAGCCAAAAATCATAAAGCAAGGAGCAAGGACTCTCACACAGGCTTGGTCCTTAATAAACCTTAGCTTCCTTCCCCTTCCCAAAGCCTTAAAATAAAAACTAGTTACAATAGAGTTTCAAGAAAGACATGCATTCAAGGAAGCTTGGTTTCCTGCAGCCTTCTGAGGCCAGGCTGTGGAGAACAGCCAGACTCTCTCTCCAACTTGCAGCTGGAGCCACAGTGGAGATGAGGCCTGACAATGCCCATTTTGGTCTGATTTGTGGAATTCTGCATGCACTGCATGATTAACAGGGCATCTGCAAAGCCTGAGGGGTTCCACCAAAGTGAGCCTTTCCAGATTCTGGCAAAGCACTTGGTCCAGACCCCACCAGAGCCGTGGCTCATGACCTGGTAGCTACTCTCTACTGCAAATCCTCAAAGGCAGGGACCATGGGATCTCAACTATTTCTCTATGCCCAAGGCCAGAGTTGATGCTCAGTACATAGTTATGAAGTAATGTATAGATGAACTGAGAGACAATTGGATGGATGGGTGGGTGGATGGATGGGTGGAAGATGGAGAGATGGATGGAAGGATGGATGGACAGATGGTTAGATGGACAGACAGATAGATGGTTATAACTACACATCCCCCCCCCCCCCAGCCTACTGCAGGACCTCCAGGTCCTCTCTGCTTGGGGCCTGGAAGCTGGGTGCCTGTGGACATCCAGCCCTCTCCTATTCTCTAAATCCTTCTGAGAAGAGCTATAGGAAGGAGTGCTGTGAGGGAGTCACAATCTCTTTCCACTCATGCTGCTGAGATCACCCAAATCAGGGAAGGAGGAGACTCCTGGTCAGCTGTATGCCCACAGGAGCCATGGTTCAGAAACCAACCCCCAGTGTTTGTGATGTTAGTTACTCCTATCCTTGGGTGGTTTTACATGCTTCCTGATGATGGTTCTGCTATTGATCTCAGCAGTGGGGTCTCTGGTTTCCTCCCTGCATTAACTCCCACAAACTCCCAACCAAACCTTCAGAGGCCTCCCCACTGCCCATAAGTCAAAATCTACACAACGCACAGCAGGCCCTTTCCAGCCAAATTCCTGCCTGCTCCCAGCCTCACTCCTGGCTCCAGTCATTTCCTTTTGTTCCCATCCTGCTGTTTGAAGCTAAGAGGCCTTCTGCCCAGAACATACCTGTCTTTTAGTTCAAATCCTAGCATCCTTCAAGCCCTGGCTCAGGTATAAAGTCTACTAAAGGCATTCCCCAAACTGCTTCTTTTTGAAAATGTGGGAAGTACAGAGAATCTAAAGAATAAAATCAAAATTATCCAACACAATTCCATGACCTAGAGATACCACTAGTCATGTTTCTAGTCTTTTTTCATGATTATATTTTTAATATGGTTGAGATCATAGCTTTATATTACTTTCCCCACTTATCATTTTACCAAAACAACTTTTTATGTCATTAGATATTTTTGTAAACATCATTTAAAATGTTTGCATTGCATTCCATAACTTTAATCACTTACATAGGTATTTGCATTTTTAAATAATGGCTGTATTGAATTATAATCCACATATCATATTAAAGTATAGAATCCAATGGTTTTTAGTACATTCAGAGTTATACAACCAGTACTATAATTTTTGAAAATTTCACTACCTCAAAAAGAAACCTCACACTTATTAGCTACCACTCTTGAGTACTCCCACCAACTCTTCTTCACACGCAACTCACTCACTGCCATCAAGTGGATTGTGATTCATAGTACTTTTTGGCTATTAGTATATCTCATTTTGAGAAATGTTTATTCAGATCATTTTTTCTTTTGTTGTTGGGCTATTTGTCTTTTAATCATTGAGTTGTAAGCATTCCTATTATCAAATAGATGATTTGCAAATATTTTCTCATGCTCTGTGAATTGTCTTTTTACTTTCTTTTTTAAAATACAATTTATTGAAATGTAATTTATGTACAGTGAAATACACAATCTTTTCACTTTCTTGATGGTATACTTTGAAGCAGAGAAGTTTTTAATTTTGATGAAATTTAATTTATCTACTTTTTCTTTTGTTGCTTGTACTTTTGGCATTATATCTAAGAAACCATTGCCAAATCCAAGGTCATGAAGATTTACCCCTAACTTTTCTTCCACAAATTTTATAGTGTTAGCTCTTAAAATTAGGCCTTTGATCCATTTTGCAGTGGATAAGAGTGAGGTAAGAGTCTACCTTCATTCTTTTGCATATGGATATCTAGTTGTCCCAGTACCATTTACTGAAGACTATTATTTATTTCCCTCACTGAATTACTCTGGCATCCTTGTTAAAAATCAGTTAGTTGACCAGGAGGGGAATTGCAGTCAATATCATGAAACAAAGTGTGTATGAACTGCTGTGTGGAAAATGAATTTGCTCTGTAAACTTTCACCCAAATTACAATTAAAAAATAAAAATAAAATAAAAAAATGAACAAACTATTTCTTTGGAAAAAAAATCAGTGGGCCATCAATGTAGATATTTATTTCTGGGTTCTCTATTCTACTCCATTGATCTGTATGTCTATCTTTATATCAGCACCACACTGTCTTGATTATTATCATTTGCTGTTAGTCCTGAAATTGGAAAATCAAAATTGTTTTTGGCTATTCTGGGTCCCTTGAATTTCAACATGAATTTTAGGATCATCTTGTTAGTTTCTTCAAAGGAGCCAGTTGGCTTATGTGGATTGCACTGAGTTTGTAGATCATTTTGGGGAGTATTGCCATCTTAACAATATTAAGATGTGGAATGTCTTTCTCTTTATTTTGATTTTCTTTAATTTTTTTCAACAATGTTTTGTAGATTCCAGAGTATTAGTTTTGTTAAATTTATTCCTAAGTATTTTATTCTTTTGGATGCTATTGCAAATGGAACTGTTTTCTTAATTTCATTTTCAGATTGTTCATTGCAAGTGAATAGAAATACAATTGATTTTTATATATTAATATTATATCTTGCAACCTTACTGAAATCATTTACTGGTTCTAATAATTTTTTTCAGTATATTCCTTAGGAATTTCTACATACATAATGTCATTTGTGAGCAGAGATAGTTTTACTTCTTCGTTTCCAATTGGATGCCTTTTATTTCTTTTTCTTGCCTAATTGCTCTGGCTAAACCTCCAGTACAATGTTGAATAGAACTGGTGAAGTGGACATCTTTGTCTTGTTCCTGATCTTGGGGAGAAAGCATCCAGTCTTTCACCATTAAGTATGATGTTAGCTGTGGGTTTTTCCATAGATGCCCTTTATTAGGTTGAGGAAGTTCCCTTTTATTCCTGATTAGTTGAGTGTTTTTATCATGAAAGGGTATTGGATTTTGTCAAATGTGTTAGCTCATCTATTGAGATGATCATGAGTTTCTGTTTTTTGTATTCTATTCACATGGGGGTATTACATTAGTTGATTTTCACTACACCGGTATTCCTGGGATAAATCCCACTAAGTTTTGGTGGAGGATCCTTTTTATATGTTGTTCAATTCAGTTTGCTAGTATTTTATTGAGGATTTCTGCATCTACATTCATAAGCAATACTACCAGTTATCTTTTCTTGTTAGTTTTGTCTGATTTTGGTATCAAGGTAATACAGAGCTCATAGAATGAGTCAGAGAATGTTCCCTACCCCCACCCCTTTTTTTCAGAAGCATGTTTTAAAGAATTGGCACTAATTATTCTTTAAATAGTAAAATTCAGTGGCGAAGCCATCTGGGCCTGGGATTTTCCTGGGGTAGTTTTTCTTACTAATTCAATTCCTTTACTTGTTTTAGGTGTTTTTGGATTTTCTGTTTCTTCTTTAGTCAGTTTTGGTTGGTTGTGTCTCTCTAAAAATGTGTCCATTTTATCTAATTTATTGGTGTATAAGTGTTCTAAGTATCATTTTATAATAATTCTTTTCATTTCTGAAAGGTTAGCAGTAATAAATACCTCCTCTTTCATTTCTGATTCTAGTCATTTGAATCAATCTAGCTAAAAGTTTGTTAATTTTGTTGATCTTTTCAAAGAACCAATTTTTAGATTCATTGTGTCTGCACAGTGCCCTTATGATATGTAAAGACAGAGTTAATTCCTGGCATGTTCCCACTTGTGTGTCTGCTGCTGCCCTTGAGCCAGCAAGCCATGGAGCTTACTGCGATCAGATGGTTTTGGACACAATACATCAAGGCAAAGTATAAATCCACAGTTACTTCAGACAAGCTGAGGCATCATTCACCATGAAGCACAGAGAAACACATATGTGAAAAGCAGGATCCTCATCCCAGTTTGGAAATTCAGCCACATGAAACCTCGCAAGATGCTCCCAGTTGCTTTGTAAAACTAAAATAGATTATCAACATTAACTTACCTCACCTGACCTCTGACTTTAGTGTGGTTCCCACATAGCCCACATGATAAAGCCTGAATTCCTTAGTGTGTCAAACATGCTCATTCAATTTCAGGCTCCCAGGCTTTCTGTTCAAAACTCAGCCTCTGCCATGAAATTTAGACTTGAGTATCAAAACATACCACACACACCCTTTCACACATCCACAGCTGGGTTGCAGTGTCCTCCTGCCTAGAATGCCTCTTCTCACTTTCAAGACCCAGCTTAAAGCCACCTGCACTTTCCTCTAAAATCAACACAGAATGAAAAGCCCACACAACACACAGAAGTGGGAACATGCCAGGGATTAACTCTGTCTTTACATATCATAAGGGCACTGTGCAGACACAATGAATCCAAAAATTGGTTCTTTGAAAAGATGAACAAAATTAACAAACCTTTAGCTAGAGTGATTCAAATTACTAGAATCAGAAATGAAAGAAGAGGTATTTATTACTGCTGATCTTTCAGAAATGAATTATTATAATTATTATAAAATTATTATAATTATAAAATATTATAATTATTATAAAAATTCAGCAGTGCATGGACTTGCCTCCCTCATCAGTGTATGGGGACATCCATATCCTCCAAAGGTGGACATAGGGCCACCTTATTTCTCTATCTCCAAACTGGTCTGAGGAATGGCACCAGGTGTTCTGAGAGAGCTTCTCTGGTTGGGTGGTCTGCACTAAATAGGTTGGGTGTCCGTACTGATCTGTCGCTACAGCTCAGAGAACTCCTATCAAATCCTCCCCCAACCCAAAAAGCAAGTGGACCTCCTTTCTGATTCTGGTGTCCCCACTGGTTTCTGTGGTAACATGGGAACCAATGTCTGCTAAAACACAGTTCCCACTCCTAGATATGTTTTCACATGCCGAATTTTATTCCTAAGTCAGGTTGGCTAAAACACAGCCACTCAATATCCCAAGGATTACCTGTAGGGATTACTCTCATTTTAAGTGAAACCGTACTTTTGGATCTAAGTATTATATTCCCTGCACAGAGAGTTAACCCCTCTGAACTATACTTAGTAGAATGCCTATGGTCTTTTTCTAGAAAATCATGCCAGGAGGGAATTATCCCAGCCCTGGATCTCACTTTAAGAATGAGGAAGCTCAGTCATGTATTCAACAAAAATGTGCAGATCCCTTATTTGTGCCTGCCATGAACATCTACATGAGGCTGGAGAAGACAGAATAAAAACCAAAGATAATTCTGCCCTGGAGAAGCTTATAGGTTGTGCCACTGCAATGAGGTACAAACTACTCCCAAGTTACATAAAACACAAACATCTCTGAGAACTTGCTGGACCCTTGAAGGTCTAAGAGATGGTTGATGTTGTTGTGTGCCATTGAGTTGGACCTGACTCATAGCAACCTCTCCTTGGGTTTCTGAGGCGGTATCACTACAGAAATAGATTGCCCAGCCTTCCTTTCAAGGAGTGGCTGGTGGGTTTGAACTGCCAGCCTTCTGGTTAACAGTCACCCTTGCCTAAAATTACTCAGAAGCAGAGGTGGAAATATAATTTTTACCCTGGATTCCCAGCTTCTAGCACAGAAATCCTTTCCCCACAAGGCGGATTTCAAAAATGGCCACAAGATATATTCTCACCCCTTGGATACACCTTCACACACTGACTCTGGGCTGGCCTTCTGACTTGTCCCAGGAGGACATTAGCAACTGTGATGCAAGCAAAGACTTGAAATAAGTGCTTGCACATTTGAACTTGCTCTCTTGATGCTCTTGAAACATTGCCACCATGAGAAAAAGTCTAGCCTGATAAAAGATGATTAGAAAAACTGAGGTATTACCACCAATAGCCTGCCAATACCCAGACAAGTGAGTGAAGCCACATAACACCAGCAAGTCTCTAGCTCACCTGATCCAACAGTTGATCACGCATGGGGGAGCCCAACCAAGATAAGAAGAACTGCCCAGCTGAGCCCAGTACAAACTGCTAACTCCTGAACTGTGAGCTAAATAAATTGATGTTTCTGGTTGTTACATAGCAATAGTCTATTGATACACCCCAGACTATCCTGCCCACTCCAAATAGAGGAAATGGCAGGAGGGCATTTGTAGTAACATTCCTTGCATCACATATATTTCCACACAACACTGATTCATAACCAGGACCAAAGGAGAAATACATGCCAAAGATAAGGCAAAACCCACTGAAAACCAGCTGAAGGCTTTTATTAAGGTTGGTTTGAGTTGAATCCCAGCAATACTAACTAAGGGTTGTTCAGCTCCACTTCCAGTCAAGAGTTATACCACAAACACTGTCAGACAGGTCTTACACAACAAATGCAAAACACTTAATTATCTAACTATGTGTTATGTCAAAAAGAATTTTACCACCAACTTCTTTGTCAGGGCTTTCTTTTTTCATTTACTTCATAAACTAAGCACCCAGAATCTGTGGAAAATTTATAAGAGAGTTTGAAATATCATTAAAATGGAACTGATTTTTAATACTTAAGGAAAAAAAGTAAATAACTTGAAGACTGGGCAAAGCATATAAGCTGGCATCATTGGTGACAGCAGTAAAGGTAGAATTTGTACAAACTGTTACTGCTTTCACCTCAGGTCTATGGGCCTGATGCTTGCCATGAGGGTAAGGGGACCTAAGAGATAAGACAAGATTGACAGTGGAGTTAATCAAAGAGGGCACACTGAATAAAAAGTGCTCACACTTGCATTCTGCTTACTACGTGCCAGGTCCTGCAATTGAAACTTAAACTGAATCATTGTAAACCTCCTAAAGAAAAGGTAAGGAGCTCTGGTTGTGGTGTCTAGGACATCTGATTGCTAACCAGAAAGTTGGTGGTTCAAACTTACCAGCCACTCCATGGAAGACTGGGCAACCTAACGTCTGTAAAGATTTACCACCTCGGAAACCCAAAGGGGGTTGCTATGAGTCAGAATCTTGATGGCAGTGAATTTTGGGGTTTATAGGAAAGGTGTTTTACTCCTCATTATGAAGATGAGAACTTGGATGCAGAGATGAATAGTCCTGCATCTAGCACCCACTGACTGGGGTGGACCCAGTGGCCCATTCAGGGTCCATGCTGCTCTTCACTGCTCTGCTCTATTCTGCTTCCTAGAGAAAAGGCTTCCCTGGAACATGTCTCTTCAGGATTAACAAAGCAGGACCACAGAATGAACCTTCTACAGTGTCAAAAGGCAGTGAATTCTTAACTAGAGTTCTTCACCCTCTAATCCAGTAGGCTGTATACTACCTGGGAAAACTTGCCTATTTTAACAAGGAAAGATTAACCAGAGACATAGCCAAATATGAAGTTTTCTTCTTCCTTTCAATCTCTTTCCATTATTTTTTCATTCTTTGCCTCCTCTTCATTTAGGGAGAGGTCCCCTTGCCCCTCTGATGCCATTCCTCTCTACCTCCCACACTCTCACTCTTCTAAAAGCCTTCCTTCTCTTCTTCCTATAATTTATTCCCTTCCTCCCATCCTATCTTGGATGCTGTAAGTCTCCTGCAGTCTTTTCTGCCCCTAACACCTCAGAGTCCACACACTTCTAACCACTGAAAACAATATCAACAAAATGAAAATGTGGTCAGACAACTTCTGGAAGGGGAGCTGGTAAACTAAATCCTCTCCAAACCCTGACTCCAACTGGATATTGGCACAAATCCCCACTGGCCAGGGCCAACTTGTGGTTTAAACTTGTAAGAAGGTGTGAGCAGCTCCTAGGAAACAGTAGCATAGAACAGAAGATACAAGTAATCACGAGATGGTGTTCGCACCCCACAGCAGCCCACTTGGTGACCTGAAGAACCCATGCACATTCTCTAAGCCTAACTTTCCATTCAAAACTGCTGTGGATGGCATAGAGCTTTGGGGTCCCCCTTTGGGGCTCCCTATATTGAGAATATGATGAAGTCTACAATCCATCTTCCTGTCCATAACAGAGCATATACTTACATACTTTCAATATTGAAAGGTCTTAGCCCCCTAAAACTATCCACAAACCTTCTGGAAGCCCCGAAAGTTAGGGAGAGCTGGTGATTTCTGAGGATACCTTAGTGCTCTAGCCTGAGTTCCTCTTCCGGAAGAAACAGCTCTGCAATAAAGTGTTTACATGTCCCTGTCTTCTTGCTAGAACAGATACATTAATTCAACAAACATATAAGAAGCACCTACTGAGGCTTGGACACTGTTCTAGGCATCAGGACTTAGTATGTGTACAGAGAAACAAATTACTGGAGAGTTTCTATTTTGGTGAGAGAAGTTCATCATGGTCTTAGTAATCTGACCATTTCTCTGGGTCATTTACTTCTGACACTTGCTCCGGAAGTAGCAATATGAGACAACATGTAATGCCTCTCAGAGTGCAAGCATCCTAAAGGCACACAGGTATTATTTCACAAAGCAAACTGTTTCCACTCTGATCACTACCACCCCTGCCCTGTACTAAAAAAAACAAACCAAACTCACTGCCATGAAGTCGGATCCAACTCATAAGAACCTCTTCTTGGGTTTCCGAGGCAGTGTCTCTATGGAAGTAGATTGCCCAGTCTTCCTTCTGAAGAGTGGCTAGTGGGTTTGAACCCCAAGACTTCTGGTTAGCAGTCAAGTGCCTTAGGCACTACTCCACAGGAGCTCCCCCCTGACCCATGGAACCAACTAAATATTGCTGTCCTTGAAAATGTGTTCAAGGAAAGGAAGGTTAAATTCCTTTTAACCACAATGTCAATTGAGGATATGTTTTTAGAATCCCTCTTTCTTTCCAGTCTGCTTTCTTCCTTTTCCCCCTTTTTCTCCTTCTCCTCCACTCCCTCCCTTCTTTCCTCCATTCCTTCCAGAATAGAACATTAATAGAGTTGTGGTCACATGAGGAATGGCTTGTTCAAACCTTTTCAAGGAAGGTGAAGCATGCCTTTAATCACTGAACACAGAGGATTTGTTGAAAGGCAAGAGCAGAAACCATTGGTCAGCATTAGCTGGGGAGAGAGGCATGCTAGAAGGTGGCTAAGAATGTTAAATTGGGGCAGCTGTGAATGAAGTGCCTTGCAGCACACAGCTCTTCTTATACAACAACCAAATTGTGCATTACTGTTCCTCACACAGAGAACAATGTCACCCCCAGTGTTACTCAGCCACCCTATCAGCATCACCACTCCCATCCCCTAATGAACATAGCTGTGTGAAATGGAAAGAACCTCCCAACAGGAACCTTGGATGACCCTAAAACATGGGACAAGGGTGTCTTGTCATCTCAGCTGTGAAAATTCACACTGCTGAAGGCCATTTCCTTTGCTTACACAATAGCCAATAGTTTGGTTGGCATTCATGGAGAGGGCCTCTGCGATGGAGATCTAGACCTAAAAGGTGCCGGCATGGGTAAATAGACAATGGTGGACAACGGGTACTATTCAGGAAACAGCTTGTTTTGCTATTTTTTTCTTGGGTTCCACTGGAAAACAAAGCCAGATTTGTATCTGCAGAACATTCTTATAGCAACTGGAAGAAATTATCCCTTAACGAAGTCGTTGGAAAAATCAACTGCAAGAATAGCAGCCGGCCTTTCCTCTTGCCATCAAAAGATCTTCACTATCCAAAGATCTTTTTTAAAAAAGCCCAGAAGAGATGCCCTACTTAAAAATAAGGCAGTCTGCTGTGCTACAGCGAAGGCACAAGCATCAGAAGGAGAAACAGCTTCATACAAGAAAAAGAAACTTTTGGAAATTCTTAAAATAGGCAAAGGAAACAGTGGTGTGATGAAATGCAGAAATATGGTTAAAACTAAAGTCATCACTATTAGACGCATAGTAAGGCCCATCTTCTCAGAATCCAAGTATAAGCCACATGCTACAACAGAAATAAGTCAAAGGCACTTAATGTTCGATCACTCCTTGTAGGAGACAATGTAAAACATGATTTCTACCTTACAATCATGAAAGTGGAAGTGATGTTTGGAAGGTGATTCAGTTTGCTTGGTCCTGCGGGGCTGGGAGGGTCTACTTCCCTGTCATGTGTTGCTCTGATCAGTTTATTCCAGAGCTGCTCCAATGAAGTGTCCAACAGCAGTTGGCAGCCTACATGTTCTCACTGTCAGAGAGCCGCCTACCAGTTTCTGGCACCAGCTCCCACCTTGGACACTCAGGAAGAATCTAGGCATCATCCTTTCCCTCCTTACACCATCCATCAACCACAAAATATGGTCAGACTTGATCTTCCCCATCCAGGTGGTGACTCAGACCTCATCACCTCTTACCTGGAATACTTCAAACACCTCCAAACAGCTGGTGTCTAAATACAAATTTGACTTTGCCACGTCCCAGCTTGAGATCTGTCCATGGCTTTCCACACCCTAAAGGTTCAAATCTCAGCCCCATAGCTTGGTCTGCAAGGCCTCTAGGTCCACCCTGTCCCCACCCCCTGCTTTAGCTCTTGCTTGTTTTCTGCCTCATACTTTCTGTCCCAATAACACAGCACTATTTGCAGTTCCAGAACTCACCATGAACTGCATGTCTTTCTGCCATGGCTCCCCTCATTGGTGTACCCTTCTCATAGGTTGAACATAATTGAAGGGCACTGGCAGAAAGGTGAGAAGGAGTTGAAACCCAGCCCACACTCTGCTCGTCATGCATGTACCCAGGGGCTTGTCTACCTAGTTGTTGTTGTTGTTATGTGCCATCGAGTCGGACCCGACCCACAGCGACCCCTCCTTGGGTTTCTGAGGCAGTATCACTATGGAAGTAGATTGTTCAATCTTCCTTCTGAGGAGTGGCTGGTGGGTTTGAACTACCAGCCTTCTGGTTAGCAGTCAAGTGTCCTAGAGGGCTATCTTTTTCTAATTTGCACAAAAGCTCCTCATGGCCTAGCAGTGGCTCTGCCTCTAAGTACCTACCCACCCATCACTAGCAACCCACTGCTGTTGAACCAATTTTGACTTATAGTGACCCTATAGGACAGAGTAAAACTGCCCAGAGGATTTCCAAGGCTATAAATCTTTATGGAAATAGACTACATTTTTCTCCTGTGCAACAGCTGATGGGTTCAAACATCTGACCTTTCAGTTAGCAGCCAAATTCTTAACTGCTGTGCCACCAGAGCTCTTCTCTAGGTACTTGCCATATTATATTTTAATTATCCATGGATTTGCCTACCTCCCACCCCACTTCATCAAACAAGTCATCTTTGCAACCCTCTCCCCAGCCTGGTGCCAAACACAAAGCCTGGCAAATGCAGACTTCAATAAAAATGTGTTTGCTGAACTGACTTGTTGGCTTGGAATATGTCAAATCCTGAGTGATAAGAGGAAGAAAACTCCCAGGGATGAGTCCCCAGAGCCTGTTTCACTACAGAGCTCTAGGGAACCCAGGAGCTAGCCTAGCTCTTCACAATTGAGTCTAGCTCAATTCAGGGCTAGAGCTCAAGGGGAGAACCAGACTCTCCATATGCCATGGAGACCAATAGAATGGGATTCACAATGGCTACTTTTAGGGACAAGTGTGATTAGTTGACCCAAGGGATGTATCCTCCATTGAGGGTGTCTCAGCCAGCTCACAGGTAAGTGAAGCAGCATGCTAGAATTCAGTGTCCCTGGTCACACAGGTGGCACATGCTCAAGGAGGAAGCCATTGGCCAGGGCTGTGGGAGTCAGCAGAGACTGTTGGAGAGACTGAAACATCTCTATATGCTCCTTGATACACCCACAGGTGAGAAGTAGACCCTGGAGAATGGTGCTCAGGACACTGAAGCACACCTTAGGCTGGGGGGAAAAAGGCTCTAAATGTTTTACAATCTGGTTAGAAACCTTAAGGGGAAGGGAGAAGAGGAAAAACCCAGTGTCATCTTCTAGAATAAGATTCTCAGAAGGCAGGGGGGATAGAAACTATACCCAGCCAGATGGTGAAGATTCTTCATTTCCATAGTCTGGATGCAGGTGGCTGGGCGGCCCTTCTCTCTGGAGCCACAGGAGCCACACACCCAATGGCTGGTGGCTGACTGGGGAGGATAACAGGAGTGGGGAAGAAGGGAGGGAGGGTGTTTTGTACCATTTAAATATATCCTAGCTTCTGGGGAGTTGCATCTTCTCCAGGTAAATTTGCATAGGTAGGAGGACATGTCCTAGGATAGCACTGCCCACAGATCTGGGTATGGAGAGGGAAGGTGTTATGGACTGAATTGTGTCCCCCCAAAATATGTATCAACTTGGCTAGACCTTGATTCTCAGTATTATGTAGTTATCCTCCATTTTGTGATCTGATGTAATTATCCTATGTGTTATAAATACCTCTATGATGTTAATGAGGCAGGATTAGAGGTAGTTATCTTAATGAGACAGGATACAATCTATAGGATTTGACTGTGTCTTAAATCAATCTCTTTTGAAATGCAAGAGAGATTAAACAAGTGAGCAGAGATCAGAGGGACTTCAGTACCACAAAGAAAGAAGAGCCAGAAGCAAAGTGCATCCTTTGGACCTGGAGTCCCCACGCTGAGAACCTCCTAGTTGCCGGGGAATACTGATGCCAAAACACATGGAGATTTCCAAGGAATGCTGGGCTCACAGATGTTGAAATGAGACAAGGACCTTCCCCAGAGCCAACAGAAAGACCTTCTCCTAGAGCTAGCACCCAGAATTTGGACTTTTAGCTTCCTAAACTGTGAGAGAATAAATTTCTGTTTGTTAAAGGATCCACTGTGGAATTTCTGTTATAGCAGCGCTAGATAACAAAGACAGAAGTCTTCTTGGAGAGAGGGATCAAAGTGAGAAAAGGAAGGGAGGGTCTAAGAGGGATAAGTCAGCTGAGCCCCACTTAGAAAATAATGAGAAGTGCATCAGTGGTCTTGGATTATAGATTCAAGATCCACAGACCACAGACCATATCTCTGAAACTGGAGGAGATTTCAGAAATGGTGCCACTTGCTTGTACCTTTAGTGGTCCATCCCTGCTACGTGCTCCACCTCCAGGCCCCCAGTTCCCTGTGATCACCCACACAGACTTTTAACAGCCTCAGGGAGGTATAAGAGAAGGCAGAATTCAGAGTGAGGGTATGGCTATAGGGCTTATGGGGGAAGCCAGCCCAGTTATTAAAGTCTGAGCAAGAAGGGAAAAGAGGGCAAAGCCAGTAAGGTCCAGAGAAGAAATATCAGGGACATAACTTCTAGAAGAGGTTCCTGGATGGTGTAAACAGTTAACTCACTGCTAACCAAAAAGTTGATAGTTTGAATTCACCCACAGGCATCTGGGAAGAAAGACCTGGCGATATACTTCCAAAAACTCAGACATTGAAAACCTTATGAAACATGTTTCTACTCTGACACACATGGGGTCACTATGAGTCAGAACCGACTCAGTGGCGACTGTTTAGTGGTATACATATTACTCAAGGGCACAAGAGTTACCTTGACCCCCCCAGCTCAGGAGCACACCAAGTCCACCCCTCCCATGGGTCAACTTCTACTACCCTGTGGATTTCATCATTGGCAACCTGCTAAAAAATTAGTGTGGAAAATGCCAAGACATAGCATTGCCCAGGGCACCATGAAATGTTCTTTCCAAATGGATACATATCTTTAATCTATTTCCCATTTTCAGTACACTATGAGTAAACGATTACCAAAAAACCAAACTCACTGCCATCAAGTCAATTCTGACTCATAGAGACCCCATTGGGTTTCAAGGCTGTAAATCTTTACAGAAGTAGATTGCCCCATCTTCCTTCCATGGAGTGGCTGGTGGTTTGAACTACCAACCTTCTGGTTAACAGTCAAATGCTTTTATTCTATTCCTCTTGACCATAGGAAGCGATCTTTATCCTAATCAAAAGTACAAGAATTTATCAGGAAAACACTACCCATAGAAACAAAAGTCGATACATATTGCTCAATGGTGTGGTAAGAAGAGCAAAGGACCACATCCAACTACTAACTAGCTGAGTTATCTTGGGCAACACACTTTATAACTCTGGATCTCTGTTTCTTCATCTATAAAAAGTAAATAATATAATAGTAATATGTGCCTCACAGGTTGACATGAAGATTAAATGAGATTTATATATGTACACACCCTAGAATATACATGGCACTCAATTAATATGAGATAACTCTGATATACATCAAGCATAACATTTGTTATTGCTTTAAATAATAGTAGATGAGTATGAATCTGTCTCAACACTGTCACATGTAGGTTTAAAATCTGTTTCATAATTGTTAAGTACCATACCTCTGGTCTGCTGTGTTTAAAACAGCCTTGTGTTTGGACATGCAAATTATAATGACAATTTCAGAAATGCTTTCTTAGTGTCCAGTCTAAAGATGCTGGCATTTAGATACAATTTACTTCATTAAAACAGGTTGAGCTGGTTTGCCAGGTTGTGGCAGGTGTGTGTAAGTCTAAGTTGCTTTGAGCATCTACGGAGTAAGTCTTAGAGCCCAGCAACTTCCCTGATGGCAGAAGCTTCCAGCAGACACTCTGGGCAGGGCCCAAGGAGCAAGTAAACAGTTAGACAAAGCACACTTGGCAACTTGTTGAGCAGAACATCAATAGAAACCAATGACAACTAATGGAGGGCAGACAGCATACTCAACTCTACAAGATGGCCCAGAACCCTGGGGTGGCTTCCTAGATCCCAAGGGATGGAAGGATCGAAAAGGAGCAAGGTGGGGAGAAGGTAAAGTATGACCAGTGCCCTCCCCATAGATGGTAGAGCATGGACAATTCTGTCCCCTCTTCTTTTCTCCCTTTCTTTCCTCCTCACTGGGAGGAGTCTTGATTATAGAAAAGGAAGATCTTATGCAGAGGAGGGGGACGGCCTAGAGGATATTCCCTCAGGATAGTCTGAAGCTGACAGAGACCCAAGCCAGCCTCTTCCTAAAATCAGGTCAGACAATGTTTTGCAAGCAATGGTGTTGAAATGTAACCCAAGACATCAGAGTGAAACACTGGACGGTAGGCCTGTAGGTGCTGGCACTGACCAGAGCAGCGGGTCTCAGATGTGGTTTGGAAATGCTTCCATGATGCTTGGCACAAACTTCTGCCCTGAGCTTCCT
The DNA here is from genome assembly GCF_000298275.1 of Orycteropus afer afer. Taxonomy (NCBI): domain Eukaryota; kingdom Metazoa; phylum Chordata; class Mammalia; order Tubulidentata; family Orycteropodidae; genus Orycteropus; species Orycteropus afer. The sequence continues at coordinate 1,926,166 of NW_006921964.1, read as the reverse complement.
CAATGCCTCCCTACCTCTATGATAGCTATGGCCCCTCCACAAAAACCCGAGACATCCTAAGATCCATAACCACAGTTAGTGTCTGTCACCACAAGAGGACTCCGGACGCAGCTCTACTCTAACTGGTCAGTGATGGGTGGTCATGGCACATTTTTGAGACTGCCCCTGACAGAGGGGCACACTCACCCTAAAGGGAAGTTTACTGATCTGTGTCATCCCAGAGGAAGAGGCAAGGCAGGCAGGAGGGTGGCCCCCCAATCCTCATCTGTAAAATGAGGATGACACAGTTCAGTGAGCTTCATATGCTACTTGTTTTGTTGCTCTTTCTGTTCCAATAAGCTGCCCTTAACTATTCTCAGACCTACATTTTCTCTTCCAAATTCTAGGGCCCAAATGTCTCAATCTCTACTCCTGCTAGCATTCCATTGACATAGACTGCTAAGTAAACAAGGACTTCCAAGAGACAGCTCAACTTAAAGGAAGGGTTCAAGTGGCATCTTTGCCTAGAGCAGGAACAAAGGACAGAGAGCTTCCCGCAGGGCAATCTGAGCGTGTAGGTTGTGAAACCACCCACAACCCAGGCAAGGGCAGCCAACTTGGCCAGTGCTGGCCCCTCTCCCCACTGCCACCCAAAAAGCCCCTCCTCCCTTCTCTGGTTGAGGATTGCGGGTCCTCTTTATTTGACTGTCCTCAAACTAGGACAGACTCACTCCTTAACAGACAAAGCCCAGAGTCAGACTCAGTCATTGGAAACTTCTACTTTCAATTCTTTATCCTTTTTTTGTACAGTGATCAAATGACTCACCATCTACCACTAATTTGTTAAAAATTAAAACAAGAACATGCAATTCTACAGCCAGTTAAGTTAGAGTAGGGAATTAATGATTAATTAGCATTATAATGCTTGACAATCTTCTTTCTCTCCTCTCAATCTCTCTTTCTCTCTCTCCTTCCCTCCTTCCTTCTGACACACATGCACATACAGAAACACACACTCTAGGGGAAATCTTTAAGTAAAATATTACCAGAACTCACAGGCACTTAGCGTCAGCCACTTTGGGAAGACACCAAAGAGAAAAAATAGCCAGCTTGCATAGCTGCCTTGAAGCTGTGGTTTTAAAAGTCAGTTTCTCTGGGGGGAGGGGGCAGTAGATGGATTTAATGTGTAGCTACCTGAATTATGCACACCTTGTTGAAGAAATAAGAGGCATTTTATAGCTGTGTTAGGGTTAGATGGTTACTGAAATACAAGGGGAGACAATATCCTCACCATACCCTGTCCCCTAGGAGAAAAGAAGCCTAAGAAACAGGTAAAAACAACTTCCATGGAACAGGAAATTTTCACTTGTCACTAAGTCAATCAGTTACCACAAATTATGTATTTCCCTGAATAACACAAATAAGCAGGGTTTCCTATATCATACAAGAAAGAAGAGCAGCAGTAGATCAGCTGTCTCCCTGTGTAGTCCCAAAGTCTATTGCTGATAGTAAGACAAATCCTTGATGGAAAATGGAAAAAGTAATTGAGCTGGCAAGAAATTAGGAGGACACACTCAGCCCCTTCCCTTCCTTGCTACACACATATGTCCTCTTCTGGAGCTCATAGTCAGACAGGAAACAAGTGCAAAGGGTAAAAATATATAATATTTTGATTTTATTATCTGATGGCCTGTTTTTCTCTAATTGTTGGGCTTGATGTTAAATGAATGCCTGTGCAACAGGAAATCAATTCAAGTACAAAAAATAAAGTCGTGTGGAATGTTTGAAAACTGCCATACAGTAGAATCAGTATCTTAGTTGTTTTAATGGGAATAGAACTACTACTGGTTCTTAATTTTTTTATATTGTCTAAACCTCAGCTATATTAGCACCACCATGCCTAATGTTAGAATGGTATGTGAAGTAGGTTGAGTAGGAAGTGGCACACAGGGAGCAGAAGCAGGAAGCAGTCTCCCCACTTAATGCAGCCAGCTGTCTGGAACAACTTACTTGGGTGTTCCTGTGGGCTTCCAGTATCTGCAAAAGAGGTGCTGCCCATCAGCGTTGACCAGGTGAGGGAGGTCCTGGTACTGAGAGCTCTGTGGTGTCTGCCTGGAAGAACTTTCCTCCGGCATTCTGAAAGGATCTGCAGGTCCTTGAAAGAAAGGAGGATATTGTTTCAAGTCAGAAATACTGCAAAAACATACAGAGATGGGGAGGAAAGACTTGTTCAGAATCAGAAGCATTAAAAAACGAAATAAAACAAAAAACTCAGTGTTCAAAAAACTCTACTTCAAAGATTTAAAAATACATATATTTCTTGCAAACCTCTCTAAGACTGAAAATTTTCATTTGTTCTTAAGAAAATGCTTACTTTATTTTTTTAAGTGCCTCATTACAGCTTCCCCCCCTTCCCATCTGTGTTTATTTTAACTCATTTCAGGACACTTAATCTTAACAACTATTTTATCTGTAATCAAGTGGAAATTATAGTCAGTTCTATGTGTACAAAGATCCAGCTGCAAGAATCCCCATCTATCTTAAAATCTCCAAGGAACAGTTTCATGGGGCACAATAATGAGGTGGATGATACTCCGATGATTTCTCGGGGCAGAAATTCCGGAGCAGCAATGACAAACCTGTTTCCATCATGTCCAAGGTTTGCATTCCAGAAGAGCCACAGCCTAGAGAATCAGAGCCAGGCAAATAAGGGCTGTTTCCTCCTCTCCGCTGTCACAGGATAGTATTCGAGTCCCTCTCCTAGCCTCCATCCCCTCCCTACCCTCCGCCCCTCTGATCTGCCTTTCAGGTTTTCTTACTGCTGAGCCAAAAAGCCTGCAGCCAGCTCTCAATGACAGGCTCTCAGAGCTCCCTGCCCTCCCCAACGAGGGGAAGAGGCTCTGGCGATTCTCCGCAACTAGTTCATTTCAGCACTTTTTCTAAATGAGTTGTTTAGAGGGGCTTGTAAAAGGGAGGGGCTCCCTGGCCCGGCAACCACTGCCGGGGAAACCGGGTACCCGCTCCGCGCACACGCGAGGCACCTAGCACACGCACAAATGCGGGTCACCGAGACAAAGTCACCCCTGAAGGTTCTAACAAACTTTGCTTCCTGGCTGTCCCCGCAGCAAAGGGAATGGAGCTCTGCAGATGACATGAGAAATGTCACTAGAAAAATCAGGAGGTTTGGTCCGGCGTCCCTGCACAGTGGGAACTGGAAAGATGGAGTGGAGGGGAGCAAGTTGATTTAGGGACTGGTGCGAGGGAGCAGGGAGGGAGCGCGCGTACGCATACACACCCCGCGCGCACCCCGCGCGCACACACTCACGCGCCACACAGCCAGACGCCCGGAGCCCCGCCAAGCGTGCCGCGGATCGGGTTGCTGCTCTTCACCCCCGGCGGGCACTCGCAGGCGGGGCGGGGGCCAGGAGCCAGTTACCGAGGACACGAGCGCCACTGTCCGCTTCCCCCGAGCGCCGCGCGGTCCTCTTCTGCGGGAGCCAGGGCTCGGCGGAGCTGCACACCACCAGCTCAGTAGCCACAGGGCGCGGCGTCTGAGCCGCCACTTTATCCCCGGCCGGGCTCCGCGGCGGGGGCGGGCGGCCCTCTGTGGGTGGGGACGCGCGGCCCAGCGAGCGGCGCGGGGAGGCGGTGCCGGGCCCACGTGTGCTGGGCTGCGGGGAGGAGCGCGGGTGTGCAGGCGGCCGGCAGGCCACGCGCGCCGCCCACCCGAGGGAGCCACGGCCTTGGCGTCCAAGTCGTACACACAGCACTAAGGTGTACACAGACGCACATGCACACAGAGACACACAGCACACAAACCCACACGCACACAGAGACACACACAGCATACCATATGCACCAGATACACTATAGACGCTTACACAGACACACCACACCCACAAAGACACTCAAACACACATAGACACACACACACAGTCACACAGAGAGACATACATGGACATTATCCAGGCATACAAGTACCACACACACAGACACAGGCACACTCAACCACATATCCATATATCTAGTGCACATATACAAATGCCTTGTCCTCGACTCCCACCATCAGCAAATGTGCCTGTGCCCTAGGAGCCAGGCCCTCCACAAAATCTCTGGTCCATCTATATAGGCCAAGGAAAAGCTAAATGCTGTTCAGTGTAAGTGGCAATACAGCTTGTGTGTGTGTGGGGGGTGGGTGGGGTGGGTGGAGGATACAGGGACAAACACTGGACTTAGAGTCAGACCACCTGTGTTCAATATCAGCTCCTCCATGTGCCCTTTGAGCATTGGTCTCCTTACCTACATGTGAGTGGCAATGCCTAAGTCTTAGAGATATATGAGAAATGTGCTTATGTTACACTGACCTCACAGGCCTCCACATCCTTTCTCTGCAAATAACTATATATGTAGCAGCCTTGAAAAGAATTACTGTCCTCCAGAAAATGATGTCTCAATGTCACACTGTGTCCAAAAGCCTGCAATCTAACTTAAGAAAGAAGGCAATTGCCTTTGAGTAGGAACTTGGGTTGAAGGTGCTTAACAGGTCACCAGGCCTCTAACAGAGATGAGGAGCCAACTGACTTCTCAGGGGTGAAAATATGGGTTATTTACAATCTGGAGTGATTATGAATAAAGCTGCTATAAACATTTATGTACAGGATTTTCTGTGAACATAAGTATTCATTTCTCTGGGATAAATGTCCTGAAGTACAATTGCTGGGTCATATGGAAATTTATGTTTAGTTGTTTTAAGAGATTGCCAAAATGTTTTCCAATGTGGTTGTACCATTTTATATTCCCATCTGCAATGTTTAGGGATCTAGTTTCTCTACATCCTCACCAGCATTTGGTGTTGTCATTATTTTTTTATTTTAGCCATTCTGATAGCTGTGTGGGATATCTCAGTGCAGTTATAATTAACATCTCTCTGATGGCTAATGCTGCTGAACATTTTTTTTTTTTTTATTGTGATTTGGGTGAAAATTTACAGAGCAAATTCACTTTCTATACAGCAGTTCACATATACTTTGTCTCATGACATTGACCACAATTCACCACAATGCAACAGCTCCTTTCCCACTTCCTCCCAACAGTCACCTCTTCCCTGTGTCCATCTCACCATGCCCCCTGCCCCCTGAGCTGTCTCCCTGTGCATAAACAGCCCTTCTTTCTCCCATGACTATTCACTCCAAGCAGTGTATTTACCTCAGGTAAATGTTCAACTCCCATGCCTGTCTTTTGCTTAGCTGGAAGCTACAGGTATGGGTTCAGTTCCAGACCTGAAGAGCAGCTAGGGGCCATAGTCTCAGTGGTTCCACCAGGCTCTATCAGACTAGCAAACCTGGTCCCCCCCCCCCTTTATTTCCCAAATGCTTTTGAGTTTTGTTTCACATTGTTCTCCCTCTCTATCCAGGGTCTCCTACGTAGATCCCCCTCTGAGTGGTTGACCTTGGTAGCTGGGCACCATCTAGTTCTTCTGGTCACATAGTTGTATAGGCTGTGGATTGCATGGTGTACAAGTTCCTATGACTAATTCTTTCCATGAATATTTGTTTTTTTTCATTCTTCTTTGCTCTGGACGAGGAGAGACCCATCATTTCACCTAGATGGCTGCTTGTAAGCTTTTAAGATCCCAGTCACTACTTGCCAAAATAGGAGGTGGAACAATATTTTGTGTAGTATGTTATGCCAATTAAACTTGATGTCCTCTGTGACTATGGTCCCGAACCCATACATTCAACTACTTGGTTCCTCTGAGTAGCTGGCTGTGACCAAGAAGAGACTACAACCTTGTCCTTTGTCAGCTCTACTATACACCTGGGAATTCAGATCATACAAATACACTTATAGGACCATTGTCTGCCAACCCTATGTACTTCATAGACATACCTAATAGCTCAGCCTGTCCACCCATCTACCTACCTGTATACCCATGTTTGCCTTCACTGACAACGCAGTACTGTATGTGCAAAAGGGTTCATCTTTGTTGTCTGCACCTCCCTTGTACCTCTCTATGTCTTCCTCTTCCTCAATGC
>NW_006921964.1:1918408-1919232 GCF_000298275.1 Orycteropus afer afer | reverse complement strand
TATCTAGCTAATGTAAATATTCAGCTCATATGCCTGTCTTTTGTTTGGCTGGAAGCCACAGAAGTGGGTTCAATTCCAGACCTGAAGGGCAGCTAGGGGCCATAGTCTCCGGTTTCACCAGGCTCTATCAGACCAGCAAATCTAGTCCCTCCTCCCCCCCTTTTTTATGTTTTTGAGTTTTTGTTCCACATTGTTCTCCCACTCTATCCAGAATCTGCTACATAGATCCTCCTCCAAGATAATTTATATCTTGACATCTCCCGCCAAGTTGGAAGGAAACTCCTGTTCATTGCCCCTCACCACCCCCCACAAAAAAAGAAATACTATTTTGAAGTCAATCCTAACCTATCTTTGAATTCCCTTTTAAAGATCTTTTCTGTAATTAATGGATGATTTCATAATCATCCTTTTTTATTTTCAATTGTGATTTGGAAGAAAGTTTACAAAGCAAACTGGTTTTTCATTCAACAATCCATACACATTCTGTTTTGTGGCACTCACTGTAATCCCCACACTGTAATAACATTCTTCCCACTTGCTACCTAAGCTCATTCCCTTCCCTTTATCCTTCCTTCCTTCCTTTCCATCCACACCCCACCCCCCACCCGCCTTCCTAGCTTTATGCCTGGGCAAATGCGGTCCTCTTGATCTCATATGCTTGATTGTTCTAATGAGTGCATACCAAAAACCAAAACTCACTGCCATCAAGTTGTCATAGCAATTCCTTCTTAGGTTTCCGACGAGGTATCTCTACAGAAGTAGATTGCCCAATCTTCCTTCCAAGGAGAGGCTGGTGGGTTTGAACCTCCAGCCTTCTGGTTAGC
>NW_006921964.1:1911459-1915053 GCF_000298275.1 Orycteropus afer afer | reverse complement strand
CTCTGTCTGAGCACACAGACTGTGATGGAGTTCCTATGGGCCCAGAAGGTAGGTGGGAGTGAGGATGGCCACACCTCCATTCACCAAGCAGGTGTAGGGTATAGTAACAAGAAGAATGTCATACCTTTTCAGTCTTGCAGGCCCCAAGTGTCCTTGGGGTTGCTGGAAAGCAGAATGTGTTCTTAAGCCCCAGAAATCTGCGAGAGCACTGTCTCTTTGAATATCCAAAATAGTCAAGCCGCTTTTTAAACCTTCAAAATGGCGGCGCTCTCTGGACTGGCAAAAGTCCACAGCTCAACCCATCTTTCTCTTCACCTTCTCCGTTTGTTCCGCAGCCACAGTGCACAGTCCTCTATGCAGTCTCTGGCTAGCAGGGTGATTTTTGGGTTAATTCTTAGGTCCTACCACCACTTGGGAATCTCCAAGCTGTCTGTGCCCTCTGTGCCATCAGGGTCGCTCAGGTCGCTGTCAGTCTGCAGCTCTGTGTGTCTCCTTTTTTGGTATTTTCACGCAAATTCTTCTGCTAGTTGGGGTTTAGTCCACTTTTGTATCCCTCCTTTCAAGGCTCAGGGATCCAAGATTATCTTCTGTGTCTGTGTTAATTGTTTTCTCTTTTCTTTGTTGAAGAGGGTCTGTGCAGTCCTTCTGCCTAGTCTGCCATCTTGCCGCCTTGATTCCAGATTTTTGACGGAGTCTCTTGGATTTTCTAGGTATAGGATCATATCATCAGCAATTAGGGATAGTTTGAATTCTTCCTTACCAGTTTGGATGCCTTTGATTTCCCTTTCTTGCCCTATTCCCCTGGCTAGGACTTCCAGTACAATGTCGAATAGAAGTGGTGATAGCGGGTATCCTTGTCTTGTTCCTGTTCACAAGAGGAATGGTTTCAGTCTCTCTCCATTGAGTATAATTTTGGCTGTTAGTTTTACATAGATGCCCTTTATTATGTTGAGGAATGTCTCTTCTATTCCTTTTGATCAGGAATGGGTGTTGGATTTTATCAAATGCCTTTTCTGCATCAATTGATACTGTCATGTGATTCTTCTCCTTTGTTTTATTTATGTGGTGGATGACATTGATTGTTTTTCTAGTGTTGAACCATCCTTGCATACCTGAGATTAACCCCTCTTGGTCATAATGAATGATTTTCTTGATATGTTGTTGGAGTCTATTGGCTAGGTTTTTGTTGAAGATTTTTGCATCTATATTCATGAGGGATATTGGTCTGTAGTTTTCCTTTTGAGTGATGTCTTTCCCTGGTTTGGTATCAAGGTTATGCTTGCTTCGTAAAAAGAGTTAGGGAGGATTCCATCTGTGATAGTTGGAGTTGTGTGTCAACTTGGCTGGACCTGGTTGAGTGGCTGGGCAGCTGGTGGTAGTTATTCCCCACGATGAGACTGTCAAACTAATCCATGGTGGGATTCACCACAAGCAGCTGAATAGCTGCCTTTGGGATATGGTCTGCTTCTTGTATTTAAGGAGAAGCCTTGGGAATGGTCTCTAGCCTATGGCTTGCTTGGACCCTGCATGTAGCCATGTCGTTGCTCAGCAGCCTGACATGCTCTGCCGACCCTGGGACTTACAGTGAACTTAAGTTAATGGCCTGCTGTGTGGATTGGTAACATCAGGATTGTGCCTTTTTTACTTGTCAACCTTGGGGCTTCCCAGCCTCAGTGGCCAGCAGCTGTCTGAGTGAAGAAATGCCTCTAGCTCCAGTGGACCTGGAGAAGGAGGCAGAGCTGGACCCCAAGGTTGAGGGGCTTTCACCTAGCCCCTAGAGCCTGGAACTTTGAAGTTGGACTTAAAGCCTCCAAATTGTAAGAATAAACTCCTGTTTGTTAAGGCCATCCCATTTGTGGTATATTCCTGTCAGATTGGCACTAGGTGACTAGAACAGAATTTGGTACCAAGAGAGTGGGGTGCTGCTCTGACAGATATCTAAAATGTGGAAACAGGAGTGGAGTGCATCCTTGACCTGAGACCCTGGCAGAGAGACCCCAGCATATGGCAGGAGAGACAGCAAGAGACCAGCATGAGAGACATCAGGAGCAGAGCCCAGTGACTGGCATGAGAGATGGCAGGAGCAGAGCTGAGAGAACCAGCATGAGATAGTGACAGCCTTACTAGCCCATGGAGGAGAAAGCTGGGTGCTACTGGGTAGATGGTTTACTGGCAGGAGTGGGTCACCTTTGGGCATTAATTTGTAGAGAAGACTGGCATGAAATGGAGTAGCAGGTTGGCCGGCCCGTGGAGCAAAAAAGCTGAGTGCTTTTTGGGCAGGGTTTTTCAGTGGAATGGGTTGCCTTTGGCATTAATCAGCAGAAGCAGAGAGACCAAGGAAACGGAAGCAGAGCTGCCTCAGCCATAAGGGTAGGACCATGGCCTTTGGGCGTGGAATGACCACAGCCCCCTAGGTTTCAAAGAGCCAGGCCTTCACTAATTTGGTTCTGGAGTGTGGGGCTATTTGTTCATGTGAGCCAGTGGGATGGAGCCACAGCCGCTGCCCGATAGTGAGGGGGTGGAGCTGCCATGCCCAAGAGGGAGAGGAACGAGGCCTGCCAGGCCAAGGGGGTGAGGTCACCACTTAGAGGAACTAGGGGAATGGAGCCACCCAGTGAGGAGATCTGTACAGATGCCACCCAATGAAGATCTGTACAGGTGCCAAGTTGACAAGGGATTTAATTGTGGTAGTTTACTTTGTGTGTCAACTTGGCTGGGCCTGGTTGAGTGACTGGTGGTAGTTATTCCCCATGATGAGACTGTCAATCAGCTCCATGGTGGGATCTACCACAAGCAGCTGAATAGCTGCCTTTGGGATATGGTCTGCTTCCTGTATTTAAGGAGAAGCGTTTAGAATGGTCTCTAGCCTTTGGCACTCTTGGACCCTGCATGTAGCCATGTCATTGCTCAGCAGCCTGCCATGCTCTGCCGACCCTGGGACTTAAAGTGGACTTAAGTTAATGGCCTTCCATGTGAATTGGTAACATCGGGACTGCGCCTTTTTACTTGTCAACCTTGGGACTTCTCAGCCTCAGCAGCCAACAGCAGTCTGAGTGAAGAAACGCCTCTAGCTCCAGTGGGCCTTTGTTTAATTTGCCAGTGGTTTGTCAATTTTACTGATCTTATCAAAAAACCAACTTCTGGTCTTGTTGATTTTTTCTATTGCCCTTTTATTTTCTGTTTCATTGATTTCTGCTCAAATCTTGATTATTTCCTTTCTTCTGGTGACTGCAGGCTTTTCTTACTGTTCTTTTTCTAATTGTTGGAGAGGTTGGTTTAAAGTTTTGATTTTGGCTCTTTCTTCTTTTTTGATGTGTGCATGTATTGCTATAAGTTGGCCTCAGATTACTGCTTTTGCTGTGTCCCAAGCATTTTGATATGTTTTGTTTTCATTCTCATTTGATTCAAGGAATTTTTGAATTTCAATTTTTATCTCTTCTCTTACCCAGTCTTTCTCAAAGTGGGTGTTGTTCAGTTTCCATGTGTTTACTCTTTTTCTGTTGATTTTCCTATCACTGATTTCTAATTTGATAGCATTATGGTCTGAGAAGATACTTTGCAGTATTTTAATGTTTTTAAATTTATGAAGGCTTG
>NW_006921964.1:1908598-1910799 GCF_000298275.1 Orycteropus afer afer | reverse complement strand
TGTAGATTTAGAATCATTTCTAATTTTTCATTTATTTTGTCATTTTGTTCTTGTATTTTCTTCCAAAATTATTCTAGGGTTTTGTCTGTGTTTTCCTTGGTCTGTTTCTCAATCTTTTGAAGATACCGAAATATAATTCTTTTGAATTCCTTATCAGAGAGTTCCAATGCTGCTTCTTCCTCAAGGATGTGTTCTGAGTCTATATCCTGCTCCCTTGTTTCTACCACTTTATCTTGTTTCTTTGTGTGGACTGAGATGCTCTGTTGTCTCTGAGACATTGTGGCATTATTGTATTTAGATCCCTGTTAACTGTGAGTAGCAGCCAAGGGTAAGTCAGGCTCTTCCTTGTCATTGTTTATTGTTAGCCCATTCGTGGAGAAAGAAGTGGTGGCTCTCAGTAGGTGAAACTGCAGGAGGTGTTGGTGCAGTTGTGATGTAATGAGGACTCTTGCTGTCTTCCACTCAGTTAGAGAAAAATAACAATTGAAAAACCATCAAAAAAGTAAAAGCAAATGGACAAAAAATATACTTGTAATCATACTGGAACAGTAACTAAAAAAAGAAAAAATAGAAAAAGAAAAAGAAAAAAAACACCAGAAATATTTGGGGAGAGGGAATAAGAGTAAAAAGGCAGAGAAAGAGAATAATGAAGAAAAAAATGGGAAAAATGCAAGAAGAAAAACAAGGAACAGGGTAAACCATGAGAAAGAAAAAAGAAAAAAAGCAACCAGGAACAGGGAAAAGAAAAAAAAGCTGAAAACTAGAACCTGGGAGGGAAAGAATAAAGAATAATAGTAAAAAAGACAAAAGTAATAATAATAGTAGTAGTTTTAAACCAGACATAAAGAAACTAAAAAACAGAAAAAAGAAAAAAAATATGGGGCAGGGCACAGAGGCTCTGTCTGAGCACACAGACTGGGGTGGAGTTCCTGCAGGTCCAGAAGGTGGGTGGGAGTAAGAGATGGCCGCACCTCTATTCACTAAAAGGGTGTGGGGTTTAAGAGTAACAAGGGGAATGTCACACCTTTCCAGTCATCTACATCTGGAATTTGCTCGGGGTTACTGGAAAATGGAGACTGTTCTTAAGTCCCTGGAATCTGGGAGATGCTGTTGCTTTAAATATCCAAAACGGTTAAGCTGCTTGTAAACATTCAAAATGGCTGGGCCCTTTGGACAGACAAAAGTCCATAGCTCAGCCCGCTGTCCTCTTTGTTGCTTTCCCTTTTATTCCCCAGCCACCAGAGCAGTCCTCTATGCAGTCCCTGGCTAGCAGGGCCGATTTTGGGATTAATTCCTAGGTCTTACCACCACTCGGCAATATCCAAGCTGTCTGTGCCATCAGGATAGCTGCCAGACTGCAGCTCCGTATGTCTCTGTTTTTGGTGTTTCCATGCAAATTCTTTCGCTAGTTGGAGTTTAGTCCACGTCTATATCCTTCCCTTCAAGGCTCAGGGGTCCAGGATTATCTTCTGTATCTGTGTTAATTGTTTCCCCTTTTCTTTGTTGAAGAGGGTCCATGCAGTCTTTCTGCCTATTCCATCATCTTACCAGAACTCAGGATGAACATTTTTCATGTGCTTCTTTACTCTTCTGTAAAATTTCTCATATTGTCTTTTGCCTGCTTTCTAATTGGATTGTTTGTTTTGTTATTGCATTATGAGAGTTCTTTATGTATTCTAGATACTTGCTCTTTGTCAGATATGTGATTTGCAAATATTTTTAATGAGGTCCAATTTATAAATTGTTCCTTTTATAGATTATACTTTTATATTTTTAATTTTATTGTGCAAAATTTGTTTTACATTGAACAGTTTGTGTACATTTGATTTCACGTCCCGATTACCATCCCAGACCACAGCAAACTCTCCTCTTCCTCTCCTCCTGTCCCTGTGACTACACCTCCCGGTGCCCTTCTTAACTATGCACACTCATCTGTCCATCTTTCCCTCTATGTGAATACTGTCCCTCTGGTGCCCCATTGCCAAATGCTCCAAAGGATATATCTCCCTAGAATAGGTGAGTACATCGCCTTGGGATAGGTATGTAGATCTTTCTCTATGTAGATCTTTCTACTGTTGAGCTAAGAGCCAATCCATGTGTGATAGTTGAAGATGTGTCAACTTGGCTGGACTCCAGTTGTGAGTGGTGGTTCCCATGATGGATCACATGACTGGGTTCTGAGCAGCCAGTCTGCCCGGGGG
>NW_006921964.1:1883878-1885427 GCF_000298275.1 Orycteropus afer afer | reverse complement strand
TTCTGTGTCTGTGTTAATTGGTTTCCCTTTTCTTTGTTGAAGAGGGTCTGTGCAATCCTTCTGCCTAGTCCGCCATCTTGCCCCGCCTCCCCGAGGTCTGGAGTCTTAATGGCATTGTGAATTTGTCATATTTGTGTTGAATTACCTACATCTGAACTATCTTGTTATATGGTAAAAAAAAAAAAAAAAAAAAAACTCTATTTGGGACTTATAGTGTGAGCGCCTCTTTTTCTTCTCCATTCTTAACTCTTCCTCCCTACAGCTTTCCCCATATTGTTATACTGTAGAATCAAGGCAGATGAAAATGAATAATGAGGCAAAAGTGCTGGGGAAGCAAGTAACCAAAGACAATATATTACTTTAGGTTGTGAGAGGAAGAGCCAAGAACTCTAGTTCAGGTGATAAGTTCTCAGTTGATCGCATGTATATGAATTTAATTATTAAAAGTCAGATGCTCTGGACAAGCAGTCTAAAGCAGCACTTGTCAAACTTTGATGTACAAACAGATTACCTTGGGATCTTCTCAAAATGCAATTTTGGTTCAGTAAGTTGTTGGGAAAAGCAATTCTCTGTGGACTCTGAGCATCCTTGCACATTCTTCCTGGGTGTGACAAGAATGCAAGGTCTTAACCTTTATCCAGGCCAATTCTTAGGGTTACTTTTACCATGAATAACATGGAGAAATAAGGTAATGGCTTTTCCTCAGACAAAGCAGTGTGCTTACTGTTTGGTGTAAAAGCAGTGAGTTCTGTAAGCTCAGTGTTCCTAGGCTGTGACACAAAACTACTACATGTACAACATCTATCTGGACCCCTCCACACATCTGCGTGAGACTTGGAGGAAATAGAGGACTGATGTAAATCAGTGCTATGTTAAGACTGTCTCCTGTGCTGTGAGTAATAAAGTCCATTGCCTCGGGGGGGGGGGAGGAATTATACGTTGTTGTTGTTAAGTACCGTCAAGTTGTTTCCTTCTCATAGTTACCCCACGGGCAGCAGAACGAAACACTGCCCGATCCCGCACCAGCTCCATGATCACTGCTATACTTGAGCCCATCATCGCAGCCACTGTGTCAATCCATCTCATCAAAGGCCTTCCCCACTTTTGTCAACCCTCCACCCTACCAAGCATGAAATCCTTCTCCAGGGAATGGTCCCTTCTGACAACATGACCAAAGTAGGTGAGACGAAGTCTGGCCACTCTCGCTTCCAAGGAGCATTTCGGGTGCATTATATACCCAGCAAAATTGTCCTTCAAATATGATGGTGATATTAGGAGATTTCCAGATAAGCAGAAACTAAGGGAATTTGTTAAAACCAGACCAACCTTAGAACAGATGCTAAAGGAAGTCCTTTGAACAGAGAACCAAAAATAACAACCAACAACTGGCCGTTAATACATAAGATGACATAACCTAGAAATCACTGCTATGGGCATATCCAAAATAAAATAAGCTTGGGAGCTCTGGTAGTGTAGTGCCTAAGGCACTTGACTGCTAACCAGAAGGCTGGCGGTTCAAACCCACCAGCCACTCTTTGGAAGGAAGATG
>NW_006921964.1:1852785-1881913 GCF_000298275.1 Orycteropus afer afer | reverse complement strand
TGGAATCCTCCCTAACTCATTTTATGAAGCAAGCATAACCTTGATACCAAAACCAGGCAAAGACATCACTCAAAAGGAAAACTACAGACCAATATCACCCATGAATATAGATGCAAAAATCTTCAACAAAACCCTAGTCAATAGACTCCAACAACATATCAGAAAAATCATTCATTATGAATAAGTGGGGTTCATATCAGGTATGCAAGGAAGGATCAACATTAGGAAAACAATCAACATCATCCACCACATAAATAAAACAAAGGAAAAGAACCACATGATCGTATCAATCAACGCAGAAAAGGCATTTGATAAAACCCAACACCCATTCCTGATCAAAACCCTCAACAAAATTAGAATAGAAGGAACATTTCTCAACATAATAAAGGGCATATACGCAAAATCAGCAGCCAACATTATCCTCAATGGAGAGAGACTGAAACCAGTCCCCTTGTGAACAGGAACAAGATAAGGATTTTCTCTATCACCACTTCTATTCAACATTGTATTGGAAGTCCTAGCCAGGGCAGTAAGGCAAGAAGGGGAAATTAACAGCATCCAAATTGGTAAGGAAGAAGTAAAACTATCCCTATTTGTGGATGATATGATCCCATGTATAGAGAACCCAGGAGACTCAACAAAAATCTACTGGAACTACTTGAGAGACTTAGCATCATGTTGGGATACAACTCAGCATCCAAAAATCAGTTGGATTCCTCTACATCAGCAAAGAGATTGCTGAAAAGGAAATAAGGAAATCAATACCATTTACAATAGCTACCAAAAAAATAAAATACTTGGGAATAAATCTCACTAGAGGCACAAAAGACTTATATAAAGACAACTACAAAAGACTTCTTAAAGAAACCATAAGAGATCTACATAAATGGAAGAACATATCATGCTCATGGATAGGAAAACTGAATGTTGTGAAAATGTCAATACTACCCAAACCAATCTATATATTAAATGCAATCCCAATCCAGATCCCATCAACATTCTTTAAGGATATGGAGAAAACAATCACTAATTTTATATGGAAAGGAAAGAGACCTCGGATAAGTAAAGCACTATTGAAGAAAAACACAAAGTAGGGGAGTCTCATACTGGATCTCAAAACTTACTATACAGCCACAGTAGTCAAAACTGCCTGGTAGAATGACAGACACATAGACCAGTGGAACAGAATTGAGAACCCAGAAATAGATCCATCAACTTAAGGTCAGCTGATTTTTGTCAATGGGCTGAAATCTATTACATGAGGAAGAGATGATCTCTTTAACAAATGATGCTGACAAAACTGGATATGAATTTGCAGAAAAATGAAACAAGATCTGTACCTCACACCATACACAAAAACTAACTCCAGATGGATCAAAGACTTAAATGTGAAACCTAAAACTATAAAGTTCCTCAAAGATAAACTTGGGACAAATTTAGGGGCCCTAATTGGTGGCATAAATAGACTTTCAAGCATAACCCAAAATGCACAAACAGCTGAAGATAAACTAGATGGATGGCATCTTCTAAAATCTAAATTTTTATGTGCTTCAAAAGTCTTCTCCAAAAGAGTAAAAAGAGAATGTACAGATCAGAAAAAAATATTTGGCAATGAGATATCTGACAAGGGACTTATCTCTAAAATTTATAGAAAACACCAGCACCTCAACAACTAAAAGATTAACAATCTAATTCCAAAATGGACAGAAGATATGAATAGACACTTCATCAAAGAGGATATTCAGGTGACAAACAAATACATGAAGAAATGTTCATGATCATTAGCCATCAGAGAGATGCAAATCAAAACAACAATGAGATACCGTCTGGCCCCAGCACTAATAGCAAAGTTCAGCAAGACAGAAAATAACAAATACTGGTGAGGATGTGTAGAGATTGGGACTCTCTACACTGCTGGTGGGACTGTAAAATGATATAACCATTGTGGAATTCAGTATGGTGATTCCTTAAAAAGTTGGAATTAGATATACCATTTGATCTAGCAATCCCATTACTAGGTATACATACTAAAGAAGTGAGAGCCAGGACAAGGACAAATATATGCACACCCATGTTCATCGCAGCACTATTCACAATACCAGAAAGATGGAAACAACCTATGTGTCCATCAACAGAAGAATGGATAACCAAGCTATGGTACATACACTCAATGGAATACTATGCAACACCAAAAAATAATGTAGAATCTGTAAAACACTGCATAACATGGATGAACTTGGAGGACATTATGCTGAGTGAAATAAATCAATCACAGAAGGACAAATATTGTATTAATTCATTATTGTAGAATGTCAAGCAAAGGTTTATATATGGAAGGAAACTTTCTTTGTTGGTTACCAGGGGTGGAAAGGGAGAAGAGGAAACATGGAAAAAAAAAATCAGTTGTGTTTCTACAACCTGTAATGAGCAAATTACAAAGGAAATTTAGAAAACAATTCCATTTACAATAACATCAAAAAGAATAAAATTCTTAGAAGTAAATCTAAACAGGTGGTAAAAGACATACACTAAAGCTACAAAGTATTGCTAAAAAAATGGAAATTTAAGTAAGTGGAAAGACATAATATGTTCATGGATTTGAAGATTTATTATTATTAAAATGACAATACTATCTACTCAAATACACAGATCCAACATAATCCATATAAAATCCTGATGGCATTTTTTACAGAATGAGGAAAATCCATCCAAAATTCAAATGGAACTTCAAAGGGCCCCAAATTGTCAAAACAACATTTAAAAAGAAGAACAAAGTTGAAGAACTCACACTTTCTGATTTCAAAACTTACTTCAAAGCTATAGTAATCAAGTAGTTTGATACTGGCATAAGGCTAGACGTATCAACCAACAGAACAGAATAGAGAGTTCAGAAGTAAAACCTCATGTGATTTTCAACCAGGATATCAAGACTATTTGGTAGTGAAAGGACGGTCTTTTCAAGCAATAGTGCTGGGAAAATTGGTTATCCATATGCACAAGAATAAAATTGCACTCTTACTTTACACTATAAAAAAAAATCAACTCAAAATTAATTAAAGACCCAACCTAAGACCTAAGACCATAAAACTCTTAGAAGAAAACATAGAGGGAAAACATTATGACCTTGAATTTGGCGCTGGATTCTTAATATATGACACAAAAGAACCAAAAAACCAAACTAACTGCCGTCAAGTCGGATCTGACTCACAGCGACCCTTCCTTGGGTTTCCAAGGCGGTATCACTACAAAAGTAGATTGCTCAATTTTCCTTCCAAGGAGTGGCTGGTGACTGCCAGCCTTCTGGTTCGCAGTCAAATGCCTTAGGCACTACTCCACCAGAGCTCCCATGACACAAAAGCACAGGCAAATAATAGATAAGTTGGAATTTTCCAAATTAAAAATTTTTGTTTGTCAAAGAACATTATCAATACAGTGAAAACACAACCCACAGGATGGGAGAAACTATTTTCAAATTATGTATCTTATAAAGTTTTAATATTCAGGATACATAAAAAAATCTTATAATTCAATAACAAAAAAAACCAAACAATTAGAAAATGGGAAAATGTCTTTAATAGATATTGCTCCAAGTAAGATATACACATTTCCAATAAACACATGAAAGATGTTAAATATCATCAGTCATTAGGTAAATGTAAATCAAAACCAAAATGAAGTGCCATTCCACACTATGATAACTACTATTAAAACAAAACAAAAACATTAAAATAACAAGTGCTGGCAATGATATAGAGAATTTGGAACCCTCAACTACTCTTGGTGGGAATGTGAAATGTTGTAGCCTATGTGGAAAAACTTTGGCAGTTCAAAAAGTTAAACATAGAATTACCTTACGACCCAGCAATTCCACTCCTAGATTAGTTCGCAAAAGAACTCAAATAGTACTTGTACACCAATATTCATAGCAGCATTATTCACAATAGCCAACAGTAGAAACAATCTCTGTTATCAACAGATAAACAAGTAAACAAAATGTGCAGCCATAAAAAGTAATGAAGTTCTGATACATGCTACAACCTGGGTGAACCTTGAAGACATTATGCTAAGTGAAACAAGCCAGACACAAAAGGACAAATATTTATAGTTCATTTATGTAAGATACCTAGAGCAGGCAAACCCATAGAGACCAAAAGTAAAATAGTGGTTACCAACGGATGTGGGGAGAAGGAAAAGGGAAGTTTAATGGGTACAGAGTTCCTGTTTGGGATGATTAAAAAAAGATCTGGAAATAGATAGCAGTGAAGGTTACACAACATTGTAAATGTACTTAGCACTAGTGAACTGAATACTCAAAAATGGTTAAAATGGTAAATTTTAAGTCATTTTATCACAATAATAATAATAAAGCTGATTATTTGGAAAGTCTCAAGCCAGGAGCCATGCCATGTCAGACAGTACTATTGTGTGGTCACTAGTTGTAACTAGTGGGGACAATGACAGAGAGGTGGGAAGAGCAAGAATATTCAGTCAAGACAAGTTCCTATGGGTTGGTTATACTATAGGGTTGCCAGATAAAATATAGAACTCCCAGTTAAATTCAAATTTTGAACAAGGGGTGATTAAATTTCAGTATAAGTACTGTATTGTAAGGTTTAAAATTTTAAGTGCTGCTTTGACAACTTTGAACTTCAAAGATCCCTAAAGGTCTAACAGTGAGTTCTCTTGCTCTTCCCAGAAATGGCCCCCACTCCACAGCAGGAAAGTCTCCTCATCCAGCCAATTCCCCTATCAGCTGGACCAACTGAATTCTACCAGGTTCTCAAGCTAGTGCATCTCACATTTCTGCCAGACACAAAATTACTCAAATAAGCTATCACATCCTCCCACTGTAAGCAGAGGTCACCCCAACATCTTGTTACTACAAAGCCTTCTTTCCACATTCCATGCTGGTTCACTCTGCTTCTGAGTGCAACTTCTGTGTGGTCCTGCATGGTGTATGGTGTCTTCCTTTCCCACACCGTGAGTATATGTGACTAATGAACTGCTGTCAATCTCATGTGTCCAGTGTCAGGAGTCATGTGCTTAGCCATCTCATACTATTTTGGGTGGGAGATTCCTCCTTCACCAACAGGCTCAACAGGAGAGGAGTAAAACAGAAAACCCCATGTTATATTTGGGACATTCTTGTACTAAATTTCTTGTACTAAAAAATAGATCAATGAATTTGATTACATCAAAAGTAAATATTTATTTTCAACAAAGGACACCATGGATAAAGTAAATCAGTGAAGACAAAATTGAAGTAAAGATAAATGCCAAAGATAAGTTAGGTATTGATTCATAAAATGTACAAGGAACTTTTGAAAATCAACAACAAAAATGATAACTGTTCTAATAGAAAAAAACATTAGGCAAATGATTTGAACAGAGAATTTACAAAAACAGAATCTCCAAAAGCTAACAAGCACCTTGGAAAAAATGCTCAAAATCACTAGTAATCAGAGAAATGCACAATTAAAAGACATACCACCCTCTATCTATTGGACTGGCAAAAATACAAAAGCTGGTAATCTGAAGTGTTGGCAGAGATAGATGCTCTAGGAATCCTCGTGCATTGCTGGTGGGAGGTGGGGGTGACAAGTCACTGCTCAGTTTAATTAAATGTATGCAGCTCTGTGGTCCAGCAATTCTGTTTCTTAGTATATCTCACATCCAAATTCTCATACAACTACTGAAGGGCCAGTACAATCACGGTGGTGATGAGGGGGAAGGATTTAAGCCATCATGTGCTCTGAGTGTTTATCTCTGTAAGAGTAGACAGTGCCACACTATGCAGAACTGGAAGCAATGGTCAGATGTACTTAAAGTAATAAGGACAAATTTCTTGAATAATTTCTTTTAGAAAAATCAGCCAAGGCCAGTCCTAAAAGTTGGAGGTTAAAGATGTCCCAAACGTTCAACTTTTCCTAACTGCCATGCCACTCCATATCTCTGATATCAACTTCTCCTTCTCCTCAATAATCTCCCTCCCATCTCAGGGTTCTGTATTTTGCTGTAACGTCTCACAGAACTCACAAACTCCCAAGGAAATGACTCACCTGGTGGTGGTGGAGACTGGGAGGCTGGCATGTCCCAGGTCAGTGGGTACGTCTGGAGGATTCTCCCAACTCATATGGTTTCAGGGGTTGGCAAACCCAAATCAGTGGCTCAAATGATGTCTGCTGTCTCAAGTCCAGAGGTGAGATGATGATGAACAAACATAGAACTGAAGTAAGAGAGCGAACTTTCCCAGAACACATCTATATATACCCTCGAGGAAGCTAAGGGTGGTCACTTGAGTCACACCCTCCAGCAAGGCTGGACTCAAGATACATCCCACCCTAAATAGGCATAGAGAACATGATCTACAATACATCACAAAATGAAGGACAATGGCTAGAAGGGCCATATTAAGCAATTCATTGCACTGCACAGATATTAAAGTCAGAGTGCTCAGTGAAAAAAATGAGAAATAGAATGAAATCTATAACACAGTGTCATTTATACACACCAAAAAAACACATTAAAACACATTTTAAATACAAACTATAAACAAAAGAGAAGGATTGCAATTGTTCTACAAGGAGAATGGGAGAACCAAAAAAAAAAAAAAAAAAACCAAAAAACCTAACTCACTGCCATCAAGTTCATTGGCTCATAGTAACCCCTCCTTCAGTTCTGAGGTGGTATCACTACAGAAATAGATTGCCCCCAACTTTCCTTCTGAGGAGTGACTGGTGGGTTTCAACCACCAGCCTTCTGGTCAGCAGTCAAATGGCTTAGGCACTATGCCACCAGAGCTCCCGGAGAAAGGACGAGAGATAAGGGAATATAAAAATTATAAATAATAATAATGGTATAATTTAAATAAAATTATATTAAAGTAATAATGAAACTAAAATAATCATAAAGAAGGAAAAGAGAAGAGAAATAGAAATAAAATAAGAATGTGACTTTCCCTGGCCCAGAAATGAGAATGTGACTGAAATGAGGAGTCCAATCAGCTCAGCCCTCTGCACCTGAAGTCCAAAAGTAAACTGATGAATATATAAATAATAAGCACAGATGCTTAAAAGTCACTGTCCTGGGCCCTGTGGGGCTCCCCTTGATTCTCACTTCCCCCTGCACAATGCTGGCAGTGACCAGGGAGTATGCAGACTACAGGCACCCTGGCTTCCTGGATCCTAATGCTAACAGTCTCCACGTCTGTGCTACCCACCATCCCCAGATGCTGTTGCCCTTTCAGTTCCTGTCTCTGAAGTTTGCATATTTCGGCCCAGCTTCCCACTGGTGAGAAAGGATAATTCTGTATCCTCAGGAAAATACCACCACTCACAGGGTAGTGAACCCTTGCTCAGCCCAGCCCACTCTCTCTGACTGACAGAGCTGGCCTTCCAGAATTCTGGGTCATAATTCATAGTTTTGACGAGAAAGGCAGAGGACCATCAAAACTGAGCATTTTCTTCTTCTTCCCTATTGAGATGTTGGATTGGGGAGAGCCTATAGGCTTTGAAAATATCCCTCAGAAACTTCAGTTTGAAAAACACTGATTTTTTTTTTTAACCTTTAATTATGATTTGGGTGAAGTTTTAGAAAGCAGACTCATTTTTTATTCAACAGTTCATACATATTTTGTTTTGTGACGCTGGTTACATTCCCGCATTGTAACAGATTTCCTCCTACTTCCTCCCTTTCCCTATATCCTTCTTGCCTATCCATTTCTGCCTCTCTACCTTCCTCCCAGTGCAAATGTTGTCCTTCTGATCTTCCATGGTTGATTGTTCTAAGTACATCTGCCTCATGTAGGTGTTCAGCTCATAGACCTATTGTTTGGCCGAGAGTTAAACCATGGGAGTGAGTTCACTTCCACGCCTGAAGGGTGACTAGCCTTAAGGGTTTCAACAGTCTCTATCAGACCAATAAGCCTGGTCTTTTTTTTTTTTTTTTTTTTTGATTTTTGAGTTTTGTTCCACAGTTTTCTCCCACTCTATACAGCATCTCCAATTTTGATCCCTTTCTGAGTGGTTGCCATTGGTAGCCAGACACTAGTTCTTCTGGTCTCAGGGTCATATAGGCTGAGGTTCTCATTGTTCATTAGTCCTTTGCACTATTTTCATGTGTCTTTGATTTTCTTTACTCTTCTTTGCTCCAGACAAGCAGAGACCAATAGTTACATCTTAAATGGCCATTTGCAAGCTTTTAAGACCCCAGTTGCTACTCACTGAAGTAAGATGTGGAACAATATTTTTGTATACCATGTTATGCCAATTTAGCTTGATGTCCCCCACGACCATGGTCCTGAGCTCTCAGGCCCAGCGACTTACTCCCTCAAGGTGCTTAGCTATGGCTAAGAAGTTATCCTAACTTTGCCTCCTGTTGCATTTAAACTGCCTATGGATATTTTCATAGCACATACAAATACCTATGTACGAATATCATCTGCCAAACCAATGTATGGTTGTGGTTATATTCCCATTTGCCTATCTATACCTGTCTACCTATGTATCCATCTGTGGATTAGTGTTTGCTGTTACTGTTAATGCAGTATTGTGTATGCAACAGTATTTGTCTTTATTGTCTGCACCTCTTGTGTACCTCTCTGTGTCTTCCTTTTCCTCAGTGATATTGTGCTAGTCACATGCTGTTGCTATATTGCTTTTCCCTTCACCCATACCAAACCTGTCTCTTAACAATCTATCTATTTTCCCTCCCTTCCCATCCCTGGTAACCAACAAAGAAATTTTCCTTCCCTGTATAAATTTTTCCTTGGCTTTTTACTATAATGGACTCATACACTATTTGTCCTCCTGTGATTGACTTTATTTCACTCAACATAATGTCCTCCATGTTCATCCATGTTATGAGGTGATTCACTGATTCTTCATTATTCTTTAATGTTGCATAATATTCCATTGTGCATATACCATA
Organism: Orycteropus afer afer; assembly: GCF_000298275.1. Lineage (NCBI taxonomy): Eukaryota > Metazoa > Chordata > Mammalia > Tubulidentata > Orycteropodidae > Orycteropus > Orycteropus afer. The sequence goes on along the minus strand of NW_006921964.1, from coordinate 1,872,985 downwards.
ATTTGGTTATCCATTCATCTGTTAATGGGCACTTAGGTTGTTTCCATCTCTTTGTTATTGCAGATAGTGCTGCGATGAACATGGGTGTGCATATATTCATTCATGTCTAAGATCTCACCTCTTTAGGATATATTCTTAGTAGTCGGATTGCTGGATCAAACGCTCTTTCTATTTCCAAATTTTTAAGGAAGTGCCGTGCTTTTTTCCACAGTGGTCACACCATTTTACAGTCCCACCAGCAATGTATGAGAGTTCCAATCTCTCCACACTCTCATGAGCATTTTTTGTTTTCTGTCTTGTTGAACTTTGCTATTACTGCTGGGGTGAGATGATACCTCATGGTTGTTTTGATTTGCATCTCTAATGGCTAATGATCACAAATATTTCTTCATGAGTTTGTTGGCTGCCTGAATATCTTCTTTGGTGAAGTGTCTGTTCATGTCTTTTGCCCATTTGTGAAGTGATTTGTTTGTCTTTTCGATGCTGAGGTGCTGAAGTTTTCTATAAGTGTTAGAGATAAGTCCCTTGTCAGATATGTCATTGCCAAATACCTTTTCCCAATCTGTAGGTTCTCTTTTTAATCTTTTGGAAAATTATTTTGATGTACATAAGAACTTAATTTTTAGAAGGTCCCAGTCATCTAGTTTTTCTTCTGCTCTCTGTGCACGTTGGGTTATGCTTGATAGACTATTTATGCCATAAATTAGGGCCCTTAAGTTTGTCCCTATTTTATCTTTGATGAACTTTATAGTTTTGGGTTTTATATTTAGGTTTTTGATTAATCTTCAATTTGTTTTTGTGTGTGGTGAGTTATGGCTCTTGTTTAATTTTTCTATAAATGGATATCAAGTTTTGCCAGCAGCATTTGTTGAAGAGACTATCCCTTCCCCATTGAATGGGTTTCAGCCCTTCGTCAAAATCAGCTGTCCATAGGTGGATGGATCTATTTCTGGATTCTCAATTGTGTTCAGGCTAGTTTGACTACTGTGGCTGTTTAGTGGGTTTTAAGATCAGGGAGTGTGAGACTTCCTACTTTGTTCTTAGTCTTCAGTAGTGGTTTGCTTATCCAAGGTCTCTTTACTTTCTACATAAAAATTAGTGTTTTGTTTTTCCATGTCCTTCAAGAATTTTAATGGAATTTGGATTGCGATTACACTGAAGCTATAGATTTCTTTGGGTAATATTGATATTTTCATAATGTTCAGTCTTTCTGTCCATGAGTATAGCATATTCTTACATTTATTTAGGTCTCTTATAGTTTCTTATAGTAATGTGTTGTAGTTTTCTTTGCATAAGTCTTTTGTGTCCCTGGTGAGATTTATTCCTAAGTATTTTATCTTCTTGGTAGCTGTCTTGGTTCTCTAGTGCTGCTATAACAGAAATACCACAAGCATATGGCTTTAACAAACAAGAATTTATTCTCCTATAGTTTAGGACTATAGGAGAATAAATTCTTGTTTGTTAAAGCCATATGCTTGTGGTATTTCTGGAGCTCTGGTAGCATAGTGCCTAAGGCACTTGACTGCTAACCAGGAGGCTGGCGGTCCAAACCCACCAGCCACTCCTTGGAAGGAAGGTTGGACATTCCTACTTCCGTAGTGATAACTGCCTCGGAAACCCAAGGAGGGGTCGCTAGGAGTCGGGGCCGACTCGATGGCAAACAACAACAACAACATAGTTTAGGAAGCTAGAAGTCCAAATTCAGAATGCCAGTTCTAGGGGCCGTGTGAAGGTCCCTTGACCTTGGGCTTCAGCTCTGCCTCTTGTTCTAGGAACTGGAGGAGTCTCCTAACTTAGACAACTGCTAGCTGCTGAGACTGATGAACCCAAGGACAGCAGGTAAAATGGCACAATTTCCAGATTGGCTGGTAACACAGCAGGCCACTGGTTGAAGTCCAGGAACTGGAGATGAAGACTCAGCCAAATGCAGGATCCAGATGTGCCAAAAAGCTAGAGACCTTTTTCAGAACTTCTTATATATTGGAAATAGGGCACACCCTGTAGGCAGCTACTTAGCTGCTCACAGCAGATTCCACCATTATGGTGATTATATCTCATCATGGTGAATAACTACATCCAGCTGTCCAGCCACTCAAAACTAAGGCCCAGCCAAGTTGACACACAATGTGAACTATAACAGTAGCTATTGTAAATGGTATTGTTTTTGTTAATTCCTTTTCAGAGATCTCTTTATTGATGTAGAGGATTCCAACTGATTTTTGTTGATCTTGTATCCTGCCACTTTGCTGAAACTTTCAATTAGTTCCAGTAGTTTTCTAGCTGAGTCTCTCAGGTTTTCTATGTACAGGATTATGTTGGCTGCAAATATAGATAGTTTTACTTCTTATTTGGCAATTTGGATGCCTTTTATTTGTCTGTCTTGCCTTATTGCCCTGGCTAGGACTTCCAACACAATGTTGAATAGAAATGGTGATGGAGAGCATCCCTGCCTGGTTCCTGTTCACAGGAGAATGCTTTCAGTCTCTTTCCACTCAGAATAACATTGATTTTTGACTTTGCATATATGCCCTTTATTATGCTGAGGAATTTTCCTTCTATTCCTATTTTGCTCATAGTTTTCTTCTTTTAAAGTCAGGAATGGGTGCTGTATTTTATCAAATAATTTTTCTGCATTGATTGATATGATCATGTGGTTTTTTTCCTTTGTTTTACTTATGTGGTGGATGACATTATTTGCATCTAGGATTGAACTATTGAACTGCATACCTGGTATAAATTCCACTTGGTCATGGTGTGTTCCTTTTGTGATATTGTATTGGATTTTATTGACTAGGAGTTTGCTGAAGATTCTTGCATCTATATTCCTGAGGGATATTGGTCTGTAGTTTTCCTTTTTAGTGGTGTCTTTGCCTGGTTTTTGTATCAGGCTTATGCTTGTTTCATAGAACAAAATTGTGAGGATTCCATTCTTTTCTATGTTCTGGATCAGCTTGAGTAGGATAGATAATCCTTCTTCTCTGAACATTTGATAGAATTCTTCAGTGAAGCTGTCTGGGCCAGGATATTTTTGTGTATCTGAGTAGGTTTTTTTTTTTTTTTGTTACATAACCTACTTAATTTCTTCCCTTGTTATGGATATGTTCAAATTTTCTACCTCAGTCTGTACTAGTTTAGGTAGGTCATATGTTTCTAGAAATATGTCTATTTCTTCTGAGTTTTTGAATTTATTGGAGTATACTTCTTCGTAGTATTCTGTTATTGTCTTTTTTATTTTGTGTGGTTCTGTTGTGATGTCACCCATTTAATTTATTATTCATGTTATTTGTATTTTCTCTTTCTTTTCCTTAGTTAAATTTGCCAGTGGATTGTTGATTTTGTTAATCTTTTTGAAGAACCATCATCTTCTAGTTTTGTTGATTTTTCTATTATTTTTATGTTTTCTACTTTATTTATTTCTGCTCTGATGTTAATTATTTCCTTTCTTCTTGAGACTGAAGGCTTCTTTTTCTAATTTTTGGGATTGTTGAGTTAAAGTGTTGATTTTGGTTCTGTCTTCTTTTTTGATGTGTACATTAATTGGTATAAATTGATCTCTGAGTACTGCTTTTGCTGTGTCCCAAAGGTTTTGGTATGTTATGTTTTCATTCTCATTTGTTTCTAGGATGTTTTTATTTCATACTTTATTTTTTCTTTTACCCAGTGGCTCTTGAGCAGTGTGTTATTCAATTTCCATGTATTTGATTTTTCTCCCCCTGGTCTTCCAGTTGTCGAGTTCTAATTTTACAGCATTGTGATCTGAAAAGATGTTTTGTAGAATTTTGATGTTTTAAAATTTAATTGAGGCTTGATTTGTGGCCTAATATATGGTCTATATGGGAGTTCTGGTAGTGTAGTGCCTAAGGCATTTGACTGCTAATCAGAAGGCTGGCGGGTCAAATCCACCAGCCATTCCTCAGAAGGAAGGCAGGACAATCTACTTCCATAGAGATACCACCTTGGAAAGCCAAGGAGGTGTTGCTATGAGTTGGAATTGACTCAACCGCAGTGAGTTTACATGGTCTATATTATGTTCTTTACATCTTCTAATATAAAAAATGCTCTGGTGGATGGATAAGACATTTGGCTGCTAACCAAGTCAGCAATTCAAACCCACCAGCCACTCCACAGAAAGAAGATGGGACAATCTACTTCCTCAAAGATTTATAACCTTGGAAACCCAATGGGAGTCACTCTGAGCCAAAATCAACTCAGTGGCAGTGAGTTTGGTTTGGTTTTATATGGTCTATTCTGAATAATGATCCATGTGCCCTGGAAAAGAATGTGTATTGTATTTTTGTTGGATGGAGTGCTCTGTGTGTATATATGAGGTCAAGTTGGTTGATTCTGTGGTTGAAATCTTTATTTTTGTTGGCTTTTTTTTTGTAGTTATTCTGTACTTCATTGAAAGTGGTATGTTAAAGTCTCCTACTACTATTGTAATATAGTCTATTTCTCCTTTCAATTCAATTAATGTTTGCTTTGTGTATTTTGGACTTTTTCATTAGGTGCATAGATATTAATGATGATTATGTCCTCTTGGTCTACTGACCCTTTTATCATCATATAATACCCTCCTTGTACCTTATGCTGGATTTTGCTTTGAAGTTTATTTGATCAGAAATTAATATTGCTACTTCTGCTCTTTTTTTATTACCATTAGTTTGATGTATTTTTTCCTATCCCTTGATTTTTTATTTATTTTTATCTGTTTCTAAAGGAAGTCTCTTATAGACAGCATATCAATGTGTCTTGGTTTCTCATTCAATCTGGCACTGCTAAAGGGGCAAGGAGGCAGCATCTTTTGACCTCCACTAACTACACAAGAGGAAGACAGAATCACCATCAGCAGCTCAAGATCTCTTCCTGTGAGGGCAGACATGCCACCACCCTCCAGCCCTCTTACCAACCTTGACACCAACCATCCCTCCCACAGCACCCACCATTTCTTTGCTGAGTTCTGTAATTTGCTGCAGTGGCCACACAAAACTCACAGATTATGGGGTTTATTAGGGAAGCAACAGGCTACAATTCAAGTTCAGGAATGTGCTCAGGATACAGTTCTTTGATCAGGACAGTCTCCCCTCTTCTGTGCCCTTAGATATGCTTCTTGGCCTGGCCTCTGCCATTGTGGCCAGGTAAGCCTGCCACTCTGTCCTATGCTTCTTGGTCCCACTGCTGCCATTTCTCAGCTGGGCATCTCTCTCATCTAGCAGTGAGATGCCCCTGTGCCTCTAGGAGGGATCATTTTAAGCCTGACAGAGTGGCAAAGCTAACCAATCCCAACATCAGAGTTCTACACACCTGAGAGAGAGAGCAAACTTTCCTAGAAGATTATTTTGTGCTGCTCCAATGGAAATACCCCAGATAGATGACTTTAATAATCAGGAGTTTAAAAGCTGGTAGTTCAAACCCACCAGCCACTCCTCAGAAGGAAGATTGGGCAATCTACTTCTGTAAAGATTAACTGTATTAGAAACCCAAGGAGGGGTCACTATGAGTTGGATCCGACTCAATGGCTGTGATTTTTTTTTCCCCACTCAGTTGCTCATGGTAAATTCCACCATGGAGTTAATTGCCAGCCTCATTATACGAAATAACTACTACCAGCTGCCCAGCCAAATTGACACATATTTTCATGGTCCCACACAGTAATCCAGTGGGAGTTACAAAGACCATGGCTAGAAAAATATCATGCAACTGACTATACTGCAGCCACTCTCTTTCTCTTGACTGGTGCATTTAATCCATTCTCAGTGGTCTGTCATATTGTCTGATGATCTTGGACTGTCTGAACTTAAACTAGTGGCCTGCTGTGTTGCCATTTTACTTGTTGATCTTGGGTTTGTCAGCCTCAGCAGGCAGCAGCTGTTTGAATTAAGAGAAGCCTCCAGCTTTAGTGGGCTGGGAGTAAGAGGCAGAGCTGAAGCCTAAGGTCAAGGGGCTTTTACTCAGCCCCTATAGCTGGTGCTTTGAACTTGGACTTCTAGCCTCTTAAACTGTAAGAGAATAAATTCCTGTTTGTCAAAGCCACCCACTTCTGGTATTTTCTGTTAGAATGGCACTAGAGGACCAAAACAGAGGTTTATTAATATTCTTTGTGGTTATCCTGTAGTCAATTCTTAGCTCCCTAAGTTTGAAACAGTGTGTTCCACGTTGACATTGTCCTGAATTCCCCTCTATGTGGAAATTTTGTAATTATATAATTCCCTCTATTTGATTTGTGGTTGGTTTCGTTTACAGATTTACTCCTCTGTTTCTCTGTTTTCCATTTTGTAAGCTTATTTTAGAATTGAGAATTCTTTTCCTAGGTTGGTTTCTGGGTGGTGGTGTCATATGTCTTAATCTTAGTTGTTGTCTTAAATTGTTGGTTTTGTTTGATGTATTCCCTTTAGCATTTCTTGTAGGGTTGGTCTGGTTTTTACAAATTCCCTTAATTTCTGTTTGTCCGGGAGTGTCTTAATTTTCTCATTATATTTGAGGGTCAGTCTTGCTGAATATATAATTCTTGGTTGGCAACTTTTTTCTTTCATGATTTTATGTATGTCATCCCATTGCCTCCTTGCCCGCACAGTTTCTGCTGAGAAATCAAAACTTAGTCTTATTAGTTGCTGTTTGTAGGCAGCATTTTTTTTCCCCCCCTTTAGGTGCTCTCAAGATTTTTTCTTTGTATTTAGTTTTGGAAAATTTTATTATGATATGTCTAGGTGAGGAGCTCTGGTAGCATAGTGCCTAAAGGCACTTGACTGCTAACCAGAAGGCTGGTGGTTCAAACCCACCAGCCACTGCTTGGAAGGAAGATGGGGCAATCTACTTCCATAGTGATACTGCCTCCAAAACCCAAGGAGGGGTCACTATGAGTCAGGTCTGACTCGATGGCATATAACAACAACAACATGTCTAGGTGACTTCCTCTTGGGGTCTATCCTATATAGGGTTTATTGAGTTTCTTGGATCAATATCTTTTTGTCTTCCATGATACAGAGGAAATTTTCTGTTAGCAAGTCTTCAATGACGCGCCCCCCCCCCATCTTGTTTTGGAATTCCAATCAGATGTATGGTATTTCTTTTGGTATCATCCCATATTTTTCTTAGTTTTTTTTAATTTCTCTTCATTCTTTTTTTCTGATTTTTCCTTAGACAGGCTGGTGTTAGGGGACTTATCTTCTATCTGGGATATATGTTCTTTGGCCAGTTCAGTTCTACCCTTTTGTCCTTCCAATGTGTTATCTATTTCTATAATTTTAGCATTCATCTTCTGAATATCTAATTGCCATATTTGTGTGATTTCTAATTATCTATTTATGTTGCCATTTTGTTTTTGTATGCTTTTCCTGAATTCTGCAAGTATTGTGAGGCTGGCATGGGATTGGGCAGTATTTCATTCTGTTATACATAAGGTCGTCGCTAGGAGTCGGAGCTGACCTTATGGCACCTAACACAACATTGTCTGTCTATTCCTTGCTTCTGTTTATGGTTTCCTTGAGCTCTTGGAAGGTCCTATATATATATCTTTTGAATTCCTTCCCAGGTAGTTCTATTTCCTGTCCTTTTTCAGGGAGATGTCCTAGTTTTTTTTGTTTTTTTTTGGTCACTTGCTTCCACTATCTTACCCTGTTTCTTTGTTTGAATGGAAGTTGTCTGTTGTCACTGAGACATTTTGGAGTTGTTGTTTTTATTTGTTGATTGTGTCTTAGTTTATTTCAATATATCCAGATGAATAGGGCAGTTATGATTCTTTAGTTGTTAACTTGGCAGCATTGAGACACTCCCCAGCTATCTCCAGATCGGTGGAATAATTGGTGGGAATGCAGATGTGGGTCTCTGTTTGACATGAAGAGGAGCTGCAGTTGGGATTAACAGGTGTTGTCTACCATGTGTTGTTGATTTAGTGGTGTAGGAGCTGATGGTGCAGTAAACGTGCAGTAAAAATGTCTGACTAGTGGAGAGTTAATATTCTCCTCCTGTTGGATGGAACAATAAGAGAAAAGGAAGAGAAAAAAAGGAGAAGAATAAGAGAAGGAAAAGGAAAAAAGAATAAAACTAAAAGATAAGAAATATACAAAAAAGAATAAGGGGTGGTAGTGGAGATGAAAAGTTGGCAAAAATGTAAGAAGACAAAGAGGAGGAGGGAGAAAGAAATAGGTAAAAGGGGAGAAAAGTTGGGAAAGAAGGAAGGAAAGAAATAAGGAAACTGAGGAGAAGGGACTTTTACAATTGTGGTTAGCCAGCAACAATGGGAACAGGCAAGTGTAGCAGAAACCATGCTCTGCAGGTGTGTGCCTATGGAAGTGAAAGGAGCCTGTTACAAATAGGCTGCTCCAGTAGAAACAGCTGCAGATATTTGTTATGATCTATGTGAGAAGGATCAACCAGTGATGTATGCAGAGGGAAGGATAGCTGCAGGCTCTGGGTCTGTTTGGAGTGACTTGCTGCAAGTGGCTATGTTGGCTTCTGGCTTGGTGGTGGTGGAAAGATGTTTTGCCCGTATTTGCAGGGAAGTTGTATTTTTTATTTTTTGAATAGAGAGTATGGCTCACCAGTCGTGATTCACTGGTGTGGGTCTGGCAGTCTTCTGGGCACATGCAGCATTTATCCAGTGCCTGCCAAGACTTTAGTGCAAGGCCACCCTGATACTTTCTTCTCTAACCACCCCAACACAGGCCTTTCAGTTCGCAGAAGTGAGAAGTGCCTAGTATGAGTGAGCCCCCTAAGAGAAGAGGCTGCAGGATTGTGCCTCTTGTTTCAGTGTGAAAAAGCTCTCTCAGTCCCTTAGGCACCCAGTGGGCAAGTTTCAGCCCCTGACTCAGTCTTCTAGACATGGAGATGTCCAGGGGTCAGGGTTGGTGAGGGCAGGCCTTCTCTATTCATTAAGATTATGACTATGGAGAGAGTATTTACCCTCATGTGCAGGGAAGGTGTGCATTTGTTAGATCAGAGAGCATATCTCTCCTATCTCAATTCCCTGGTGTGGGTGTGTCGCCCTTCTGGGTTTATATAGCCGTTTGTCCTACTCTTGCCCAGTTTCAATTGAGCAAGAGATTGTCCCTAGGCCAGTTTCTTAGAATGCACCAACACAGGCCTTTCACTAGCCCAAACCTGGCTTCTGCCAGTGGAGTGAATTGATTCCCTTCCTCTCTCCCTCCTCTCTTCATGGCTGCCTGTGCCACTTGTAACTGACCCAATTCCCTGCACGTTTCTCTCCCAGGTCTTGCACATCTATTACTCACCTTGAATTCCTCCTGATCTGTCTACACTTTGTCGTGTGGATTCTGTGAAGTTTTTTTCCTCCTTGATAGCAACTGTGCTTCTATTGAAGATGTCTCCATTTCCCAAAGTCTGGCCTCTTTTCCCCCCCAATCACTAATCTCGCTCCATTTCGCTTTCTAATCAGTGCTCAATCTAATTTTTTTTTCTCCCCAAACAGTTGTATGTGTATTCTTTTATTTATTTATTTATTTATTTATTTATTTTTGATTTTTGTGGTGTTCCCTCCTCTCCCCTCCCCTCCTTCCATATATAAACCTTTCCTTGATTTTTTACAATAATGAACTAATACAGTATTTGTCCTTCTGTGTCAATCTAATTCTTTATCTTCTCATTTGATGCTCAGAATTCCAGGATCACTATTTTTATCTGTTTCACTCAGTTTTCCAGATATCTGTTGTAGAGGGTTTTGGCAGAATGTGTTAGCAGGATGCCATCTTGTCTCTACCTTCAACACTGATGGTATTTTTTAAAAAATCATTAAGGTAGCAGGATAAAAATTAGAAATCAAGAGCCTTTTTTTTTCACACTAATAATAACAAGTTAGGGGATATTAAGGTAGAGATAGTCTCTTTTACAATAACAAGAAAGAAGATAAAATATTTACAAATAAATTAAAAATGTACAAAACCCATATGAGGAAAGCTTTTAAATGCTCCTGAGAAACACAAGCAAAAATGTGAACAAATGGAAAGCCATTTCTTATTCTTGGATAAGAATCATGATGATGTCAGTTCTCCTTAAATTTATTTTTAACTTTAAATACAATCCCCCCCCAAATATCAACAAGCTTCTTTGTGAAGATAGACAATTAATAAAATTCTTACTTTTAAATCTTCAAGAATGACACCTCAAGGGAACATGCGTTTATCACAGATAAGGAACCCAACTGATGGCTTGTTTTGGGGAAGCTTTTAGCTCAGGAAGGTTTTAGGTTCCTAATAAATTCTTCTTTGCTGGCTGCTTTTTTTCTTCTCTTTTTCTTCTCCTCTCTCTACCTGTCTCTACTTGAAACTAAAAATACATTTAATTCTGAACTTTCAGCCTTTGGCAAAATAAATAAATAAATAAATAAATAAAAACCTCCTGCCCAGACTAACAAGTTTAACAGGTTTGACTTATAATCTATCTCAAATCATAGACTAAGAAATTAGTTCTATTTATGACTTAAACCTTACTGCCCTATTAAGAAAGACAGAAGAGAAAAAACTAAACTCCTCATTTTGAAATACTCTTTGAAATTGAATACCCTGAAGAAAAAGATAAACCTCTCCCAGTCATTTTAACTCCCTGGTGACAAGTAGAGCCTCCTACAGTTGTTACATTTACACTTGCATTTAAGAAGAGATAAAATAATTCCCTTATTAGAAAAGTACTGGTAAAGTAAGGAATCTTCTGAATCTACCAACTGGGCAATTAGGAAAATGGCTCCCACACTTATAGAAGCTGGCAAGTCCCAAGTTCTTGAATCAAACATCAAGCTGGAAGCTTTTCCTGACTTTACACAGCTGCAGGGGTTGATGAGCTCAAAGTTGGCAGGCATTATACTGACTGTTGACTCCAACAAATGACGAATCCAAGATCTCCAGGCTGAATGGTGGATTGTTCGCTCACAGACTGAGTTGTAGGCAGCACAATAGGATCCCGATCCACAGAACAGTGTCTCTTTTCCCAGGATGTCCTTAAATATATCGGAAGCAGGCCACACCCCTAGGGAAACTCCCTTTCAACAGATTGGCTGCTGAAAACATATACATCCGATCCCATCATGGGAATAATCCACATCAGAACTGCTTAAACCACACAGAATTGTTGTCCAACCAAGCTGACACACAGCGTCAACTATCACACTCATTGTTCTAATTGCTCCCCCCCCCCAAAAAAAAAAAAGACAAATAAAACTTAAGGAGGCTTTTGTTTCTGTTTGTGCTCTAGTAAACATTTTGGTTCTTTTTTTTTGTCTGCTCTCTTGCAGACATTTTGGTCTGAGACACTAGCTTAAAGATTTCTGTTAACCTAGGTTTCATACGGAGGAGCTCTGGTGGTGTAGTGCCTAAGACATTTGACTGCTAACCAGAAGGGTGTCAATTCAAACCCACCAAGGAGTATGCCACCAGAGCTCCCAGCAAGGTTACTATCCTCTTATTAAATTTCTTTCTGCACTACAGCTGACTTTCTAGTCATTATTTCAGAACTCGGCCTACAACAAAATTTACAGGGGGAAGTGATAGCTCCTGACCTGTGTTATGCTGAATATACTTGAAATAATTTAAAATCTCAGTGACTATTTGGAAAAATTAATTTTCATCTACTACAGACTGTTTTTATTTTGCTTGGTATAACAAGGTCTTAAAAAGTAACAAATTATTCTATGTTGCTTACTCTAAGGAATCCTAAAGGAGCTCTGGTAGCATAATGCCTAAGGCACTTGACTGCTAACCAGAAGGCTGGTGGTTCAAACCCACCAGCCACTCCTCAGAAGGAAGTTTGGGCAATCCTACTTCCGTAGTGATACTGCCTCAGAAACCCAAGGAGGGGTCGCTATGAGTCGGGGCCTACTCGATGGCATATAACAACAACAACAAGGAATCCTAAAGGAGCTTTGGTGGCATAGTGCCTGAGGCATTTAACTGCTAACCAGAAGGCTGGTGGTTCAAACCCACCAGCTACTCCACGGAAGGAAGACTGGGCAATCTTCTTCCATAGAGATTTACTGCCTTGGAAACCCAAAGGGGGATGCTATCAGTTAGAATCGACTTGATGATGGTCGTGAGTTTAGTTTGTTTTTTGAAAGAATCCTATGAAGCATACAAAAGATAGGGTTATGAAAAAGTAATATCCTCCTATTTTTTTTTTTGGATGATTTTATTAAACTAGATTATAATATTTCTTCAAGGAACCCACTCTGATTGGATTAATGATAAATAAGTGCTTATATATATATATATAAATTAGATAGACTTAATAATCCAAGGAATTAATGAAAATTAATTCATTTTGAGAAAGCTTTTCGTATTTATGACAACCTTGAAAACAAAATCTTTTGAAGTAACTTCAATTGTATATTATGAAATGTGTTTCATTCAAGGAAAAAGGGTAATGGGAAAAGGGAGACATAGGGCAAGCCTAAAAAAAAAAACCTAAAAACAAACCCACTGCCATGGAGTCAACTTTGACTCATAGCAACTCCCACTGCATTTCAAGGTGGTAAATCTGTAGATTGCCCCCATCTTCCTTCCATGGAGTGGCTGTGGGTTTGAACTGACAACCTTCTGGTTAGCAGTCAAATGCCTGAGGTTCTTCACCACCAGAGCTCCTTAGGCTAGAGAGGGGAAAAAAGATTGGCTAGCCAAGAATTGATGAATTCATTTATGAAATTGCTAAGGTGCTTTGTATTAGCTTGATAAAAGATGGTGGTAAAGAGAAGGCAAAACTGCTTACCAAGAGAACAGTAAAAATGAAAGAATTTGATTATCTTTTGTCTTTCAAAATACCTGAGCCAGCTTAAACATATGCAAATGAATTGGGATAACTAATTCTTGTCTCTGATCAGGGGCCAAAGATAGAGAAGATGGGGCAGGATCACACCACGCTGGCCCTTAGTCTCTGAGGATATGTAACTCAAGCGAAACTTTTGAAAGACTCCTCCAAAACCAGGTGAAGACTTTTTAAGACAAAAGAAAGTAAAATGCTGTCTTACTACAATTACCAGAAATTAAGCAGCTCCCCATTATATAAGAACCATAAACAAGGTCTCTCCCTTGCAGGGAACTCTAAGAAACCAAAACAGAAATCACACTGAGGCGCTTCTGAAATGGCCTGGAGAAATGTTTCTGCCCTAGTTAGATACTTAAAGTTATGTCAATAGCAATGAATTGGTTGGTGGAATAGAGACCTGATTTTCAAAACTAGTTGATAAACTCTTGAAAGGCTAAATTTAGATTGGAGAAAATAGAAGAATGGCAAAAGTTTGAATGAAAACTTAGAATATTTAAACAATGTTTCTTTCAACAGTAATTATGTTTTGTGGTATGCAGTCTTAAAATAATTTGCAAGATGTTTAGGCAATTTACTGCTACAAAATTGAGTTAATAGATACTTGTTGTAATTTATTATATATAAAACCAAACTCACTGCTGTCAAGTGGAGTGGACTCATAGCAACCCCTCCTTGAGTTTCTGAGACAGTATCTCTACAGAAGTAGATTGTCCAACCTTCCTTCTGAGAAGTGGCTGGTGGATTTGAACCGACAGCCTTCTGGTTTGCAGTCAAGTGCCTTAGGCACTATGCTACCAGAGCTCCTTCTATAGAAATAAAGCCTTGGAAAGCCAAGGAAGGGTCGCTATTAGTTGCGACTGACTCATACAGTAGTTATGGTTAAATAGCATATAAAACAAATACATGATTTGTTTGTCATGATCAAAATAACAAAATTTTTCTTTGATAACTGGATTGAAGAGTTCATTTTATCCTTTGTGCAATCTGCTTCAAAGGCAGAGGTGCAACAGAATTAATTCTTAAGTCAAAAACCAAGCCATATACCTTCAGAAAAAAAAAATACTAAAGCTTTTACCTTTAAGATCTTTGGTTGAATAACTTAAGTGTTGTTTTTCAGTGACCTATGATAAACTTCTGACAACTTTGAAACTTCATGGAAAGCCACAAGGGATTTGTTTCTGTTTTATAAGAAAGAAAGTGCTAAAATGTTTTATTTAATAGGTTATAAATCACATTAAATGTGTTATCAAATCAAAAGAAGTACCTGATTTTGGGGGAGTTAAAAAAAAATATTATGTGTTATGTTTTTGTCTAATACTAGGCAGGGAGCTCTGGTGGCATAGTGCCTAAGGCATTTGACTGCTAACCAGAAGGCTGGTGGTTCAAACCCACCAGCCACTCCTCAGAAGGACAACTGGGCTTTGGAAACCCAAGGAATTGTCACTATGAGTCAAATCTGACTTGAGTAATACTAGACAACAAATGCATAATATTATGTCAAATTTATTATATTTAATTGCTAACTTGGTTGTAACTTTATTTCTTTGAAATCTAGCATCATCAAGCCAGTAATTTTAACTAAAGAATTCACATTGTTCACTATGGGATTTGTATTACTATTCAGATGTTTAGAAACTTAATAACCTTGATATATTCTTAATATTTTCTGACTATATGTATTTTGTGTCAAGATTATTATGTATTATATCTGAAGCTTTTTGAAAGATAGTGACCCTTCCTTGGGTTTTTGAGGCAGTATCTCTGTGGAAGTAGATTGCCCAGTCTTCCTTCCAAGGAGTGGCTATTGTTGTTGTTATGTGCCATCGAGTTGCACCCAACTCATAGTAACCCCTCCTTGGGTTTCCAAGGCAGTATCACTATGGAAGGAGCTCTGGTAGCATAGTGCCTAAGGCACTTGACTGCTCACCAGAAGGCTGGCGGTTCAAACTCACCAGCCACTCCTCGGAAGGAAGGTTGGGCAATCCTACTTCCGTAGTGATACTGCCTCGGAAACCCAAGGAGGGGTCGCTATGAGTCGGGGCCGACTAGACGGCAAACAACAACAACAACAACATCACTATGGAAGTAGATTGCCCCATCTTCCTTCCAAGGAGTGGCTGGTGGGTTTGAACCGTCAGCCTTCTGATTAGCAGTCGAGTGCCTTAGCCACTATGCTACCAGAGCTCCCATGTTTGGTGTATAGTACTATTCAACCAAACCAAACTCACTGACATGGAGTTGATTTGACTCATAGAGACCTCTCCTTGGGTTTCCGAGGTGGTATCTCTATGGAAGTAGATTGCTCAATCTTCCCTCTGAGGAGTGGCTGGTGGGTTTGAACTGCCAGCCTTCTAGTTGGCAGTCAAATGCCTTAGGCACTACGCCACCCGAGCTTCCTATAATAGTGATTAAAAAAAAAAAAAAATCTATGGAAATTCATGATCAGAAGAGGGAAAAATAAAATATGTAAGGGTACAGTAAGGGTACAAACTAAATTGGCTGACCAAAGGTTTGGCTAGGGAGCTCTGGTAGCCTAGTGCCTAAGGCATTTGACTGCTAACCAGAAGGCTGGTGGTTCAAACCCACCAGCCACTCCTCAGAAGGAAGGTTAGGCAATCTACCTCCGTAGTGATACTGCCTCGGAAACCCAAGGAGGGGTCGCTATGAGTAGGGGCTGACTCAAAGGCATATAACAACAACAACAACAAAGGTTTGGTTAAGACTCCATTTCATCTTAGGCTCCACTTCTATTTCTGAGAAAGTGACTCATAACTGTTGGTGGGTAAACAAGAGAGAGGCAGTTTTCCCTTAGGAAGAACACTTAGTGTGTTTTGATTAGATAAACCAAAGACCCTGAACAAGAGGGGTCCATCCTATATGATCTTGCTAATCATGTATCTTTTACAACTCTTAACTGAATGTTTTTCTTCTGCTTTTGATACTGCCTTGGAAACCCAAGGAGGTGTCCCTATGAGTCGGGTTTAACTCGATGGCACATAACAACAACAACAACATTTGGTCATTCAGGAGATTTCATGCCTTGGGCCACCTGTTCTTCATATTGTCTTGAAAAAAATGTCAACCAATACTATTAATGCTTACTAAAAATTTTCACAGTTGAGGGAGGGCTTTGATAAACAAAAACTAGATTCTCCAGGCCTACTTAATTTCACCTCAAAATGTTAAGCATATTGGAGGAGATGTCAGTTAAAGGACTCATTAGAACTCAACTGGAATCAACTGAACCTTGCCTTCTCATCAGTCCGTATGCAACAAATTGGAAGGTGTTAAACATTTCATAGGTTTGTCACAGCTTAACGGAATTAAAGCATTTGTTTGGACTTGCCAGTTATCTAAAAACTTCCAAAGGAAGATGAAACACTCTAGCGGGCAGAAAAAGATGACTGTGACTGAAGCAGACCGCTTTCCCAAGGTCACAGGACAAGATCTCTCTCACTGTCAAAGGCAAGCTCCTAAGTTTGAACATTGTTTAAATCTTTATTGCTTTTGAGCTCAATGCTTTTGAGCTAAATTGATAGCTTGGGTATATGACTGATAAGAATTTTCCGTACAGACTATCAATATATCTGCTATCTGTTTTCATAGTCATTGAAATATTGTCAATTTTTAATCCAATACTCTAAAGAATGTTTTCACAGGTTAAAGGAGGTTTTAACAACCCAAAACCAAAATACCTAAATATGCCTAATATTGCTCCTGAGGACTCTGTACAGTTGACCCTTGAACAATGTGGGAGTTAAGAGCACTGACCCCCCCCCCCGCTTCACATGCAGTTGAAAATCTGTGTATAATGCTTATTGTTGTTGCTGTTAAGTGCCATCGACTCACCTCCAACACATAGCAACCCTATGCATAACAGAATGAAACACTGCCAGGTCCTGTGCCAGCTTCACAATTCTTGGTATACCTGAGCCCATTGTTGAAACCACTGTGTGAATCCATCTGATTGAGGGCCCTCCCCTTCTTTGCTGACCCTGCAATTTACCAAGCATGATATCCTTCTCCAGGGAATGGTGCCTTCTGACAACATGACAAAAGTAAGTGAGACCAAATCTGGCCATCCTTGTTTCTAAGGAGCATTCTGGCTGTACTTCTGCCCGGACAGATTTGTTAGTTTTGGCAGTACATGGTACTTTCAGTATTCTTTGCCAACATCACAGCCCAAAAGCATCAACTCTTCTTAGGTCTTTGTTATTCATTGTCTAGCTTTCGCATGCATATGAGGCTACTGAAAACACCATAGCTTGGGAAAGGTGCACCTTAGTCCTCAAAGAGTCATTTTTGCTTTTCAGCACTTTTAAGAGGTCTTTGCAGCAGATTTGCCCATGCAATACATCATCTGATTTCTTGACTGCTGCTGATTTTAAGCCATGCAGTATCCCCTTCTTTGATTTGAATGACAGCCTACCGACCCTATGTACAGGTTCCTCATGAGCACAAGTAAGTGTTCTGGAATTCCCATTAGTATCAATGTAATGATCCACACAGTTGAATGCTGTTGCATAGTCAATAAAACACAAGTAAATATCTTTCTGGTATTCTTTACTTTCATCTGACATCAGCAATGATACCTTTTGTTCCATATCCTCTTCTGAATCCAGATTGCATTCCTGGAAATTCCTGGTCAATATACTGCTGCAACCATTTTAAAATTATCTTCAGCAAGATTTTACTTGCATGTGATATTAATGATATTGTTCAATAATTTTCAAATTCTGTTGGATTACCTTTCTTTGGAATGGGTACACATATGAATCTCTTCCAATCAATTGGCCAGGTAACTGTCTTTGGAATTTCTTGGCATAGATGAGTAAGTGCCTCCAGTGTGGCATCTGTTTGTTGAAACATCTCAGTGGGTATTCCATCAATTCCTGGAGCCTTATTTATTTTATTTTTTTGCCAATTCCTTCAGTGTCGGCAGCTTCAACTTCTTCCTTCCATACTATTGGTTCTTGATCATATGCCACCTCCTGAAATAGATGATCATCAACCAACTTTTTTTGGTACAGGGACTCTGTGTATTCCTTTCATCTTCTTTTGATGTTTCCTGCATCAGTCAATATTTTGCCCATAGAATCTTTCAATATTGCAATTCAAGGCTTGAATTTTTTCTTCAGCTCTTTCAGCTTGAGATATACCAAGTGTGTTCTTCTCTGTTGGTTTTCTAACTCCAGGTCTTTGCACATCTCATTATAATTGACTTTGTCTTCTCAAGCTGCTCTTTGAAATATTCTGTTCAGCTCTTTTATCTTGTCATTTCTTCCATTTGCTTTAGCTAATCTCCACTCAAGAGCAAGTTTCAGAGTCTCTTCGGACATCCATTTCAGTCTTTCTTCCTTTCCCATCTCTTTAGTGACCTTTTGCTCTCTTCATGGATGATGTGCTGATGTCATCCCACAATTTCTCTGGTTTTCAGTCATTGGTGTCAGTGTATCAAATCTGTTCTTCAGATGGTCTCTAAATTCAAGTAAGATATAATAAAGGTCATATTTTGGGTTTTGTGGATTTTTTTTTTAATTGTTTTCAGCTTCAACTTGAACTTGCATATGAGCAGTTGATGGTCTGTTCTACAGTCAGTTCCTGGTCTTGTTTTAGCTGAAGATATTGAGTTTCTCCATCACCTCTTTCCACAGATGTAGTTGACCTGATTCCTGTGTATTCCATCTGGTGAAATCCACATGTATAGCTGCCTTTTATGTTGTTGAAAAAAGGTATTTGCAATGAACTAGTCATTGGTCTTGCAAAATACTACCATGCAATCTCCAGTGTCATTTCTATTACTAAGGTCATATTTTCTAACTACTGGTGATTCTTCTTTGTTTCCAACTTTCCCATTCCAATCACCAGTAATAATCAACACATTGCTTGTTTGGTCAGAAGTTGTTTGCGGAAGTTGGTAAAAACCTTCAATTTCCTCACCTTTGGCTTTGGTGGTTGATATGTAAATCTGAATAATTGTAGTATTAACTGGTCTTCCTTGTAGGCGTGTGGATATTATCCAATCACTGACAACATCGTATTTCAATATAGATCTCGAAATATTATTTGTGACAATGAATGCCACACCATTCCTCTTCAATTTACCATTTCAAGCATAGTAGACCATATGGTTGTCTGATTCAAAATGGCCCAAACCAATCCATTTCAGCTCACTATTGCCTAGGATATCAATCTTCGTGCATTCCATTTCATTTTTGACAACTTCCAATTTTCCTAGATTCATACTTCATACAGTCCATGTTCTGATTATTAATGGATGTTTGCATGTGTTCCTTCCCATTTTCACTCATGCCACATTAGTAAATGAAGGTCATGAAAGCTTTACTCCATCCAAATCATAAAGGTCAGCTCTACTTTGAGGAGGCAGCTCTTCCCCAATTATATTTTGAGTGTTTTCTGACCTGAGGGGCTCATCTTCCAGCACTATATCAGCTAACCAGGAGGCTGGCGGTTCAAACCCACCAGCCACTCCTTGGAAGGAAGGTTGGGCAATCCTACTTCCGTAGTGATAACTGCCTCAGAAACCCAAGGAGGGGTCGCTAGGAGTCGGGGCTGACTCGATGGCAAATGACAACAACATCAGACAATATTTCAGGGCTATTCATCCATTTTCCAGTATTTCACTACTGTTCATAAGGTTTTCACTGGCCAACTGTTTGAGAAGTAGATGGCCCCTTCCTTCCTTGCTATGAGTTGGTCTTAGTTTGGAAGCTCCACTGAAACTTGTCCACCATGGGTGACTCTGCTGATATTTGAAATACCAGTGGCAAAGCCTCCAGCCTCACAGCAACATGCAAGCCACCACAGTACAATAAGGTGACAGATGAGTTGTAGGTGTAATGTTTGACTCTGCAAAAACTTAGCTTACTGTTGACTGGAAATTTTACTGATAACATGAACAGTTAATTAACATAGTTCTTGCCGTAAAGGTATTAGGTTTTCATATGAAGACACTCACATGCATACATAACAGGAAAGTTTATTAACTATATGGAAGGATGACTATTTACTGTTCAGTAAGTGGAAGTGGATCATCATAAAGGTCTTCGTCTTTGTCTTCTTCACATTGAGTAGACTGAGGAGGAAGAAGAATAGGAGGGGTTAGTCTTGCTGTCTCAGGAGTGGCAGAAGCTGAAGAGGTGGACTAGGTAGAGAGGGAGGCAGGAAAGGCAGGTCCACTTTACAGAGGGCATGTGTAACTTTACAGAAATACATCATAATTTCTGTCTTTTTGCATTTTCACTTCTTAAAAAATGTTTCTGTATGGTACTACTCCTTCTACCACGATTCGCTGTAGTTTCAGTGCTCATATCATAGAAGGGTCCATGTCATAAAAGAAATCAAAAGCAGTCTTGAATAATCAGAACACTTCGGCCAGATTGTCTAATGTTGATTTGTTTTCTGGTACTGCTTCTTC
>NW_006921964.1:1840085-1850814 GCF_000298275.1 Orycteropus afer afer | reverse complement strand
ATTGCTCTTCTCTTTGGCTTCCTGGGTTTTACCCCTTTCTCCTGCTCTCCCGGCCTGCTACTCTGTGTCTATTAGTTCTTGAATTTCTTCAAAATCCATTATCTTGAAAAAATAAATACATGTACAAGTGGACCCAGACAGTTCAAACTCATGTTCTTCAAAGCTCAAATGTATATATTAAAAAGGATATCAATTAAAAGATTCCATAGACCCTCATTGAAAAAGACTACATGTAATTCTCCTTGCTAATATTTGTGCCACTGAATGACCTGGATATACTTATCCTATCACTTGACTGCTAACCAGAAGGCTGGTGGTTCAAACCCACCAGCCACTCCTCGGAAGGAAGGTTGGGCAATCTACTTCCATAGTGATACTGTCTTGGCAACCTAAGGAGGGGTCGCTATGAGTTGGGTCCGACTCGACAGCACATAACAACAACAACAACAACATCGAAGAAAATTGCTGCCCTTACTTGGACAGTTTAACCAACTAAAAAACTAAAACTTAAATTCAAAACTCACCAGAATGAGAAACAGATGAAATCTGGCATGGACAACTCATCCCACAATTCAGAACCAAGCCTGTAAACGCTTTATTCCCAAACACTGGATCACATAAATAGAGATACAATTCTCAGACTTTGCATATTTCTTTTTCTAGTTTATTTGTTATACTTTTATCTTAAATGCCTTTAGGGTCTGTAGACTAATAGTTTACCCTTAGTGAATGAATGCTATTAAAATTATTGCTTTGTGCCTAATCCTCATTGTTTTTGAAGTTGTTATTGTTGGTGTTATGTGCCATCGAGTCAGACCCGACTCATAGCGACCCCTCCTTGGGTTTCTGAGGCAGTATCACTACAGAAGTAGATTGCCCCATTTTCCTTCCGAGGAGTGGCTGGTGGGTTTGAACCACCAGCTTTCCGGTTAGCAGTCAAGTGGCTTAGGCACTATGCTACCAGAGCTCCCATTTTTGAAGTTGCTTTCTTCTATTAGTTAGGTTTTATTAACTGATATGATAAATTTCCATGTGTTTTAACTAAAAAATTTCCTTTATATTTTTATCCTTTATATTTATATGTGTTTTAATAATCATTAAGTTATTTTAATAATCATTAAGTTATTTTCTATACCCATTCTTGTTCATTCATATACTATTTTAGTTTCTCAGTCATTTATATGCTAATTTCTTTCGTTTATTTCTTCTGGACAATTTTCCTTCATTATAAAGCCTTTCTTAAGTTCTTGTTATTATACCTCGAAATAACCACTGAGGTCTGAAAAAAATAATACTTTTGTTAGTATTAATCAATCTGTAACAAATACCTCATGTTGGTATTGGATTAACACCACTGGAGAACATGGAAGAAGACATTTGTAAAATTTGTAAAATCCATTAAAAGTTGGTCACATGCCATTCTTCTCTGACCTTTCAGTTGGTTACTACAAAGAATAAGATAGCTGCGAACTTTATTGCAAACTTACTAGTTATTCTGATAATAATTGTAATTATAATTGGAATAACTGTATTAATAATTGTTGTGATCATTGTTAACATATTCAAATGTATTATGTAATATATAACCAAAACAATTCATGTGTATTGACTCTGTGTACCTTTGTAAAACAGTGATGGGTCCTGCACCTTGAACTAGCTTTCCTCAAAAGGCCAAGTTATTCCTTCTTAATTTGGATTAGGTCTGTAGTAGATATATCACAAATCTGCACAGTACAATGAAAAGCGACCTAGAGCATGGTGAAGAACCAGATGGTATCCAGCAAAGATTAAAGGTTCATGGTAAAGAACCAGCGGTGTCCAGCTGAGAATGCAGGCAATAAGCCTGAAAAGCAAAACCTAAGCAGCCATGGATTTAAAGGCCTAAAATTTATATGCTGCCATCTAGGGAAGCACAATCCATGCTGAAGATAATATAAGGCCATACAAAAGACAATGACTGTGTGATCAATGGATGTTCAGCTGAAATGCCTGATCAAAAAGAGGGATTGATCTAGAGATTGGAGACCCTCCCCCAGAAAAGGTTCACAGGTACTTTGTAAGAGTAAGAAAAAGCTAGGACAAGGTCTAATTCCCCTTTTCTCCTGGGTATGTGAAGGGGAAACTGAAATAACAGGTTTTTCTGCTTCTCATGTGTATTATCTGACTTAAGTTAAAGGTTGGGGTCATGGCATTGCCTTGCAACAACCTTGTGACAATGACTCAGGGTCACCTGATCATGAGTCAATCTAAACCACCACATAAAACCAAAATCAAACCAAACTCATTGCCATAGATTCAGATCTGACTCATAGCAACCCCTCCTTGGGTTTCTGAGGTGGTATCACTACAGAAGTAGATTGCCCAATCTTCCTTCTGAGGAGAGACTGGTGGGTTTGAACTGCCAGCCTTCTGGTTAGCAGTCAAATGCCTTAGGCACTATGCCACAAGAACTCCTGTGGAAAAGAATGTTGTTGTTGTTGTTATGTGCCCTCGAGTCGGCCCGGACTCATAGCGACCCCTCCTTGGGTTTCCGAGGCAGTATCACTACGGAAGTAGGATTGCCCAACCTTCCTTCCGAGGAGTGGCTGGTGGGTTTGAACCGCCAGCCGTCTGGTTAGCAAGCAAGTGTCTTAGCCACTATGCTACCAGAGCTCAGGAAGTCTAAAATAGACCCAAGCACATATTGGTATTTGGTATGCGGTATTTGGGAAAAGTCCCCATCAAATCACTGGGGACAAAGATGGACTTTTAACAAATAGGCCTGGGACAACTGTTTAGTTGTTTGGGAAACATAGTAGTAGTTCCATAATACGAATAAATTCCAGATCGCTCAAAATCTAGATGTAGGAAAGAAAAGCATGCAATTACTAGAAAACCAATGAACTCCCTGGCTGACCCTTGAATGCTGAGATTAAATAACTCTTAAGCAAAATAACATAAGACACTGTCCTCCTGAGAACAAAAACATTCTTTATTGCTTTTAAACCACTCGGGGCTCTTCTATATGTGCATAATGGGACAAAAATGTGATTTATATGATGTATTAAAGCTGTATTTGTAGCAGAGATTGCTAGTGCTTTTCCTTCTGGGCTTACCACTAGACTACATTTCCTAGACACTTTGCCAACTCCTCAGTGCCATGTGACTGAGTTTTGACCATTGCAATGTGGAAGTAAGTGTTGTGTGCCACTTCCAGGACTCACCTCAAAAAGTTCTTTCTCTCTCACTCTCCCATCTTCTGGTTGCCATCCAGGTGCAGAGTGGAAGATGGTGGAGCCACACATTGGGAAGAGCCTGGGTCCCTGAGTAGCTGCATGGAGCATAGTAGCCCACCAACAACTTGCATTCAGCTGTGAAGCAAATGAGAAATAAGCTTTTACTGGATTAAGTCACTAAGATTTATGTTTTGTCTGTTACAGTAGATAGCCTTACTCATTCTAATAGGGTATTTGAACTGCTGCTATTCCAGCGGAAGACTTTTAAATCCTTTAGTCCTGCCCCAGTATATATGCAATATATAAACACAAGAACATCCAAATTTGTATTGAGTCAGTAGATGCTTACCAACCCACATCTAGGCTATATCCTCCTCAGTACTTACAGGTGATGAGAAAAGAGTGGTGAGAGGAACTGAGCATGTGACAAAAGAGAGCTAAATGCTGGAAGACACAAAATTCTTTAAATTCTGACACCCAAAGGAGATCATGGAGATTTTTATGGATTGAATTCTGTTCCCCTATAATATGTGCTAAGGAGTTCTGGCGGCTCAGTGCCTGAGGTTGGTAAGTTTGTGTGTCATTTTGGCTGGGCCTGGTTGAGTGGCTGGACAGCTGGATGTAGTATTCCTCATGATGAGACTGGCAATCAGCTCCATGGTGGGATCTATTGTATGCAGCTGAGTAGCTGCCTTAGACCTGTGGTCTGCTTCCTGTATATAAGGAGTAGGCTTGGGGAATGGTCTGTAGCTTATGGTACACTTGAGCCCTGCATGTAGCTATGTCATTTTTCAGCAGCCTGCCATGCTCTGCCAACCTTGGGACTTTCAATGGACTTGAATTAATGGCCTGCCATATGGTTTGGTAACATTGGAACTGTGTCTTTTTACTTGTCAACTTCGGGCTTGTCAGCCTCAGCAGCCAGCAGCTGAGTGGAGAAAAGCCTCTAGCTTCAGTTGGCTGGGAGTAGGAGTCAGAGCTGAGGGGCTTTCACCCAGCTCCTAGAGCCTGGCCCTTTGAACTTGGATTTAAAGCCTCCAAATTGTAAGAGAATAAACTCCTGTTTGTTCAAGCCATCCCATTTGTGGTATTATGGTAGTTTGGTTTGTGTGTCAACTTGGCTGGACCTGGTTGAGTGGCTGGGCAGCTGGTGGTAGTTAATCCCCACGAGGAGACTGGCAATCAACTCCATGGTGGGATCTACCACAAGCAGCTGGGTAGCTGCCTTTGGGTATGTGGTCTGCTTCCTGTATATAAGGAGAAGCTTTTGGGTATGGTCTCTAGCCTATGGCACACTTGGACCCTGCACGTAGCCATGTCATTGCTCAGCGGCCTGCTATGCTCTGCCAGCCTTGGGACTTACAATGGACTTAAGTTAATTGCTTGCCATGTGGTTTGGTAACATCGGGACTGGGCCTTTTTACTTGTCAACCTTGGGGCTTCTCAGCTTCAGCAGCTAGCAGCTATCTGAGTGAAGAAATGCCTCTAGCTGCAGTGGGCTGGGAGCAGGAGGTGGAGCTGGACCCCAAGGTTGAGGGGCTTTCACCCAGCCCCTAGAGCCTGGCACTCTGAACTTGGACTTAAAGCCTCCAAATTTAAGAATAAACTCCTGCTTGTTAGGATCATCCCATTTGTGGTATATTTCTTGTCAGAGCGGCACTAGGTAACCAGAACAAATATATTCCTGTCAGAGAAGTACTGGGTAACCAGAACAGTGCCTAAGGCATTTGACTGCTAACTAGAAGGTTGGTAGTTCAAACTCACCAGTCACTCCATGCAAGGAAGACTGGGCAATCTACTTCTGTGAAGACCTACCTCCTCAGAAACCCAAAGGAGGTTGCTATGAGTTGGAATCTACTCAATGGCAATGATTTAGTTGGTTTTTGGTATAATATGTGCTAGAAGGGATCATTCCCCGAGAAAGATATCATGCTTGGTAAAGTAGAGGGATAGCAAAGATGCGGAAGACCCTAATGAGATGGATTGACACAGTGGCTGCAACGATGGGCTCAAGCATAGCAAGGACTGTGAGGATGGTGCAGGACTGTGCACTGTTTTGTTCTGTTGTACATAGGATTGCTATGAGTCAGAGTTGATTCGATGACACCCAAGAGCAGCAACAAAATATGTGCTGGAACCCTAACTCCTATACCTGTGGATCTAATCCTGTTTGGGAACAAGGTTTTCTTCATTATGTTAATGAGGATACATCAGTATAGGGTATTTCCTAAACCTCATCTCTTCTGATTATAAAGAGCAGATTAGACTCAGAAGCAAGTACATACAGGGAAGACAGACCCTATCTGATGATGGAGGCAGATGAGCTTATAAGCCCAGAAACTCCAAGATTTACTGGCAGCAGAAGCTGAAATAGACAAAGGAGGACTTCCCCTTCAAATCACAATCTGAACTCGGATTTTTAGCCTCCTGAAGTATGAGAAAGTAAATTTCTGTTCTTTAATGTCACCCAGTTAAGGTATTTTTGTTATGGCAACACTCAGTAACTAAGATTGAGATTGAGTTAATAAGTGTTGAAAATGATATGTGATTCTATTGCTAAATTAAAACTCTCTTATGTTTCCTTAGAGATTAAACCAGAAGAGTCACTGTTAAAAAAACGCTACTGCAATGAAGTAACACAACCAAGTCAGATCAAGAGGAAATGTGGCCTGGATAGGAAGGGGCCAGTGAGTAGGGCAGAGCAATTACAGGAGGTGGTCACACTGTGAATTTCTTTCTGTGGGCTAATGTGGTAGTTAAGGTTATGTGTCATCTTGGCTTGGCCTGCTTTTGAGTGGCTGGGCATCTGGTTGTAGTCATTCCCCACGATGAGACAGACAATCAAATCCGTGGTGGAATCTGCCACATGCAGCTGAGTAGCTGCTCTAGGGATGTGGTCTGCTTCCCATATCTGAGCAGAAGCTTTGGGAACGGTCTGCAGCAGGTTTTTGGCATGGTTGGACCCTGCATGTAACTGAGTCTTTACCTTGTAGACTGTTATGTTTCCTGCCGATCTTTGGACTTGAACTAGTATCTTGCCATGGTGTTTGGTAATATTGAGACTGTGCCACTTTATTTATCAACCTTGGGCTTTGTCAGCCTCAGAAGCTAGCAGCTGCCTGAGTGAGGAGACACCTCTAGCTCCAGTGGGCCGGGAGCAAGAGGCAGAGCTGAAGCCCAGTTGAGGGGTTTTCACCAGCCCCTAGAGTTTGGCACTTTTAACTTGGAGTCCTAGCCTGCAAAAATGTAGGAGAATAAACTCCTGGGACATTAAAGAACAGAAGGAAAAAAAAAAAAAAAAAAAGCTACCCATTTGTGGTATTTTCTGTTAGAGGAGCACAAAGTAACCAAAACAGCTAACTTATTGTCGTTGTTAGGTGCTATTGAGTTGGCTCTGATGCATGGTGACCCTATATACAACAGAACAAAACACTACCTAGTCCTGCACCATCTTCACAATCCCTGCTATGCTCGTGCTCATCATTGTAGCCGCTGTGTCAATCTACCTTGTTGAAGGTCTTTCCCTTTTTCACTGACACTTTACTTTACTAAGCTGATATCCTTCTCCAGGGACTTGTCCCTTCTGACATGACCAAAGTGAGTGAGACAAAGTCTGGCCAGTCTAGCTTCCAAGAAATATTTGGTCAGCAATTCATCCAGAACAGATTTGTTCGTTCTTCTGCAGTCCATGGTATTTTCAGTATTCTTCACCAACATCACAACTGGAAAGCATCAACGCTACTTCAGTCTTCCTTATTCATTGTCCAGCTTTCACATGCATATAAACTTGTTGAAAATACCATGGCTTGGGTTAGTCACATCTTAGTCTTCAAAGTGACAGAAGTTTAATTTAGCCAGCAGCTCCATGCCTACTGTAATAGGAACTTGCAAACAGGGCAAGGAGGCCACATATTCTAACCTCCTAGAACCCCACAAGAGGAAGGCAGAATCACCATCAATAGCCCAAGGCCTATTACTGCAAGGCCAGACATGTTGCTTCCCTCCAGCCCTTTCACTAACTGTTCCTCCCAAAGCACCACCACCTCTCTCCTGGGTTCGATAATTCGCTGCAGTGGCCACACAGAACTCACAGATTACAGGGTTTATTAGGGAAGCACCAGGCTATAATTCAAGTTCAGGAAAAACGCTCAGTCTCTCTCCCAGCCCACCGTCTCTCAGCCAAGTCTCTCACAGTCTCTCCCCCAGCAGTGCATGTCCCTCGGTGTCTTACTCAGCAACGTGTGTCTCTTGAGTCTCTTTCCCAGCAGCGTGTGTCTCTTCCAGCAGCACGTGTCTCTTTTGGCAGCATGTCTTCCTCAACCAGCAGTCAGAGAGAGTTCTGCCTCCAGGAGGTCTCCTTTTGAGCCCGGCAGGGTGGTCAAACTAGCCAATCATAGCATCAGAACTCTAAGCACCTGAGAGAGAGTGGGCACCTCCCAGAACATTGTTTTGTGCCACTCCCAACAGAAATACTGCAGGTGGACAACTTCAGCAATCAGGAGCTCCTCAGTTGCTCATAGAAAATCCCACCTTGGAGTTTACAAAGACTTATGGGTAGAAAAGCCACACTAAGTAATTTACTACACTGCAGAACTCTAGGTTTGGTGTTTGTTTGCCTCACCTTTCTGGGAGTGGTGAGCATGATTTGGCTGGCTCCCTGAGGATAGGTGAGAGCAACCTCAGGTAGTAGTTGATAGAGGTCACCAAACCACATTGACTCCCAGCTCCAAAAGATCAAATAGCAAACTTGAGGCCCATTGGACTAAATGAGGAAGGGAACTACTCATTATATGAAGCATACCTATGAGTCAGATCCGACTCTGCGGCAGTGGTTGCATTGCATTACCTATGGGTATAGCTCTGAGGTTTCTGCTACAGGGGGTAATGAATATGCCGGTAGGTCTCTAAAGTGAGGGTAGGTGGGTTCTGAAGGGACTGGCAACACACAGAAGAGCTTGAGTAATTCAGGCTTCTTCGGTAAGCAACAAGACAAAATTCTAGAGATGAGCTGATAATCATTATAAACTCTATTTTTAAGTGTTATTATGATACATGTGAAATGATTTCTTCAAAGGAGATGTTGGTGACATCATACTATACAGGCAGATGATGTCTTTAAGAGATTGTGCACTGGCATGTGATGATTTCCAAGCCCAGATCCCAGGTTCACATGCCCAGGGCACAAGGGTCAATGGAAGTCACTGCACTGCAGAAATGAGCAGGGGCACAGAGAGAAACCTGCCTCCAAACAGCATTTAAAGGGTCCAGGTGCTAAGCTGGAAAGGCTCTTAGACTTTCTACTCTTCACATGGAAGAAAACGAAACAGCTGGGAAACAAGCACATAGATTACTTGCTCTCAAAGCAAGATGCAAGGAGCCCTGGTTTCACTCAGCTGCTAATCTAAAGTTTAGGGATATAAACCCACCGGACACTCCATGAGAAGAATATGTGGCAGTCTGCTTCCTAAATATTTACAGCCTTGGAAACCATATGGGGCATTCTACTCTGTCCTATAGAGCTGCTATGAGTCAGAATCAACTCAATAATATTGGGTTTGGTTTTGGGTTTTAAGACAAGATGCAGGCACTGCAGGCAAAACTCCTTACCTGGCCACTAGGCCTTCAAGGTCTAGCTTTGACCTGCCCTCATCCAGCTTATTTCCTTCTTTCTCACCATGCCAGCAGCCTGAGCACTCCAAGGCTCAGGGCTTTTGCTCTGGTGTCCTCCACCTAGGAGACTCCTTCTCCAAACCTTGGCACTACTTTCTTCTTACACCACTCAGGTTTCTACCAAAGTGTCAGCCCCGCAGGGAGGCTTGCTTTGATTGCCTTGGGTAAAGAGCTTTCTTGTCTTCTATCATTTGTCCTTTTTCTATTTTCTTCATAATATCCTTACTGTTATGAGTACTTCATAATACTTCACTATACTCAAAAGTTATGTCACTGATATTTATTTAATATAAAACACATGTTAATTTGTTTGCTTATTTATTATCTAGAATGGCCCTGTCTAGTATGGTAGTCACTTGCTACATGCCCAGTGTGATAGTCATTGGCACTTAAAATGTGCTATGAGTGTAAGAGAGGAACTCTGGTGTTGCAGTGATTAAAAGCATTCAATTACTTACCAGGAGGTCAGCAGTTCAAACCCACCAGTCACTCTGCAAGAGAAAGATGAGACAGTCTGCTTTTGTAAAGATTTACATCCTTGGAAATCCTATGGGTAATTCTACTCTGTCTTATAGAGTTGCTATCCTTTGGGAGCTCTGGTAGTGTAGTGCGTAAGGCACTGGACTGCTAACCAGAAGGCTGGTGGTTCAAACCCACCAGCTGCTCCTCAGAAGGAAGATGGGGCAATCTACTTCCATAGTGATACTGCCTCAGAAACCCAAGGAGGGGTTGCTATGAGTTGAGTCCGACTCAACGGCACATAATGACTGACTTGATGACAATGAAGTTTTTTTTTTTTTGGTGAGTGTCAAATGCACACCAGAGTTTGAAGACTTAGCATTAAAAAAGAATTTAAAGTATCTCATCAATTAGTTTTATATTGATTGTGTATCAAAATGATAATATTTTGGATATATTAGGTTCAATATTTTCTATTATTAAATCAATTTCATTTGTTGTTTTTTTACTTTTTTTTTTCCCTAACACATCTACTAGAAAATCTGAAGGCTTCCTGGTGGTGCAACAGTTAGGTGCTCAGCCCACCTCAATTTCTTGCTCTCTTCTCTGTATCGTTGTTATACAAGAAACAGATAGACTTCCTTGTTGGCTTACTTAAGACCCTGATTTAGTCCCTTCTTAATTAGATTTCATAACTTATCTTTGCCTCTATCTTCTGAAAATAACTTTGATTCTTTTGCAAAATAGTTATTGCATTTTAAATGATCCATCTTATGGACAAATCAGTTAATCTAATTAGTCTGCAGCAGTGCTTAGAGGAAGGCAAAAGCAAAACTAAACAAAACAAAAACCAAAAAACCAGGCATCAAACTAGTATCTATTATTAAAATTAATTTCACTTGTTATTTTTTACTTCTTTAACACAGTCTACTAGAAAATTTGAAGGAGATCTGGTGGTATAACAGTAAGTGCTTAGCTGCTGACAGTTCAAACCCACTGCTTGAACAATTTCTCTTAGAAAGATCAGCACAAGGCTGGTTCCCATGAGGCAGAGGTTAAAGATGTCCCAAATGTCCAAACTACCATGCCACTCCATCATTTCAGACATTAACATTAACATTAACTCCTCCTCCTCCCAGTAATCTCCCCTATCTTAGGGTTCAGTATTTCACTGTAACACCTCACAGAACTCACAGAACCCAAGGGATTGTCTCACATAGTAGTGGTGGAGGCTGGCAAGTCCCAGGTCTGTGAGTAGGTCTGGAGAGCCTCCCAATTCTTGGGGTTTGATGAACCTTGATCAGCAGATCAGATGATGGCTGCTGTCCCAAATCCAGGGGTGAGATGAGGATGAGCCAAAACACAGAACTGGAGCAAGAGGAGGG
>NW_006921964.1:1832566-1839670 GCF_000298275.1 Orycteropus afer afer | reverse complement strand
TCTGTAGTGATACTGCCTTGGAAACCCAAGGAGGGGTTGCTATGAGTCAGGTCCAACTTGACGGTACATAACAACAACAACATGTTGCTCCAACAGAAATAACCCAAGTGGGTGGCTTTAACCATCAGCAGCTACTCAGTTGCTCATGGCAAATCCCACCACAGAGCCGATTGCCAGACATTATAGGGAACGACTACTACCAGCTGCCCAGCCAAGTTGACACCCAACCTTAACTATCACACCAGCCCAAACAGGCATGGATAATAGGATTTACAGTACATCAAGCAATTTGCCCCACCCACCCAGTAGCTCTGCAATGTGTAGGGTTTATCCAGGATGATAAACATCTGAAGGTTAGAAAGGTGCTACATGCCTTAGAGAGGAAAAGATAACAGAGAGAAGACAGCAAAGGGGAAAGTTAAGCACTCAAAATGTTTCTACTTACCAGGTTAGTTGAGGAATGCCCTACAAGTGGCTGATGCAGCAAATATGTCTACAAAGGAAGAGATGTAGCAGTATAGTGAATTACAGGTAATTTCCAATTTTTGATGGAGTTCTATTCCAATGACTCTGTGGTAAGTTGGTTATGACACAGTCAAAAACCCCTTTAAAAAAAAGTTTTCATTATTATTGCCTTTTATTATCATTATCTTTATAAATCTGATCTTTATTTGTCTTTTGGGGTTGGAAACATTACGTGTAAACTAATAGCTTCAGCATCAACTTTTCTTGCTTCTTCAGTTATACACACATTATGTAAACCAAAAAAAAAAAAAAAAAAAAGATCATAAGTGTGGTTCATCATAACTTCAATACTTCAATATATTATAAGTCAGGGACTACCGGTAGCATAATATGGCCCTTCAAGCCATGGCCTTCACCAAGGGTATTGGATAGCCTGCTAATAATGCAAATAAGATGCATGGAACCCTTGCTGGGGTGGGACAATGCTAACAAGGTGTATGGAATCCTACCAAAGGGATTGGTAAATTTTGTCATCCTGCTAGGCTTAAAGGGAGCCAATCCTAGAGGTGGGAAGGGGACCTCACTACCATCAAGAAGAGCCATAAGGAGGGATTCAAAATGGAGTCTCGTCAGTAATCACCATGCTATTTCCCTCTAGCATCTTAGTGCTTGAAAAACTAGGTACAGCAGTTTGAATTAGGGATTTTGGTGCTCTGAACAGCTCACTGAATCAAAGTACACCAAACACAGAGGAGAAGAATTAGAGGAAAGGCACAGGGAAAGAAATTAAAGAAGATCTACCCAGTGAAAAGCAGACAGGCAGCCAAGAAAGGCCATTAGACACTTCTCTGGGGGAGTGACCAGCAGGCGAGAACAGCCACCTGAAACCTCCCTGGGTCAAGGCAGAAGACACCCCATATCAGCATATCAGTGACCACACCAACATACCAGCAAACACCCCAAGGATTGACCTTCAGCACCTGATTTTATCAGTAACTTGCATCATCTAGGTGCAGACGGGAACACACAGCACCACTGAAACCCAAGCAGAGAGCTCATTGGTGCTCCAGGAGGGTGAGCTCTCTCCCCCCTCAGCAGGTTACTGAATAGGCTTGGGTTAGCTTAAGTGGCATTGTGCTCGTCTTTATCATTAATATTAGGACCACGGATTACCAGCAGGCACTCTCCTGACTCCAGCATAGCTGAAACCATGTGCATCTTTGGTGCCACAGGTTGGCAGACTAACAAACTCCTGAGTTGATCACAGTCTGGGCCAGCACCGCAGGCAGGTAGGGTGGAGGGAGAAACATCTGCAGCCAAATGCGGACCCAGGAAGTTGCCTTGGGTCAGCTTTTTGACACCAAAGGCCCTTGGGAGCAGGGTCTTTGCATGTGTCTGAGCCTGGTGGAAAGTGGTGACACCCTAACAACAGGAATCTTTCCTGAAATTGAGCCGCGACCTTGTAAATAACAGTGCCATGTTATCAGTAGCAGCCTGCTTAAAGCCCTAGAAACTGACCCTAGCAACAGCAAGCTTTCCTTCTTCTGCTCCCACCTTCTCCACCAATAATTTCACTCATTCAATAGAAGAAACCATATTCAGCAAACATAAAACCTCCTGGTTTGAACTCTAAACCTTCTTTACAACAAACAGAAACCCATATCCACATTCCATACACTGATTCCACCACCATAAAGAAAACTGCAGAGTGACCCAGCATACCTGAATCAGTAATAAAATAAAATAAAATACATCAGCTTCACCTTTTCAAAATATTAAACCATAGAACCAAGACAAAACAAATCAACATGTAACCAACAGTTAAAGACAACCTCAAAATGTCTAGGAAACAACAGGCAACAAAAAAACAAGACAAGGCATTAGAACCAAAACCAAAAACGAAGGTCTCATTATACATGGAGGAAGAGGAGGCAATAGAATTATCTGAGAAGGAATTTAGAAGATATGTCTATAGAGCTATACAAGAGCCTAAGGAAACCCCAAACAGAAATAAGGAGAACACAGACAGTTCCCTGGAGGAACTCAGGAAAGTCATTCAGGAACAGAATCATAAGATTAACACACAATCAGAACTCATACAAAAATAGCAGTTAGAAATGCAGAAGATGAGTACTGAAATGCAGAGCATGAGTACCAAAATGACAGAATTATACAACACAATAGAAGCACAAAAGAGTAGATTAGAACTGGCTGAAGAAAGCATATCCCAACTAGAAGACAAATCTCTGGACACCAGCCTGTATTAAGAAAAATCAGAACAAAGATTTAAGAGAAATGAAGAGAATCTAAGAATTTTATGTGATGACATGAGACAAAACAATATAAGACTCATTGGAATTCCAGAACAAGAAGAGGCAAAAAAGACCACCAAGGAAATTGTGGAAGACCTGTTAGCAGAAAATTTCCCCTATATCATGAAGGGAGAAAAGATATTTGTCCAAGAAGCTCATAGAACCCAACACAAGATAGATCCCAAAAGAAAAACACTGAGGCATGTTATAATCAAATTTTCCAAAACCAAAGACAAAGAAAAAATTTTGAGAGCTGCCCGGGAAAAAAAGAAATATTACTTATAATAATCAAACAGTTAGGCTGAGCTCTGATTACTTAGCAGAAACCACGCAGGCAAGAAGACAATGGGACGGCATATATAAAACACTGAAGGAAAAGAATTTCCAACCAAGAACCCTATATTCAGCCAAATTATCCATCCATATATGAGGGCAAAATCAAGGCATTCTCAGATAAACAGAAATTAAGGAACTTTGTGAAAACCAGACCAACCCTACAAGAAATGCTTAAGGAAATCCTTCCACTAGAGAACCCACAACAGAGATCAGCAAAACCAGGATATGTGGCATCAATACTAAAACCAAATCAGAAATAGATACTCAAACTAAGACCATAAAACATACCTTAAAAACCAAGGAAATCAATCAGCACACAACAACAGCAGCTAACCTATCAGAGGGAATAAAACTTCTATCTACAGACCCTCAAATGGAGAGGAAAACAGGACAATGTCTTCACTACACACACTGTTCTAAAAATGTAGAGACAAGAATATACTCCAAGGTAACTACAGAGAAAAGTAACAATTCTTCTAAGCAAATCCAGAAGGAAGGAAAACGTATAGGTTTAATAAGCACAAAACCAACTATAAAGAAGAAAAGGGAGAAAGCATTAGCCAACAAACCGAACTCAGCACAGAAAAGTATGTGGACCAAGGAAACATCAACAACATGACAAAAAAACACAATAGAATGACAGCAATCAATTCATACCTATCACAAATTACACTCAATGTGAATGGACTAAATGCACCTATCAAGAAAAAGAGAGTGGCAGACTGGATAAGAAAAGAAGACCCTTCGATATGCTGCCTACAAGAGACCAACCTTAGACACAAAGATAAAAACAAACTAAGAGTTAAAAGATGGAAAAGAATATACCAAGCCAATGGAAACCAGAAAAGGGCAGGAGTAGCAATATTGATTTCTGATAAAATAGACATTAAGGTGAAAACCATCATAAGAGACAAGGAGGGACATTATATGATGCTGAAAGGGTCAATTGACAAAGAAGATGTTACAATACTAAATATTTATGCACCCAATGAAAGTGCTACAAAATATGTGAAGCAAATATTAACTGAATTAAAAGGGATAATAGACAACTCTACAATAGAACTAGGAGTCTTTAACACACCACTTTCAAGGAAGGACAGGTCAACTGGAAAAAAAACTCAACAAGAATACAGGAGAACTCAACAGTACAGTCAACCAACTGGAATTCATAGACATATACAGAGCATTTCACCCAACAAAAACACAACTCACTTTATTTTCCAGTGCACATGGATCCTTCTCCAGAATAGATCATATGCTAGGACATAAAACAAGCCTCAATAAATTCAAAAGCATTGAAATACTGCAAAGCATCTTCTTGGACCACAGTGCTATAAAACTAGAAATTAATAATAGGAAGAGCAAGGAAAAAAGCATCAAACATATAGAAACTGAACAACTCACTGCTCAAAAACTATTGGGTTACAGAACAGATAAAAACTGAAATTAAAGAATCCCTAGAAACTAATGAGAATGAAGATACATCCTACCAAAACCTATGGGACACAGCAAAAGTAGTACTCAGAGGACAGTTTACAGCAATAAATGCATACATCAAAAAAGAGGAAAAAACAAAATCAACACTCTAACTCATCAACTCCAACAACTAGATATAGAACAACAAAAGAATCCTACAGTATCTAGAAGCAAGGAAATAATAAAGATCAGAGCAGAAATAAATGAAACAGAAAACAAAAAAAATGTAGAGAAAATCAACAAAACAAAGAGCTGGTTCTTCAAAAAGATGAATAAAATCGATAAACCATTGGCAGACCTAACAAAAGAAAAGGAGAAGATCCAAATCACAAGAATTGTAAACGAAAATGGTGTCATCACAACAGAACCAACTGAAATAAAAAAGATACTGACAGAATATTATGAAAAACTATACACCAATAGATTTGAGAACCTGGAAGAGACGACAAGTTTCTAGAATCACAAGAACTACCTAAATTATCCCACTCAGAAACTGAAAACTTGAACAGACCCATAGCAAAGGAAGAAATTGAACAGTTCATAAAAAAACTTCCCACAAAGGAAAGCCCTGGCCCTGATGGCTTCACTGGAGAATGCTATCAAACATACAGAGAAGAGTTGACACCTATGCTACTCAAGCTATTCCAGAACATAGAAAAACATGGAGTACTTCCAAACTCATTTTATGAAGCAAGCATAACACTAATACCAAAACCAGGGAAAGACACCACTAGAAAGGAAAACTACAGACCAATATCACTCATGAACATACACACAAAAATCTTTAACAAAATCCTGGCCAACAGAATCCAATAACATATCAAAAAATTAATATATCCGGACCAAGTGGGATTCATACCAGGCTTACAAGGGTGGTTCAACATCAGAAAATCAATCAATGTAATCCACCACACACAAAACAAAGGAAAAGAACCATATGATTATATCAATGATGCAGAAAAGGCATTTGATAAAATCCAACATCCATTTCTGTTTAAAACTCTCAGCAAAATAGGGATAGAAGGGAAATTCCTCAACATAATAAAGGGTATATATGCAAAGCCAATGACCAACATCATTATTAATGGGGAAAGACTCAAGGCATTCCTCTTACTTACAGGAACCAGACAGGGATGCCCTCTATCACCACTTCTATTTAACATTGTATTGGAAGTCCTGGCCAGGACAATAAGACAAGAAAGAGAAATAAAAGGCATACATATTGGCAAAGAGGAATTAAAACTATCTCTATTTGCAGATGATATGATCCTATACATAGTAAACCCAAAGGACTCAATAAAAAAACTACTGGAACCAATACAGAGGTTCAGCAAAGTGGCAGGACACAAGAGCAGCATACAAAAATCAGTTGGATTTCTTTACACCAGCAAGGAGTCCTCTGATAAAGAAATAAGAGAAACAATACCATTCACTATAGCTATGAAAAAGATAAAATATCTAGGAATAAACCTCACCAGAGACACAAAAGACCTATTCAGAGAAAAATATAAAACACTGCTATAAGAGACAACAAGAGCACTACATAAATGGAAGAACCTACCTCGTTCATGGATAGGTAGACTAAACATTGTGAAAATGTCAATACTGTTTAAAGCAATCTATACATTTAACACAATGCTGATCCAGATTTCAACAAAATTTCTTAAGGACATTAAAAAACTAATTACTAATTTCATATGGAAAGGAAAGAGACCTCAGATAAGCAAAGCACTTCTCAAGAAGAAAAACAAAGTGGGAGGTCTCACACTCCCAGATTTTGTTGTTGTTATGTGCCGTCGAGTTGGACCCGACTCATAGCAACCCCACCTTGGGTTTCCGAGGCAGTATCGCTATGGAAGTAGATTGCCCCATCTTCCTTCTGAGGAGTGGCTGGTGGGTTTGAACTACCAGCCTTCTGGTTAGCAATCAAGTGCTTTAGGCACTATACTACCAGAGCTCCCAGAGCTCCCAGATCCTAAGAACTACTATATAGCTAAAGTAGTCAAAACAGCATGGTATTGATACAATGATAGACAGATAGACCAATGGAACAG
The DNA here is from genome assembly GCF_000298275.1 of Orycteropus afer afer. Taxonomy (NCBI): domain Eukaryota; kingdom Metazoa; phylum Chordata; class Mammalia; order Tubulidentata; family Orycteropodidae; genus Orycteropus; species Orycteropus afer. The sequence continues at coordinate 1,833,027 of NW_006921964.1, read as the reverse complement.
AATTGAAAATCCAGATATAGAACCATCCATCTATGGACAACTGATATTTGACAAAGGTCCAAAACCCATTAAATGAGGAAGAGACAGCCTCTTTAACAAATGGTGCTGGCAAAGCTGGATATCCACCTGTAGATAAATGAAACAAGACCCATACCTCACCCCATACACAAAAAAACTCAAGCTGGATCAAAGACTTAAATGTAAAACTCAAAACTATAAAATTCATCAAAGATAAAATAGGGACAAATCTAGGAGCCCTAATTTATGGCATAACGAGATGGCTGGTGGTTCAAACCCACCAGACACTCCTCGGAAGGAAGGTTGGGCAATCCTACTTCCGTAGTGATACTGCCTCGGAAACACAAGGAGGGGTCGCTATGAGTCAGGGCTGACTCGACGGCACATAACAACAACAACAACAATTTATGGCATAAAAAGACTGTCAAGCATAACCCAGAATG
>NW_006921964.1:1831245-1832466 GCF_000298275.1 Orycteropus afer afer | reverse complement strand
ATGTGCAGGAGATAGAAGAGAAGCTAGATAACTGAGACCTTTTAAAAATTAAATTCTTGTGCGCATCAAAAGATTTTGTCAAAAGGGTAAAAAGAGAACCTACAGATTGGGAGAAAATATTTGCCTATGACATATCTGATAAAGAACTTATCTCCAAAATCTATAGAAAACTTCAACACCTCAACACCAAAAGGACAAATAACACAATTCACAAATGGGCAAAAGACTTGAACAGACACTTCACCAAAGGCAGCCAACAAACACATGAGAAATTGCTCGTGATCATTAGTCGTTAGAGAGATGCAAATCAAAACAACAATGAGAAATCATCTCACCCCAGCAATAATAGCAAAGTTCAATAGATCAGAAAATAACAAATGCTGGCAAGGTTGCAGACAGACTGGAACTCTTGTGCACTGCTGGTGGGATTGTAAAATGGTACAACAAACAAATGCAAACAGTAAGGCATTTCCTTAAAAAACTGAAAATAGAAGTACCATTTGACCCAGCAATTCCATTACTAGGAATATATCCTAAAGAGGTGAGAGATAGTGTATGAACAGACATATGTACACCTATGTTCATTGTAGCACAATTCACCATAGCAAAGAAATGGAAACAACCTAAATGCCCATCAACAGATGAGTGGATAAATTATGGTACATGCACACAATGGAATACTATGCCACATTAAAGAACAATGAGGGATAAGCGAATCATCTCACAATGTGGATGAACCTGGAGGACATTATGCTGAGTAAAATAAGTCAATTGCAGAAGGACAAGTATTGTATGAGCCCATTACTGTAAAAAGACAGAGAAGGATTTGCTTGGGAAAGGGAACTCACCTAGTTGGTTGCTGGGTTGGGGAGGGAAGGAGAGGGATTAATTTTGGGCTAGTTGGGGCCTACACGCTGACGTGGGTAGGGGGAGGGATACACGGGAAGGATATATGACCACCATGATAGCACTGGGAAATGAGAGGACACTGAATTGTGCACATAAGAGATAGATGACAGATGCTAATACCAACCAATGTGTCCACAATACCACATTGCCATTAACACCAAACTCTAGGCTATACAGATAAACACATAAAGACCTGAGATGAACAGACGAGGGTCAGTGAACAGAGGTATATTCTAGACCAAGGATAGATTCAGCTGAGGCTAATCTTACACAGACACCAGTAATACAAAATACCTGCAGTCCTTACAGAAA
>NW_006921964.1:1803626-1830909 GCF_000298275.1 Orycteropus afer afer | reverse complement strand
CCACTCAGGAAAGGATCAAATCTGGAGATCCTGGATAGAGTGGGAAGGAAAATGTGGAACAAAATCCAAAACCTCAATAATGACCAGAATTACTGGTCAGATGAAATCTGGTGAGATTCCCAATACTATGGCCCTGGAATACATTCTGCACCTGGAAAGAAACTCACCGCCAGGAGCGGGCCCTCAGCCCAATAGTTAACAAGATGTACACGCAGACCACTTAACCCAGGATAACGCACCCACATACTCTATGGTAATACATCCTGTAGAGCAATAGACTATGGGATACCAGTGTGATGGTTATGTTTGTATGTCAACTCAGCTAGGCCTGGTTGAGTGGCTGGGCAGCTGGATGTAGTATTCTCCATGATGAGATTAGTAATCAACTCCATGGTAGACTCTACTGGGATCAGCTGAGTAGCTGCCTTTGGGTATGTGGTCTGCTTCCTGTATATAAGGAGAAGCTTTGAGAATGGTCTCTAACCTTTGGCACACTTGGACCCTGCATGTAGCTGTGTCATTGCTCAGCAGCCTGCTATGCTCTGTCGACTATGGGACTTACAGTGGACTTAAGTTAATGGCCTTCCATGTGGATTGGTAACATCGGGACTGTGCCTTTTTACTTGTCAACCTTGGGGCTTCTCAGCCTCAGCAGCCAGTGGCTGTCTGAGTGAAGAAATGCCTCTAGCTCCAGTGGGCCAGGAGCAGGAGGCAGAGCTGGACACCAAGGTTGAGGGGCTTTCACCCAGCCCCTAGAGCCTGGCACTTTGAACTTGGACTTAAAGCCTCCAAATTGTAAGAATAAACTCCTGTTCGTTAAGGCCATCCTATTCGTGATATATTCTTGTCAGAGCGGCACTATGTAGTCAGAACAACCAGAGGACAAACAGTCAAACTGAGGAAATGAAGGCCAAACAGGAGTGCATAAATATGAGGGGCACAGGGCAAGGGATGCAGGGTAGGGAGGGGAGGAGACTGGGTTAGGGTTGGACATGGCAAATGGGGAATGAAACTAAATGTATGCATTACATTGAATATAAAACACACTCTTAAAACAGAAAGTAAATAAATAAATAATAAAATATTATCTAAGATGAAAAAAAAAAAAAAGAAGAGCCAGAAGCAGAGTGTGTCCTTTAGAACCAGGGTCTCTGTACTGAAACCTCCTAGACCTAGGACAGAGAAAGAGCTGAAACACCAGAGACAGTGAGAAGTTGCAGCAAGCAGAGCAGAGTCAAGTGGCATTGGGATGAGTGGGAAGAACAAGGAAACTGGCACAAGATGGCATGGTGAGCTTCCTGGCCCACAGAGCAAGGTAGCTCTAGTGAGCATGCTGACTCACAGAGTGAGAGAGCTAAATATCTTCAATCAAGAGGCTTCTTTATGGAGTGGGGTGCCTCCAGGCACTTATCAGGGGGCTAAAGAGCTTTGTAACGGGGCAGAGGTTGGGCTGAGGAGCTGAGGGGTTGAGGGTCCAAGAGCCAAGAGAGACAGTTGCCTGTGAGCACAGATAAGAAGCTGTCCTGACTGAAGAACTGTATTTTGAGCTGTTCTTGGTCTTAAACCCCATAGTCATGAGTTTATTCTGAGTTCTGTGTGGCCATTGCAATGAATTATCAAAACCAGAAGAGAAATAGAGAATGCCATGGAAAGGACAGCTGGTGTCAAAACTGGCTGATGTTGGTGGTGATTCTTTGCACTCCACATGAAGTGAGAGGTGTTCTGATGCCACACTATTTTTCACAAACACAATCCATTGATTAATTCACTGGATTTTTATTGAGAACATGCTATATGCCAGGTGCTAAAGATACATCAAGAATATAGACAAGGTCCTTATTCATTCTGGAACTTACATTTTATCTCAGAAGATATAAGATTAGTAAATAAGCCCATTAATAGAGAATATAGTAATCTTTGGGAGCTCTGGTGGCATAGTGCCTAAGGCATCTGACTGCTAACCAGAAGGTTAGCAGTTCAAACTCACCAGCCACTCCTCGGAAGGAAGGTTGGGTAATCTACTTCCATAGTGATACTGCCTCGGAAACCCAAGGAGGGCTTGCTATGAGTTGAGTTCAACTTGATGGCAGTGTTTTTTGTTTTTATGTAGTCTATATAGTTTATTATTGGATGGTTAGATAAGGGAATTCATGTCCTGAATTAATTTTTAAAGTCTACAGCTTAGGGGATGAAGTTGGACAGTGGATTTTTTTCTGAGAATAATTTTAGGATTTTTCAGACTAAGGATATTTAAAATAAATCTCTACAAAAACAAAATCAAGCCTGCATATAAGAATACAGAGGCCACTGTCTAAAGTGATATTTGAAATGGTTGTCAATTTATTTAGTCCCAGTGGGTTTCCCAGGGGAAATGAGTTTTGAGCCCTATAGCTGAGTGCCAGATATATGGGACAGTTTCAAGACTCATCATACTCATTGCTGTCAAAGCCTAGAAAATGTTAACATTGTATTTCTAGAAAGGAAAAAAATATATATTAAAAAAGAAAAACCAATATTAACATTAGTGCTTAGTTTAATACTAAGCCAAAATATACCTGCAAAGTTGCTAGAGTTGTTATGATATTTGGCACAGAATAAAACAAAAGCAAAATATGATGCCTGAAAAGCCCTTGAACTCCACCACGTTCCAGGGCAGGATAGCTTGCCTTGCTCTTTGTTGGTTTTGAGCATGCCTGAGCATTTCTGGAAACTGCTAACAGTGAAGCCCAAATTGCCTGCTCTAAGCTGAAAGGAGACAGAAACAAACGGAGCAAAGGCATTGATTTAAAATTTTGCAGTCACTGCAATACCAGGGCGGGGGAGCCCACTTACAGGATTGTTTAGCTGAGAAGACCTGACGAATCTGAGCAATGTATAATCAGTGCCCTGGTTTATAAATTATATAATAGCAAATTTCTGCTCATTGAATTTCTGTGGGAGGAATGGGTGTACTATTCACAAATGGTATCTTAGTAAAGAAGGAAACACTTTTTTTAAAGAATGAGGATTGGTATGGGTATACATGTAATTATACCATCTGTGTTCATTCATCCATTCACCAAAGATCTATTAGGCCTGTTACAAATTTAGTGTTGGGGATACAAAATGAATAAAACATGCTCCTTGATTTCAAGAAAACTACAGTCTAGTCGAAGAAACCAACATGTGAGCCAATAATTATGGTACCATATGATAAGTATTAATAATAGAAGTTTGGACATTTTACTATGGGCTCAAAGAAAGAATATACCTACTCCTCACTTATCGACTATCTCTTTATCTGACATTTTTTCACTTATGATAAAAGGAAGAAAAATCTACTATCTGACTGTTTTTTGCATTAGTGATGTATGTCTGGCAGTAATGAGCACTGACATATGAGGCAAGAGTAATACTGGGTATGATGGTTAATATTATGTGTCAATTTGGCTGGGCCATGATTCTCAAGGTTTGGCACTGCAAAAAGGACAAGGAGGCCACATATTCAGACCTCCTAGAACCCCACAAGAGGAAGGTAGAATCACCATCAATAGCCCAAGGCCTATTACTGCAAGGCCAGACATGCTGCCTCCCTCCAGCCCTTTCACCAACCGTTCCTCCCAAAGTACCCACCACCTCTCTCCTGGGTTCAATAATTCACTGCAGTGGCCACACAGAACTCACAGATTATGAGATTTATTAGGGAAGCACCAGGCTACAATTTGAGTTCAGGAAAAATGCTCAGTCTCTCTCCCCAGCCCGCCGTCTCTCAGCCAAGTCTCTCACAGTCTCTCCTCCAGCAGTGCATGTCTCTCGGTGTCTTACTCAGCAATGTGTGTCTCTTGCGTCTCTTTCCCAGCAGCATGTGACTCTTTCAGGAGCACGTGTCTCTTTCAGCAGCACATCTTCCTCAACCAGCAGTCAGAGAGAGTTCTGCCTCTAGGAGGCCTCCTTTTGACCTTTGCAGAGTGGCCAAACCAACCAATCATAATAACAGAATTCTTATCACCTGAGAGTGAACCTCCCATAACATTGCATTGTACCACACCAAACAGAAATAACCCAGGTGGATAACATTTACAATCAGGAGCTCCTCGGTTGCTCATTCCACCACTGAGTTTACAATAACTTATGGGTAGAAAAGCCATACTAAGTAATTTACTACACTGCAGGCACTTATGCAATGATGTAGTTATTTGACTTTTTGTGATCTGATGTCATCATTCTCCACTTTTGCATAATGCTGATTTTCACATAATGTCCTGATCCATACCAATCGTCATGTCAATTAGTGAGAAACAGGTATATAAATAATTCTTCCTGAAAAGATGCATGGGAGTAAAATGTGTCCAGAGGGAGGCTATTTAAGTGAGAAGTTGAAGGTCTGGTAGAGTTTACAAGGCAGTCAAGAGGAGGAATATTCAGATGAGTTTTCAGGCAGAAGGAACAGTATATGCAAACTCATTTGCAAAAACATGTATGTGGAAGTGCAGGGTACGTTTATAGAATTGCCATGTGACAAAAGGAAGTATAGTAGGGTGTGGTAGTTAAGCTTGTGTGTCAACATGGTTGGGCCTAGTTGAGTGGCTGGGCAGCTAGATGTAGTTATTCTTCATGGTGAGATTGGCAATCAATTCCATGGTGGAATCTCCTAGAGCAGCTGAATGGCTGCTTTAGGGATGTGGTTTGCTTCCAGTATATAAGAAGCAGCTTTGGGGAAGGTCTCCAGCTTTTTGGCACACTTGAACCCTGAATGTAGCCAATTCATTGTTCAGCAGGCTGATATGCCCTGCTGGTCTTGGGACTTTTTCTGGACTTGAATTAGTGGCCTGCCATGCTGTTTGGTAATACTGGGACTGTGCCTTTTTACTTGTTGACCTTGGGTTTGTCAGTCTCAGCAGCCAGCAGCTGCCTGAGTGAAGAAAGCCTCCAGGGTCATTAGGCCTGGAGCAGGAGGCAGAGTGAAGCCCAAGGCTGAGGAGTTTTCACCCAGCTCCTAAAGCCTGGCACTTTGAACTCAGACTTCTAGCCTCCAAAACTGTAAGAGAATAAACTCCTGTTTGTTACAGCCACCCCATTGGTGGTATATACCTGTCAGAGTGGCAGGAAGTAACAAAACCAAAATCACATGCAAGTAAAATTGTGAACTTGGGACCTGTACAGATCTTCATTGGATGACACCTGTTCAGGTCTCCTTCACTAGGTGGTTCCAGTCCCCTAGTTCATCTCAGTGGTGACTCACCCCATTGGCCTGGGAGGTCCCCATTCCTTTACCTCTTGGGCATGGCAGCCCTGCCCCCTCACTCTTGGGCAGTGGCTAGGGCCCCATTCCACTGGCCCAGATGAATGAGCATCCCCACACTCCAGAACCAAGTGGGTGAAGGTCTGACTCTTTGAAACCTAGGAGGCTGTGGTGGTTCCACCCTCAGAGGCTGTGGTCCTAACTTTTGAGGCTGATGCAGCTCTGCTTCCCATTTCCTTCTTCTCTCAGCTTCTACCAATCAATACTCAATGGCAACCCACTCCACCAGGAACCTTCTTGCCCAAAAGACACTCATCTTTCTCACTCTGAAAGCTGACAAGACTGTTGCTGTCTCATGCTGGTTTCTTGGCTCTGCTGCTGTCATCTTTCATGCCAGTGTTTCTGCTTGTGTCTCTTGTTAAGGATGCACTCCACTCCTGTCTCTACATTTAAGGTAACTGTCAGAGCAGCACTCAACTCTCTCAGTACCATATTCTGTTTTGGTTACCTCTAGTGCTGCTCTAACAGAAGATACCACAAATGGGTGGCTTTAGTAAACAGGGTTTATTCTCTTACAGTTTGGGAGGCTAGAAGTTTGAGTTCAAAGTGCCAAGCTGCCCTATGGGCTGGGTAAAAGCCCATTGATCTTGGGCTTCACCTCTCCTTCTTTTTCTTGGTCCACTGGAGCTAGAGGTGTCTCTTCACTCAGGCAGCTGCTGGCTGCTAAGGCTAACAAGGCCAGGGGTGACTGTGATAAACATGAGTGTGCATATATCTGTTCTTGTCATGGCTCTCACTTCTTTAGGATACATACCCAGTAATGGGATTGATGGGTCAAATGGAATTTCTAATTCCAACTTTTTAAGGAATCAACATACTGTTTTCCATAGTGTTTTATCATTTTACAGTCCCACCAGCTGTGTACAAAAGTCCCAATCTCTCCAAATCCTCACCAGCATTTGTTATTTTCTGTCTTGTTGAACTTTGCCATTAGTGTTGGGGTGAGATGGTATCTCATTGTTGTTTTGATTTGCATCTCTCTGATGGCTAATGATTGTGAGCATTTCTTCCTGTATTTGCTGGCACCTGAATATCCTCCTTGGTAAAATATCTATTCATGTCTTCTGCACATTTTTTAAAATTGGACTGTTAATCATTTTGCTGTTGAGGTGTTGGAATTTTCTATAAATTTTAGAGATAAGTCCCTTGTGAGATATGTAATTATTGACAAGTATGAATCAGTTGTTGTTATTTTGTTATGTGCATTTACATGTAACACACCACTTTTGTTGAAGGGTGGGATAACCAGAAAGAAACTCAACAAAGATATGTTGTTGTTGTTATTTGCTGTCGAGTCGGCCCCAACTCATAGCAACCCCTCCTTGGGTTTCCGAGGCAGTATCACTACGGAAGTAGGATTGCTCAACCTTCCTTCTGAGGAGTGGCTGGTGGATTTGAACTGCCAGCCTTCTGGTTAGCAGTCAAGTGCCTTAGGCATTATGCTACCAGAGCTCCTCAGCAAAGATATAGAAGATCTAAATAGTACAATCAACCAACTAGACCTCATAGACATATACAGAACACGCCACCCAATGACAGCACAACACAGGGTCTTTTCCAGCACACATGGATATTCTCCAGAATAGATCATTTTTTTAGGCCACAAATCAAGCCTCAATAAATATAAAAACATTAAAATACTACAAAGCATCTTCTCAGAATTAAAAATCAACAGGAAGATCCAGGGAAAAAATTAAATATATGGAAACTGAATAGCACCCTGTTAAAACTACTGGATGGGAGCTCTGGTAGAGTAGTGCCTAAGGTACTGCCTCGGCAACCCAAGGAGGGGTCACTATGAGTCAGATGTGACTTGATGGCACATAACAACAACAACAACAAAACTACTGGATAATAGAAGAAAAGAAAATGAAATTTAAAAATTCCCTGAATCAAACAAGAATAAAAGTATAACATACTAAAATCTTTGGAAGACAGCAAAAGCAGTGCTCAGAGGACAATTTATAGCAATAAATACACATCAAAAAAGAAGAAAGATTCAAAACCAACATACAACAATTAGAAAAAGAAGAACAAAAAACCTACAGTCACCAGAAGAAAGGAAATAATAAAGATTCTAGCCTAAATAAATGAAGCAGAAAATAGAAAAATGATAGAAATAATCAAAAAGACTAGAAGCTGGTTCTTTGAAATGATTAAAAAAATTGACCAACCACTGGCAAATTTAACAAAGAAAAAGAAAGAGAAGGCACAAATACCACAAATAAGAAATGAAATAAGTGATGTCACAACAGAACCAACTGGAAGACAAAAAATAGCAACAGAATACTATGAAGAATGGTACTCCAACACATTTGAAAACCTATATGAAATGGACAAATTTCTAGAAACACATTACCTATCCAAACTAAGATAATCTGAAGTAGTGTATTTGAGCAGATAAGAAGAAATTGAATAGGTCATAGAAAAAAATTCCCAACAATAAAAAGGCCTGACCCAGATGGCTTCACTAGCAAATTCTACCAAACATTCAGAGAAGAGTTGACACCAATTCTGGTAAAACTATTCTAGAACATAGAAAATGATGGAATACTCCCAAACTCATTCTATAAAGCAAGCATAACCCTGATACCAAAACCAGGTAAAGACACACTTAAAAAGAAAATGATAGACCAATATTCTTCAGGAAAATCCTAGCCAATAGACTGCAAAAATATATAAAAAAATAATACATCATGACCAAGTGGGATTCATACCAGGTATGAATGGTTCAACATTAGGAAAACAATCAGTATAATCCATCATATAAATAAAGCAAAGGGAAAGAGCCACATGATCATATCAATTCCTGCAAAAAATGTATTTGACAAAATCCAAAACCCATTCCTTTTTTTTTTTTTTTAACTTTTTGTTTGGGTTAAGGTTTACAGAGTAAATTGCTTTTCCATTCAACAATTTATATTCATTTTTTTTTCATGACATTGATTACAGTCCTCACAATGCACCATCACTCTTCCCACTTCCTCCCTGTATTTTCCATTTCCATTCCTCCTTCTTTGCTATTCTTTTCTGCCTTTTGAGCATTGTCCTTGGGAAAATGCTGCTCTTTTGATCTTGTATTGCTGATTTTTCTAAGGAGTGTGTACCTCTATGATGTTATTGTTTACCTTATAGATCTGTCTATTTTTTGACTGAAAGTTGAGCCATGAGAGTGATTTCACTTCCAGGCTTGAATGGTGATCAAGGGCCACTACTGACTGTTCTGAAAAGGTCCTGGATAGAGTAGGAAAAAAGCATGGAACAAAACTAAAAAATCATAAAAAAAAAAAACAGGCTCTCAGGTTGCATAGAGATTGGTGGAACCAACACCTATTCTTGATAAAAGCATCCATCAAAATATGAATAGAAGGAAAATTACTCAACATAATTAAGGGCAAAGGAGCTCTGGTGGCACAGTGGTTAAAGCATTTGGCTGCTAACCAAAAGCCTGGCAGATCAAAGCCACCCACCACTTTGCTGGAGAAAGATGAGGCAGGCTGCTTCTGTAAAGATGTATACCCTTGGAAACCCTGTTGGGCAGTTCTGTTCTGTTCTGTAGAGTCAATATATATATAAATTGACTTGAAGGCAGTGGGTTTTTTGTCAGTAATTAAGGACATATGAATAATGTTGGCCAATGGCCAACATTATTCTCAACGGAAAGAGACTGAAAATGTTCATCTTGCAAATGGGGACCAGACTAGAATGCCTTTTGTCACCACTCTTATTCAATATTATATTGTAAGTCCTTATAGCCAAAGCAATAAGGCAAGAAAGGGAAATAGAAGGTGTCCAAATTGGTAAACAAACAAACAAACAAACAAAAAAACCTGAAACTATCTCTATTTGCAGATGATGTGGTCCTATAACATCACTCCTATAACATCAGTTTGTCATACTTTGGTGGCTTGCATGTTGCTGTGAGGCCAGAGGCTATGCCACAGATATTTCAAATACTAACAGGGTCACTCATAGTGAACAGCTTTCAGCAGAGCTTGCAGACTAAGACAGATTGAGAAGAAAGATGGGGACATCCACTTCTCTAAGAATTGGCCAGTGAAAACCTTATGAATAGTAGTGAAACATAGTCTGATACATTACTGGAAAATTTTATGAATAGTCCTGAAACACTGTCTGATATAGTGCTGGAAGATGAGCCCCTCAAGTTGGAAGGCACTCAAAATGTGACTAGACAAGGGCTGCCTCCTCAAAGTAGAGTCAACCTTAACGATGTGGATGGAGTAAATCTTTTGGGACCTCCATTTGCTGATGGAGCATGACTCAAAATGGGAAGAAACAGCTGCAAACATCCATCAATAATTGGAATGTAGAATGTACGAAGTATGAATGTAGGAAAATTGGAAGTTGTCAAAAATGAAAAGGAACACATAAAGATTGATATCTGAGGCATTAGTGACCTGAAATGGGTTGGTTTTGACCATTTTGAATCAGACCATCATATGATCTACTATGCCTGGAATGGAAAAATGAAGAATGATGTGGCATTCATCATCACAAGGAATGTTTCAAGATCCATCCTGAAGTACAATTCTATTAGCTATAGGATAATATCCAAATGTCTACAAGGAAGACTAGTTAATACTACTCAAATTTACACACCAACTATTAAAGCCAAAGATGAGGAAATTGAAGATTTTTACCAACATCTGCAGTCTGAAATTGACCAAACACACAATCAGGATGTATTGATTATCACTGGTGATTGGAATGTGAACATTAGAAGTAAAGAAGAATCATTGGTAGTTGGAAAATATGGCCTCGGTGATAGAAATGATGCTGGAGATCACATGATAGAGTTTTGTAAGACCAATGACTTATTCATTGCAAATACCTTTTCTCAAGAATATAAATGGCAGCTATAGACATGGACCTTACCAGTTGGAGTGCATAGGAATCAGATTAACAACATCTGTGGAAAGACACGATGGAGAAGCTCAATATCTTCAGCCAAAACAAGGCTAAGGGCTGACTGTGGAAAAGGCCATCAATTGCTCATATCCAAGTTCAAGTTAAAGTTGAAGACAATTAAAAAAAGTCCATGAGAGCCAAAATATGACCTTGATTATATCCTACCTGAATTTGAATATTGTCTGAAGAATAGATTTGACACATTTAGCACCAATGACTGAAAACCTGACGAATTGTGGGATGACATCAAGAACATTATACATGAAGAAAGCAAAACGTCATTAAAAAGACAAGAAAGGAAGAAAAGACCAAAACAGATGTCAGAAGAGACTCTGAAACTTGCTCTTGAATGGAGAGTAGTTAAAGCAAATGGAAAAAAAAAAGGACAAGATTAAAAAGCTGAACAGATTTCAAAGAACAGCTCAAGAAGACAAAGTCAATTATAATGAAATGTACAAAGACCTGGAGTTAGAGAACTAAAAGGGAAGAACATGGCATTTCTCAAGCTGAAAGAACTGAAGAAAATATTCAAGCCATCAACTGCAATACTGAAAGATTCTATGGGCAAAATATTGAATGATGCAGGAAGCATCAAAAGAGGATGAAAGGATTACACAGAGTCACTGTACAAAAAAGAAATTGGTTGATGTTTACCTATTTCAGGAGGTGGTATATGATCAAGAAATAATGTAATTGCAAAAGAGAGTGACCAAAACAATAACATTAAGGAAAAGGAAGACACAGAGAGGTGCACAGGAGGTACAAACAACAAAAATAAACCTTTTTACATACATAATACTGTGTTATCAGTGACAACAAACATTAATTTACAGGTAAATATATGAGTAGACAGGCTGAATGATTAGGTATGTCTATGCAAAAGAGAATATACTCATGATGATATATAAGGTTGGCAGGTAATATTTCTACATGCATACTTGCATATGCAGTAAGAAAGTCCTTAAAAACAGAACTAACAGCGGGCAAAGTTATGATAACTTCTTAGGCACAGTCAACTTTCCTGATGGAGGAAGTTGTTGAACCTGTGGCTCAGGACCATGGTTGTAGGGGGTATCAAGTTCAACTGGCATAAGATACTACATAAAAACATTATTACACAGACACATACACCAATGAAATAGAATTGAGAACTTGGAACAGATCCATTTACCTTTGGTCAGCTGATCTTTAACAAAGGGCTGAAATCCATTAAATGGGGAAAAGAATGTTTGTTTAATAAATGGTTCTGGCAGAACTGGAGATCCATTTGCAGAAAAATGAAATAAGATCTTTACCTCACACCATACACAAAAACTAACTCCAGATGGATCAAAGACTTAAATGTGAAACCTAAAACTATAGAGCTCCTCAAGGAAAAACTAGGGGAAAATTTAGGGACCCTAATATATGGCATAAATAGACTACCAAGCATAACCCAAAATGCACATACAGCAGAAGAGAAACTAGATGATTGGAACCTTCTAAAAATTAAATTTTTATGTGCTTCCAAAGACTTCTCCAAAAGAGTCAAAAGAGATCCTATAGATTGGGAAAAAATATTTGGTAATGAAATATCTGACAAGGGACTTATCTCTAGAATATATAGAAAACTCCAACACCTCAATAACAAAAGACAAATAATCTAATTAAAAAATGGGCAGAAGACATGAATAGACACTTAACCAAGGAGGATATTCAGGCGGCCAACAACATATGAAGAAATGCTCATGATCATTAGCCATCAGAGAGATGCAAATCAAAACAACAATGAGATACCATCTTACCCCAGCTCTGGTAGCAAAGTTCAATGAGACAGAAAATAACAAATGCTGGCGAGGATGCGGAGAGATTGGGACTCTCATACAGGACTGATGGGACCATAAAATGGCACAATTGCTGTGCAAACCAGTATGGTGATTCCTTAAAAAGTTGGAAATAGAAATACCATTTGACCCAGCCATTCCATTACTAGATATATATCCTAAAGAAATGAGAGCCATGACAAGTAGAGATATATGCACACCCATGTTCATTGAAGCACTATTTACAATAGCCAAAAAATGGAAACAACGTAGCTGTCCATCAACTGAAGAATGGATAACCAAATTATGGTACATACATACAATGGAATTCTAAAGAATAATGTAGAATCTGCAAAACACTGCATAAGGAGGATGAACTTGGAGGGTATTATGCTGAGTGAAATAAGTCAATCACAGAAGGACAAATATTGTATTAGTCCATTATTGTAAAAGTCAAGGAAAGGTTTATGGAAGGAAATTTTCTTTGTTGGTTACCAGGGGTAGGAGGGGAGGTTAGGGAACATTGTTAGATAGGTAGAGATAAGTATTGATTTGGGTGAAGAGAAGGGCAATGTACCAAATGTGAGTGATCAACATGGTGGCATTGAGGAAGAGGAAGACAGAGAAAGGTACATGGGAGATACAGACAACACAGACAAACCCTTTTGCACATACTGTTCTGCATTGTCAGTGAAAGCAAACATGGGTATATGGGCAGATAGATGGGTGGACAGGGTGAACTATTAGGTATGTCTATGAAGTAGAGAGTGTATCCAAGACTATGTATAGGGTTGGCAGACAATGGTTCTATAAGTGTATTTGTATGATCTGTAAGAATTCTCAGGCATATAGTAGAGCTGACAAGGGGCAAGGTTGTAGTCACTTCTTGGTCACAGCCAGCTACCCAGAAGGACTGAGTAGTTGAACCAGTGGGCTCAGGACCATAGTTGCAGGGGACATCAAGCTCAATTGGCATAATATACTACACAAAACATTGTTCCACCTCTTACTTTGGTGAGGAGCGACTAGGATCTTAAAAGCTTGCATGCAGCCATCTAGATACAACGATGGGTCTCTCCTCATCCAGAGCAAAGAAGAATGAAGAAAATCAAAGATTCATAGAAGCAATTAGAACTAGCAACTGGTACAGCATGTGATCCAGAGCATATATGACTATGAGACCAGAAGAACTAGATGGTGCCCAGTATCCAATGTTAACCATTCAGAAAGGGATCAGTGTGAGAGATCCTGGATAGAGTGGAATAACAATGTGGAACAAAACTAAAAATCACACACACACAAAAAAAAGCCAGGTTTACTGCTCTGATAGAGCCTGGTGAGACTCCTGAAACCATGGCCACTAGCTGCCCTTCAGGTCTGGAATTGAACTCACTCCCATGGCTTCCAGCTACACAATAGACCGGCATACAGGCTGAACATTTACATCAGGTAGATGCACTCCTTAGAACGATCCATCATGGGAGAACAGAAGGGCAACATTTGCACAGAGATATCTCAGGGGGCAGGCATGAGTAGGAAAGAAGGACACAGGGAAGCTGTAACTACAAGGAAGAAGTGGAAAGAGAGCTGCTAAATTGTGAGGAAGTGCTGTCAATGTCATGAAACAAAATGCATATGAACTGCTGTTTGGGAAATAAATTTGCGTTGTAAACTTTCATCCAAATCACAATAAAAATAAAAATACTCAAAACAAAAGTATTTAAAGAAAAAGTTGAAGCTGCGCTGAAGGTGTTGGTGAAAAAAAAGCCTTCAGGAATTGACAGAATACCCACTGAGATATTTCAACAAACAGATGCCGTGCTGGAGGTGCTTGGCAATACCAAGAAATTTGGAACACAGCTACCTGGCTAACTGACTGGAAGAGATCCATATTTACACCCCTCCCAAACAAAGGTGATCCAGCAGAAAGTGAAAATTATTCAACAATATCTTTAATATCACATGCAAGTAAAATCTTGCTGAAGATAATTCAAAAACGGTTGCAATGGTATATTGACAGAGAATTTCTAGGAATGCAAATTGCATTCAGTGGAGAATGTGGAATGAGGGTCATCATTGCTGATGTCAGATGGATCTTGGCTGAAAGTAAAGAACACCAGAAAGATGTCTGCTTGTGTTTTATCTACTATACAAAAGCATTCAACTTTGTGGATCATAACACATTTTGGATAACATTGTGAAGAATGGGAATTCCAGAACACTTAATTGTGCTCATGAGGAATCTGCACATAGACCAGGAAGCTGTCATTCAAACAGAACAAGGGGATACTGCATGGTTTAAAATCAGCAAGGGTGTGTGTCAGGGTTGTATCTTTTCACCATACTTATTCAATCTGTATGCTGAACAAATAACATGAGAAGCTGGATAATATGAAGAGAAATGTGGCAACAAGATTGGAGGAAAAACAATTAACACCCTGTGCAGATGACACAACTTTGCTTGAAGATGACCTGAAGCACTTACTGATGAAGATCAAAGACTACAGTCTTCCGTATGGATTACACCTCAACACAATGAAAACAAAAATCCTCACAACTGGACCAGTAAGCAACATCACAATAAATGGAGAAAAGACAGAAGTTGTCAAAGATTTCATTTTACTTGGATCCACAATCAGCACCATGAAAGCAGCAGTCAGGAAATCAGATGTCATATTGCACTGGGCAAATTTGCTGCAAAGACCTCTTTAAAGTGCTGAAGAGCAAAAATGCCACTTTGAAGATTAAGGTGCACCTAACCCAAGCCATGGTATTTTTAATAGCATCATATGCATGTAAAAGCTGGACAGTGAATAAGGAAAACCAAAAAAGAGTTTATGCTTTTGAATTGTGGTGTTGGTGAAGAATAATAAAAGTACCATGGACTGCCAGAAGAATGAACAAAACTGTCCTGGAGGAAGTGCAGCCAGAATGCTCTTTGGAAGTGAGAATGGCTAGACTTCATCTTACTTACTTTGGTCATGTTGTCAGAAGGGATCATTCCCTGGAGAAAGATATCATGTTTTGTAACATAGAGGGTCAGAGAAAAAGGGGAAGACCCTCAGTTTGATAAATTGACATAGTGGTTGCAATGAAGAGCTCAAGTATAGCAAGGTTTGTGAAGAAGGTATAGGACCAGGCAGTGTTTTGTTCTGTTTTACATAGGGTCACTATGAGTCAGAGCTGACTCAATAGTACCTCACAACAACCTATGGACAGCTCTTCTTTGACAAAGGGCTGAAAGCCATTAAGTTGAGAAGAAATAGTCTCTTTAATAAACAGTGGTAGGAAACTGGATATATATTTGCAGAAAAATGAAAAGAATCCATACGTCTCACTATATATAAAAACTGCTCAAGATGGATCATAAACCTAAAACTATAAGGATCGTTTTGGTTACCTACTGTCGCTCCAGCAGAAAACACCACAAATGGATGGCTTTAACAAACAGGGATTTATTCTCTTACAGTTTAGGATGCTAGAAGTCTGAATTCAAAGTGCCAGTTTTAGTGGCTTGGTGAAAGCCTCTCAACCTTGGGCTTCAGCTCTGCCTCTTGTTCCTGGCCCACTGAAGTTGGAGGCATCTCTTAGCTCAGGCTGACATACCCAAGGTCGACAAGTAAAATGGCACAGTCCCAAGATGATTAAGCAGCATGACAGGTGACTAATTCAAGTCCATTAATAGTCCCAAGATCAGCAGACAGTACGGCAGGCCACTGAGATGAAGACTCGGCCACATGCAGGGCCCAAGTGTGCCAAAAACCTCAAAACCTTTCTCAAAGCTGTCTTCCTATATACAGGAAGCAGACCACATCCCTAAAGCAGCTACTAAGTTGCTCCAGTAGATTCTACCATAGAGTTGATTACCAGTCTCATCATGGAGAATAACTACATCCAGTTGCCAAGCCACTCAAAGTCAGGCCCAGCCAAGTTGACACACAACCACCACAATTCCACCCCTTGTCAACTTGGCATCAATACACATCTCCTTCACTGGGAGGCTCCTGTCCCCTAGTTCAAGTGGTGACCTCACCCTCTTGGCTTGGCAGGCCCTGTTCCTCTGCTTCTTGGGCATGACAGTCCTGCTCCCTCACTTTTGGGCAGTCACTATGGCCCCTTGCCACTGGCCCTCATGAATGGCAGCCCCACACTCCAGAACCAAGTTGGTAAAAGCCTGACTCTTTGAAACCTAGAAACCTGTGATGATTCTACTCCCAGAGGCCACAGTCCTACCCTTTGAGGCTGAAGCAGCTCTGCTTGGTCTCTCAGCTTTTGCCAATTAATGCTCAAAGGCAAGCCACTCCACTATGCTACTCAATCTCATATTGGTACCTTCTACCAATTAATGCCCAAAGGTAACCCACTCTGCCAGGAAGCTGCCTACCCAAAAGCATCTAGCTTTTTCCTCTGTGGGCTGGTAAGCCTGTTGCCATATCATGCCTTTCTCTCAGCTCTGCTGCTGCTGAGGTCTCTCTGCTGGGGTCTCTCTGCCAGTGTCTCTTTGCATAGAAATCTTGGGTCAAGGACCCAAGGACGCACTCCACTCCCATCTCTACATTTTAGTTATCTGTCAGAGCCACACCCCACTCTTGGTATCAAATTCTGTTTTGGTTAGTGCCTAAGGCACTTGACTGCTAACCAGAAGACTGGCGGTTCAAACCCACCAGTCACTCCTCGGAAGGAAGGTTGGGCAATCTACTTCCATGGTGATACTGCCTCGGAAACCCAAGGAGGGGTCACTATGAGTCGGGTGCAACTTAACGGCACATAACAACAAAACAACAACAACAGTGCTGCTCTAACAGAAAATATCACACATGGATGTCATTAACAAACAGATTTATTCACTTACAATTTGGCAGGCTGGAAGTCTGAATTCAAAGTGCCAGCTCTAGGGGCTTGGCGAAAGCCCCTCAACCTTGGTCTTCAGCTCTGGGTCTTGCTCCCAGCCCACTGGAGGTGGAGGTATCTTTAACTCAGGCAGTTGCTGACTGTTCAGGTTGACAAACCTAAGGCTAATAAATAAAATGGCACAGTCCCAAGTTTATTAAGCAACACAGCAGGCAAGAAGTTCAAGTTCATTAACAGTTTCAAGATTGGCAAACAACATGGTAAGCCACTGAGATGAAGATTTTGCTACATCCAGGGCCAAAGTGTGTCAAAAGGCTTGAGACCTTTCTCAAAGCTGTCTTCTTATATACTGGAAGCAGACCACATCCCTAAGGCAGCTACTCAGCTGCTCACAGTAGATTCCAGTTGATTACCAGTCTCATCATGGGAAATAATTTTATCTAGCTACCCAGCCACTCAAAACCAGGCCCAGACAAGTTGACACAAAACTTAACTATCACAACCATCAAAGAAATAATAGGTGCAAATTTAGGGGTCATAATGCATGACATTGTTGTTGTTGTTGTTATGTGCCGTCGAGTCGGCCCCGACATAAATACTATCAAACATAACTAAAAGCACACAAATAACAGAAGACAGTCTAGACAACTGGGGCCTCCTAAAAATTAAACACTTATGTGCATCAAAAGATTTCATCAAAAGAGTAAAAAGAAAATCTATAGATTGGAAAATATATTTTGCTAATGACATATCGGGAGCTCTGGTAGCATAGTGGCTAAGACACTTGCCTGCTAACCAGACGGCTGGTGGTTCAAACCCACCAGCCACTCCTCGGAAGGAAGGTTGGGCAATCCTACTTCCGTAGTGATACTGCCTCGGAAACCCAAGGAGGGGTCGCTATGAGTCGGGTTTGACTCGACGGCACATAACAACAACAACAACAATGACATATCAGACAAGGAGCTAATCTCTAACATTTATAGAAAATTACAACATCTCAACAACAAAAAGACAATAAATCCAATCAAAAGATGGGCAGAGGACATGAACAGACACTTCACCAAAGAAGACATTCAGGTGGCCAACAAACATAGGAAGAAATGCTAACGATCATTAGCCATTGGACAGATGCCAATCAAAACAACAATGAGATACAATTTCACCCCAATGTTACCAATAAACTTCAAAAAATAACAGAAAATAACATATGCTGACAAGGGTATGGAGAGACCGGATCCCTTATATACTACTGGTGGGACTGTAAAATGGTGCAACCCCTATAGAAAAAGGTATGGTCCTTCCTTAAAAAGTTAGAAATAAAAATACCATATCACTCAGCAATCCCACTGTAAAGAATATATCCTAAAGAAACAAGAGCTGTGACACATACAGATATGTGCACACTCATGTCATCGCAGTACTGTTTACAATAGCAAAAAGATGAAAATAACTTAAGTGCACATTAATGGATTAATGGACAAACAATCTATGGTACACACACAATGGAATGCTGTATAACTAAAGAATAATGATCAATCTGCAAACCTAGAGGACATTACACTGAGTGAAATTAATCAATCACAAAAGGACAAATACTGTATGAGATCGTTACTTTAAAAAGTCAAGAAAAAGTTTATACACAGCGACATTCTTTTGTGGTTATTGGGAGTGGAAGTGGAAGGGAGCATAAATCACTAACTAGAGGGGAGATGCATATTAACTTGGGTGAAGAGAAGGACAATATACAATAAGAAGGAGGTCAGCACAAAATGATCAAGGTAAAGGAAGACACTGGGAGGAGCACAAGAGTTAAAAGCAACAAAGGTAAATGCTATAATATATACAATCTTGTAATAATAGTAATTTATCCTACAATATAACAATAATTTATAAGTGGATACATAGATAGACATGCAAGCTGAGCAGGGATGGGAAAGCGAATGAGACTACACACACGAATACATAAAGGTTTGACAAAGGATATTTCTACATACATATTTTTATGTGCTGAAAATATATCCATGAATATAGTAGAGCATACAGGGGGGCAAAGTTACGAAAATTGCTTATCCATAATCAAACACCTTGAGGGAATGAGTCACTGGGTCTGGGGTCCCAAGATCGTAGTTGTGGAGGACACTAAGGTCAATTGGTATAATATACGCCACAAAGACAATGTTCTACATTCTATTTTGGTGAATAGAGACTGGGGTCTCGATAGCTTATGAGGGGCCATCTATGTGCAACTATTGGTCTCTCCCCATCTGGAACAAAGAAGAGTGAATAAAATCAAAGATGCATGGAAACAGTTAGTATAAAAGGACTAATGGACCATGCAAACATCTGCCTCCATGACTCCAAGGCTAGAAGAACTAGATGTGCTTGGCTATCACTGTTGACTACTCTATAAGGGATAACAATAGGAGGTCCTGGATAGAGTGGGAGAAAAATGTGGAATAAAACTCATAATCATAATAAACACAAGGCTTACTGGTCTGATAGAATCTGCTGGAACCCCAAAGACAATTGTTCTTAGACATCTTTCAAGCCTGGAACTGAACTCACTCCTAAGGCTCAACTTTTAGCCAAAACATAGACAGGCCTATAAGGTGAACAATAACACCAGGGAGGTATGTACTCCTTAGAGTAATCAACCATACAAGATGTAAAGGGTAGCATTTTCCCAAGGGTACACTCAGAATGCAGAAAGGATTAAAAAAAAAAAAAAGGACAAATGGAAATGATAAACAAGGAAGAAATGGAAAGAGTGCTATTACATTTTGGGGATTAAAATCAATTTGTATTAATTGTTGAATGGAAAAACAATTTGCTCTATAAATTTTCACACAAATCACAATAAAAAGTAAGAAAACAGTGAACAAGATTATACTTTAGACCAAGGATAGATTCAACTGAGGCTAATCTTGCACAGATACCAGTGATACAAAATACCCGCAATCATAACAGAAACAGCAGCAGACAGACATAGAGAAATTCCTCACAGACAGCCAGACACTGTGGAAGAGATCCAATGGATCTACTGACTCAGGATCATAGTATTGGGGAACACTATACTCAATTGGCACAACAAAATATATAAAAATCTTGTTCCACAACCTCTGTTGGTGAGTAGTGACTGGGTCTTAAAAGCTTTCAAACGGCCATCTAAGATGCAGCTAATGATCTCCTATCATCAGAAGAGAAGAAGAGTGCAAAACAACAAGGGCATTTGGAAGCAATCAGCCCTAGGACATGATGGACCTTGAGACCAGAAGAACTAGATGGTGCCTGGCTACCAATGTCAACCACTCAGGAAAGGATGAAAACTGGAGATCCTGGATAAAGTGGGAGGAAAAATGTGGAACAAAATCCAAAAACACAATAGTGATCAGAATTATTGGTCAGATGGTGTCTGGTGGGACCCCCAATACTATGGCCCTGCGATACCCTTAGGGCCTGGAATAAAACTCACTGCCAGGGGCTGGCTCTCAGCCCAATAGTAAATAAGACATACATGCAGACCACTCAATCCAGGGTGACACACCCACATACAAATGCATCCCTTGGAGCAATCGACCACAGGGCACCAGAGGGGCAACATTCACATGGAGAAAATGCAGGACAGGAGTGCATAACTATGAGGGGCACGGGGCGGGGGGTGCATCTGGGAAGGGAGGGGAGGAGAGTGGGTTAGGGTTGGGGATGGTAATTGGGGAGTGAAACCAAATGTGCAAGAAATGTTGTATGTTAAACAAACTTTGCTCTGTAAATTTGCACCTAAATCACGATTAAAAAATGAGAGAGAGAGAGAGAGAGAAAGTAAAAAACAAAGTAAAAATGAAACGTAGAGGGAGAAGTAACTGGATGGAGACAAAAAGAGAATGGAAATTTAGAGAAAACAGATTTTTGCAAGGAGAAAACCTGTAAAAAAATCATTAATATAGATAGATATTAATGATAAAAGAAGATAATTGCAAGCATGCAATAGAACAGAACATTATAAAAAATATTCAGAGAACAAAAAATAATTCTTGGATATTAAAATTATGATAGCAGAAATGAAAAACTAAGTAGAAGATTTAGAAGATAAAAACAAGGACACATAGATCCTGATGGAACCACTGAGACTATGGCCCCTAGTTGCCCTTCAGGTCTGGAATTGAACCCACTCCAGCCAAACAAAAGACAGGCACATGAGCTGAACATTTGCATTAGGGAGATACATTCCTTGGAGAGATCAATCTTAGGAGAGTAGAATAGCTGTGTATGCACAGGGAGACAGCCCAGAGGGCAGGAGTGCATGGGAGGGAAGGACACAGGGAAGAGGTAACTATGGGGAGGAAGGAAGTGTGAGGGGAGCTGTTGCATTGTGGGAAATTGCAGTCAACGTCACGAGACAAAGTGAATGTGAGCTGCTGTATGTTGTTGTTGTTATGTGTCGTTGAGTCAGACCCGACTCATAGCGACCCCTCCTTGGGTTTCCAAGGTAATATCACTATGGAAGTAGATTGCCTTCCTTCCGAAGAGTGGCTGGAGGGTTTGAACCGCTAGCCTTCTGGTTAGCAGTCAAGTGCCTTAGGCACTAAGCTACCAGAGCTCCTAGAATAGAATCTTTCAATATTGCCGATAGAATCTTTCAATATTGCAACCCCAGACCTAAGTTTTTTCCTCAGTTCTTTCAGCTTGAGAAATGCTGAGCATGTTCTTCCCTTTTGGTTTTCTAACTCCAAGGCTTTGCACATTTCGTTATAGTAATTGGCTTTGTCTACTCTAGCTGCTCTTTGAAATCTTCTGTTCAGCTCTTTTATCTTGTCATTTCTTCAATTTGCTTTGGCTATTCTCTGCTCAAGGGGAAGCCTCAGAATCTCTTCTGTCATCCATTTTGATCTTTTCTTTTTTTCTCATCTTTTTAATGAACTCTTGCTTTCTTCATGGATGATGTTCTTGATGTCATTCCATAATCTTTCTAGTTTCTGATCATTGGTGTTCAACACATTGAATCTATTCTTTAGATGGTCTCTAAATCCAGGAGGGATATATTCAAGGTCATATTTTGGCTCTCTTGGACTTGTTTTAATTGTCTTCAAATTCAAGCTGAATTTGCATATAAGCAGTTCATGGTCTGTTCTACAATCAGCTCCTGACCTGGTTTTGGCTGAAGATATTGAGCTTTTCCATCACCTCTTACCACAGATGTAGTCAATCTGATTCCTGTGTATTCCATCTGGTGAAGTCCATGTGTATAGCCTCCATTTGTGTTGTTGAAAAAAGATATTTTCAATGAATAAGTTGTTGGTCCTGCAAAATTCTATCATGAGATCTCCAGCATTATTTCTGTCACCAAGACCAAATTTTCCAACTGCTGGTGATTCTTCTTTGTTTCCAACTTTTGCATTCCAGTCACAAGTGATAATTAACACATCTTCATTGCATGTTTGGTTAACTTCAGACTGCAGAAGTTGATAAAAATCTTCAATTTCCTCATTTTTTGCTTTGGTTGTTGGTGCATAAATTTGAATAATAGTCATATTAACTGGTCTTCCTTGTAGACATATCAATATAATCCTATCACTGACAGCATTGTACTTCAGGACAGATCTTGAAATATCCATTGTGATGATGAATGCCATGCCATTCCTCTTCAAATTGTCATTCCCAGCATAGTAGATCATATGGTTGTCTGATTCAAAATGGCAAAAATGGCCAAAACCAGTCCATTTCAGCTCACTAATGTCTAGGATATCAATCTTTATGCATTCCGTTTCATTTTTGACAACTTCCAATTTTCCTAGATTCATACTTTATACATTCCATATTCCAATTATTAATGGGTGTTTGCAGCTGTTTCTCCTCAATTTGAGTCATGTCACATCAGCAGATGGAGGTCTCAAAAGCTTTACTTTATTCATATCAGTAAGTTTGGTTCTACTCTATGATGCAGCACTTTCCCAGTCTTATTTTGAGAGCCCTCCAACCTAAGTGGTTTGTCCTGCACTGTATCAGACAGTGTTTTTGGGCTATTCATATAGTTGTGTAGTAATGTAACAGACAGTGTTTCTCTGCTAGTCATAAGGTTTTCCCTGGCCAATTCTTTGAGAAGTGGATGGCTTTCTCCTTCTTCCTAGTCTGTCTCAGTCTTCAAGCTGCACCAAAACCTGCGCACTATGTGCAACCCTGCTGGCATTTGAAACACCAGTGGCACAGACTCAAGCCTCATAGCAACACACCACCAGAGCACAACAAACCGATAGACAAGTTTGCTTGCCTTAGCTGTTCGAAACCTCTCCACCCTCTCCCTTACCAGGATCCCTACCACTTGCTCATTCTGTCCTGGATGCTCTTGCTTTTCTTTCCTTTCCCCTCTGCTTTTCACATGTTGTTGTTGTTGTTGTTATGTGCCGTTGAGTCAGCTCCGACTCATAGCGACCCCTCCTTGGGTTTCTGAGGTAGTATCACAACGGAAGTAGGAATGCCCAACCTTCCTTCCGAGGAGTGGCTGGTGGGTTTGAACCACCAGCCGTCTGGTTAGCAGGCAAGTGTCTTAGCCACTATGCTACCAGAGCTCCCATTAGAGTTCCATAATTCACTGTGACATCTCACAAAGCTCATGAACTTCCAAGGAGAGGGCTCATGCAGTTGTGGAGGCTGGCAAGTCCCAAATCAGTGGGTCAAACATCAGTCTGGAGGGATTTCCTCATTCACGTGGTTGCAGGGGCTAACTAATGTTAACTGCCAGGTCAGATGACAGGATGCTGGCTCACAGGGCTTCAGAAGCTGGTAAATCAGGTCAGACAATAGGCTGCTGGCTCAAATACCAAGAACCAGATGTTAGATGATGACAGACCATATGTAGGATCCAGAGCAAAAGATCTTTGCCAGAGCATTCATACATATTGGATGCACACCATACTCTCAAGGAAACTATGAGTGGTGACTTGAGTGAGTCACACTCTCTAGTAAGGTGGTGACTATAGGTACATCTCACCCCAATCTTGTCTCCTTAACATTAATGGACAACTCATGCCAAAATGGAACCATAACTAGAGATATAATGCAACCCACTGCTGTGAAGTCAGATCCAACTCATAGCAACTCCTTGGGTTTCTGAGGCAGTATCACTATGGAAGTAGATTTCCCAATCTTCCTTCCCTTGGGCAAGTTCATTCTTATTTCTGTGCCTATTTCCCATCAGTGAAAAGCAAACTACAGACACACTGGCAGACATGGTGAGGTATTCATATCACTTGCTAGCTCTAGAGGCAGGGACTGTGACTCCGCTCCATAAATCTTTGTACCTGGTGTGTTCTGGAATCCAGTAATGCCCTGGAAATGGACCAATGAACACTTCTGCAGCATGAGCCTCAGCCCAAGTAAATTGTGTAAGGCTTCTCAGCCCAACATCTGTAGCATCATCGTGGCCTGGGAACTCAATAGAAATGCAGAGTCCCACCCAGACTTCAAAACAGAGTATGCATTGTAACAAGATCCTTAGGCCATGGACCTCCACATTACATTTTGAGGAGCACTAGGCACTAAGCTATAATGCCAAAAAGAGCTAAATTGCAATTTCCTGGGAACAAATGGAAAAGAAGGGGGAGGGAAAAATTGTCCATCCATGACTGAACAGTCAAAATAAATCAAGACACTGCAGGGGGGCAGGGATTAAGAGAGGTGGAGGGAGGGAAAGGAATGTGCCTGTGCTGATAGGGATCCCTCCATATCTTTTGCCTCCCAGAGCAGGCTGAAGGAAGTCCTGTGTCACTGAATAACCCAGCCAACTTTTAGAGCTGGACTCCACAGGAGCAGTGCCTGGGGCAGCCGGTTAAATCACTCAGCAGCACCCAGAGAGCTGTGTTATGTCCTGGGCCAGAACTGAAGAACAAAGTCCTGCCCTTTGCCCTTGGCTCTGTTTCCTTCTGAGCACAGAACACTCTAAGTCTAAAAGGATTAGTCCTCCAGCCAGGTTCCATATTCACCCTCAGGACAGATTTGATCCAGAGTTACTTCTGATAAAATGTCCAGATTTAACAAACTATGTAATGGATTCCCTATGGACAGCTTTGATTTTTAAATATAATCACTTCCTTTGGCATCGATAGGCATTATCTTTAAAAGCCCAGTGCTTCAAAGGAACCATCATATCCACCTTCTAATAATGTAATTAAATTTTTGTCTAAGGAGAGTGTTGTTGACCTGTGTTATAGAACATCATGGGAGTCTGCTTAAAGCAAAAGCAAAAGAAGGTTATTGAGAGATAGAGACAGTCCAGATTGAGAAGGTATTCAAATTCACAGAGTGAAGATGGTTATTCTACTGGACAACAAGGAAGAAAATATTTTTTGGACATTTGGAGCAGGAACAAAACATTACAAAATCTTAATTGATTGAAGACAATCAGGAGAGTCATAGGCAGGATATCTAAGAGTAGGGATTTAGCAGGGATATGTAGATAACATATACATGGGATTAGATGATTGGTTAAGGGTACATACATAATTACAAGTGCACATGATCTTCAGTTTATTAGAGGATGGTCACAGGACAATGGAAGGACAGGTTTTTTTCTGGATAACCTACTATAAAAGTTGGGAAGCTCTGGTGGCATAGTGCCAAAGGCATTTGACTGCTAACCAGAAGGCTGGAGGTTCAAACCCACCAGCAACTCCTTGGAGGGAAGATTGGGCAATCTACTTTTGTAGTGATACTGCCTCAGAGACCCAAGGCAGGGTCAATATGAGTCAGATCCGACTTGATGGCAGTGAGTTTGGTTTGGTTTACTATAAAAGTTGCTTTCTCAATCATGTGTGTTTCTGAGGGCTCATTATAAAGTTTTATTGATGCTGTACATCAATACCCTTCAAACATAAGTTATCATATCTTACCTCCGTTTCACCATAGTGGAAAGACCTTTTGGCAACAAATCGAGGACTTCAACAAAAAAGAATGTGTCCTTTAGGTACATGATCAACATCAAGCTTAGGTCAGCAACAAGGTTAAAGGAACTGCTATTAGAAAAGGCAGCTTTTGAAACTCAACATGGATTCTAGACTCATATCAAGACTTTAAAACAGAGTTAAGGCTCTGCTTTCAGACTGCTTTATTTACACACACCAAGTGCCTCTGATTTTAAGCTCTCACACAACTGTTAGACCTCCTTGCCTTTCCCCACACTTCTGCCCTAGTACCCCTCCCTTCCTGGTCTAATGCTACACCTATCATAATAGATGGGAACACTGTTCAGGCATTTGGACATAATAATTCCAAAAATGTTTTGGGAGATAAAATGAAAGAATTCATAGGTGGTGACCCATACAAAAAATGTTAAAAACTCCTGAAGCTCAATCCCATCTCTTCTATTTATTTGAATGTCCACAGGCTTCTGTTGAAGCTGAGCTGGACCCTAGTTGGAGCCTAAGGGCAGATTCTGAGTCTGTTGAAGATTTTTCATGTTCAGAGAAACAGTTCATTCATGTGGAGATCAAACACTAGGTGCCTAATTTGAGTTGGGTTCTATGGAAAGTCTGTGACTTTCTTAGTATGGCCATGACATTCTGGGTAGGGCATCCAGGATGAATGCAGCCTAGAAGTATCGCATAGTTTTGTGGTGTCACCTATCTGTGAGGAGTTCAGCATCGCTGATGACAAATGGGTGTTGCAGATTAGTGGGAGAACAGAGAGAGCCAGGGTAGGGATGCAGGAAGCTCTGCACCCTGAGTGGTGGTGGTGTTTTGTGCTGTGGAGTCAGCCTGACCCATAGCAACCCCTCCTTGGGTTCCAAGGTGGTATCACTACAGAGGTAGATTGTCGAACCTTCCTTCTGAGAGGAGTGACTGATGGGTATGAACTTCCAGCCTTCTGGTTAGCAGTCAAGTGCCTTAGGCACTATGCTACCAGAGCTCCTGAACCTTGAACAGAGCAGCAATATTTTAATGTTTACTTTTGTTGTTGCTGTTATGTGCCCTTGAGTTGGCCCCGACTCATAGCGACCCCTCCTTGGGTTTCCGAGGCAGTATCACTATGGAAGTAGATTGCCCAACCTTCCTTCCAAATGTTTACTTTTAGGATTAAGAAATTAAGTATATTAGTGAAAAAGGATGATGGTTCTTTTAGGTGGTGCTTTGTCCCAGGAAAAAATCACTTATTATTGGATGTCAGAGGCAGGTACTTTGTCTTACCTCACCAGATGGACAACCATTCTTTTGGTTTAAGTAAATTTTATATTGAAGTATAGCATACATACAGAAGCATTCACAAATCATAGGTGAGTAGTTCAAAGAATTCTCAGACAGTGAGAATACATCAGACAGAATACGTTAATAGCATCCAGATAAAAAAATGAGAACATGACCAGCCCCCAGAAGTTCCTCAAGCCCCTTTCAGAACCCATTCCTCCCTGAGATCAGTCTTGTAGGAACCCTCT
>NW_006921964.1:1784387-1799687 GCF_000298275.1 Orycteropus afer afer | reverse complement strand
TTCAAGGCTCAGGGGTCCAAGATTATCTTCTGTGTCTGTGTTAATTGGTTTCCCTTTTCTTTGTTGAAGAGGGTCTGTGCAGTCCTTCTGCCTGGTCTACCATCTTGCCGGAACTCCATGTCCTTTTATTAAAAAAAAAAAAAATTAAACTTAAATTTGGGTTAAATGAAATTAAATTCAATTGTAATTTGGGTTACATTTTGCAGAACAAATTGGTTTTCCATTCAACAATACATGCACCTTTTGTTTTGTGACATTCATTGCAATCTCTGCAGTATAATAGCACTCTTCCCACTTTCTCCCTGTGTTTACTGTTTCCCTTATTCCTTTTTTTCCTATTCCTTCCTGCCTTCTTAGCTTTATCCCTAAGCAAATACCACCCTTTTGATCTAGTAAGGTTGATTGTTCTAAGGAGTGCATGTGTCCCTGGTGTTATAGTTCACATTATGTCTATCCTTTGGCTGAAAGTTAAACCACAGGGGTAAATCCAATTTCAGGCTTGAAGGGTGTCTAAGGACCATAATTTCAAGAGTTCCACCAGTGTCTATTGCCTCATATGCATGTGAGAGCTGGACACTGAATAAGGAAAACTAAAGAAGAGTCGATGTTTTTGAGTTGTGGTATTGGCAAAGAATGCTGAAGGTACCATGGACTGCTAAAAGAACAAATCTGTCCTAGAAGAAGTGCAGATGAAATGCTCCTTGGAAGTGAGAGTGACCAGACTTCATCTCACCTACTTTGGTCATGTTGTCAGAAGGGACCATTCCCTGGAGAAGAATATCATGCTTGTTAAAGTGGAGGGTCAACGAAAAAGGGGAAGGGCCTCAACAAGATGGATTGACACAGTAGTTACAACAATGGGCTCAGGTATAGCAAGGATTGTGGGGCTGGCACAGGACCAGGCACTGTTTCATTCTGCTGTACATAGGGTTGCTCTGAGTCGGAGATGACTTGACAGCATGTAACAATAACAACCAGTCTTTATCACACCAATAAGCCTAGTCTTTCTTTTTCTTTCTTTCTTCTTCCTTTTTTTTTAATTTAGAATTTTGTTCTACATTTTTCTCCCACTCTATATAGGACCTCCTATTGTGATCCCTCTTAGAGAGGTCAACAGTGGTAGCTGGGCAACATCTAGTTCTTCTGGTCTCAGGATTGTAAAGGCTGGGGTTCATATGCATCTTTGATGTCCCTCACTCTTCATTGCTCCAGATGGGTAGAGACCAGTTTTTGCCCCTCAGATGGCTTCTCACAAGCATTTAAGACCCCAGTTGTTATTCACCAAAGTAGGATGTAGAATATTGTCTTTGTGGACTATGCTCTACCAATTGACCTTAGTGTTCCCCAAGACTATGGTCCTGAGATCTTAGACTCAAAGACTCATTCCCTCAAGTTGTTTGGTTGTATCTAAGAAGTTTTCCTAACTTTGCCCCCTGTATGCTCTATTATCATCATGGATATGTTTGTTTGTAGCACATATAAGTATGTAGGTAGAAATATTCTTTGTCAAATCTATATATATGTATTCATGGGTACAGTCTCATTTACCCACCCTCCCCTGTTCAGCTTGAGTGTCTATCTATGTATCCATGCATATATTACTGTTATATTGTTATTGCAGGATTGTGTATATAAAAGTATTTACCTTTATTGTCTTTAACTCTTGTCCTCTTCCCAGTGTCTTCCTTTGCCTTGATCATTTTGTGCTCACATCCCCTTATTGTACATTGCCTTTCCCTTCACCCAAGGCAATACAAGGTTTTCCTCTCGTTAGTGATTTACCCTCTGTCACTCAGCAAGGTAGGTCTGAAAAGCAGATTATTTCCAAAGGGAGCATGAGATAGACTTGACCCTCTAGACAGGCAGTTGAAGATTGGATTTTAGAGTCATAGTCCTGAGTTCAAAGCCCACCTGGGCCACCTTCTGGTGGCAGACCATTGCACAAGTCATGTTCCCTTCCTGGGCCTCCACTTGCCATTTAAAACAAGCCTTCTTCGTCACTGAGACAAAGTGTGTAGAAATGATTCACATATGTTGGTGTTAGGTGCCATCAAATTGGTTCCAACTCATAGCAAGCAGAATGAAACACTACCTGGTCCTGTACCATTCTCAGAGTTGTTGCTATCCTTGAGCTCATTGTTGCAGCTACTGTACCTATCCATCTCGTTGAGTCTTCTTTTTTGCTTGCCCTGTATTTTACCAAGCATGATAGCCTTCTCCAGGAAATAGACTCTCCCGATAACATGACCAAAGTACAAGAGATGAAATCTCACCACCCACCCTTTAAGGAACATTCTGGCTATACTTTTTCTACCAAAGCAGGACTTTAAGCCTGAAGGGCTCATCTTCTAGCACTATATCAGACAATGTTTCACTATTATTCATAAGGTTTTCAATGGTCAATTCTTTCAGAAATAGACTGTCACAGTCTATTTCTTCTAGACAGAAGTTCTGTTCTTCCTAGACAGTCTTAAGCATAGACTTGTATCACAGCAACATTCAAGCCACCACAGTACAACAAACTGAGGGACAAGTGGTAGATTCATATATAATCAGCACTTAATTAATGTAACTAATGTCTATGCTACAGACATATTATAGACTCTATAGGTCACCATGACTTGGAATTAATTTGATGGCAACTGGTTTTTCATAGGGATACTGGAAGACTTCAAGACAGGACTCAATGCAAACTTCCTGCAATCTTCTTGGTCTACCAGAGAACCTTCTTGATCAACTATGAAGCCTTCTAGAGAATTCTGAGGCACATAGTGGCCAGCCTGACAAGCTATCCCAGATATCTGCCATCTAAGTAGCACCTCTTATGTCAGCTCATCTGCCACCTCTTTGGAGAGCAATTTGGCAGTGTCTGACAAAGTTAAAAATGTGCGTGCTCCTCAAACCAGAAATTATAATTTTATAAATCTACACAGGGAGTCACCATGATTTGGGGGGCCAACTTGGTGGCCAAAAATAAAAACTCTAATGCAATATTCATCCATGTGCACAAACATGTACATGGATCTTATTGCTGCATTGCATGAACAGCTGCATAGTGATTAAGGCATTTGACGGCTAACCAGAAGGCTGGTGGTTCAAACCCACCAGCTGCTCCTTGGAAGGAAGGTTGGGCAATCTACTTCCATAGTGAGCCTGCCTCAGAAACCCAAGGAGGGGTCACTATGAGTTGGATTCGACTGGATGGCAGTGAGTTTGGTTTCGTTTAGTGGTCAAATAAATTTTGGTAAATATGCACAATGGTGGCATAGTGCCTAAAGCATTTGACTACTAACCAGAAGGTTGGCAGTTCAAACCCACCAGCCACTCCTCGGAAGGAAGGCTGGGTGCGGTGTAGTAAACTGCTTAGTGTGGCTTTCCTACCCACAAGTCTTTGTAAACTCCAAGGTGGGATTTGCTATGAGCAACTGAGGAGCTCCTGATTGCTAAAGTTGTCCACCTGGAGTATTTCTGTTGGGAGTGGCACAAAACAATGTTCTGGGAGGTTCCCACTTTCTCTCAGGTGCTTAGAGTTCTGATGCTATGATTGGCTAGTTTGACTACTCTGCCAGGCTCAAAAGGAGGCCTCCTAGAGGCAGAACTCTCTCTGACTGCTGGTTGAGGAAGACGTGCTGCTGAAAGAGACATACACTACTGAAAGAGACACGTGCTGCTGGGAAAGAGACGCAAGAGACATGCGTTGCTGAGTAAGACACCGAGGGACATGCACTGCTGGGGGAGAGACTGTGAGAGACTTGGCTGTGAGGCAGTGGGCTGGGAGAGAGACTGAGTATTTTTCCTGAATTTGAATTGTAGCTTGGTGCTTCCCTAATAAACCCCATAATCTGTGAGTTCTGCGTGGCCACTGCAGTGAATTATCGAACCCAGGAGAGAAGTAGTGGGTGCTTTGGGAAGAACGGTTGGAGAAAGGGCTGGAGAGAGGCAGCATGTCTGGCCTTGCAGTAATAGGCCTTGGGTTACTGCTGGTAATCCTGTCTTCCTCTTGTGGGATTAGAAGAGGTCAGAACATGTGACCTCCTTGCACTTTTTGCACTGGGTAATCTACTTCTGCAGTGATACCACCTCAGAAACCCAAGGAGGGGTCACTGTGAGTCAGATCTGACTTGATGGCAGTGAGTTGAGTTTAATATACACAATGGAGTGTTTTGAAGCCCCTAAAATAAATGAGATGGTCTAATATAGGATCAGTAATTTTTTTCTGTAAATATCTAGAATAAAATATAAATATGTATAAGTTTTCTACAGCATAGAAATTTACCACAAATGTGTTGCTGTTGCTGTTAGGTGCAGTTGAGTCAGCTCTGACTCATAGAGAAACAATGTACAACAGAACAAAACACTGCCCATTCCTGTGCCATTCTCATACCCTTTACTATGCATAGTTGCAGCCATTGTGTCAATCCATTTCATTGAGAGTATTTCCCTTTTTCACTGACCCTCTAAGTATTAGTCTGGGTTATCTAGAGAAGCAAAACCAGTAAAGCTTATATATTCATATGCAGAGAGAGAGAGAAATTTACCTTAGGAAAATGGCCCACACATTTATAGAAGCTGGCAAGTCCCAAATTCCTGGATCAAACATCAAGCTGGAGGCTTTTCCTGACGTAGCTGCAGGGGCTGACAAGCTCAAGGTTGGCAGGCAGTATACTGGCTGCTGACTCCAACAAAGTCAAGATCACCAGGCCTAATGGTGGATTCAGACCCACTGAAGGATCTGTCTTTTTCCCAGGATGTCCATATATATATGTATCGGAAGCAGGCCACACCTGTAGGGAAACTCTCTTTCAACGAATTGACTACTCAAAACATATACATTCAATCTCATCATGGGAATAACCACATCACAACTGCTTAAACCACTCAGAATTGTAGTCCAGCCAAGTTGACACACAACCCCAACTATCACAGTCCACCCCTTGTCAACTTGGGAGTTGTACACCTCTCCTTAACCACATATAATCTCTAAATGAGGACAATTATAAAGTCATATTTGCACCTAATGTGATACACTAACACACATACAACTGAAACGCATTAACCCTGTTTACATTTCATACTTAATAACATAAGAAAACAAAAATATCTGATGCACACATACAATGAAGAAATATGACAATCACAATCCTCATTTCCACAACTACTCACATGGTCATAGCTGATATTCAGAACTACCTTCTTCCACCACCCATTCTGTATTTCCCTTGCCCTCAGCAAGCACATCAGCTAGTCATGGTTCTTTGCCTGGTGGGGTGACCAAAATCTTCATTCCTGAAGGGTCTGGGCTATTAGTAGTCATATCAGAATTGGGTTGCTGTAGCTTTCCATTGACTTTAATCACAAGCCATGGTACTAAGAGACGTCCTAAAGAATCTCCTGTATTCCAGATATGTTCTTCTTTACCTCTATTATGTAATTCCAATCCAATTTCCCTTGGTAATCAGGATCTATCACACCAGGTAGTATAGTAACACCCTTCTTTGTCTGTTGATCCAGAAGGATGAGAAAGCCAAAATGACTGTGTGGTATTCTTAACTTCCAGTTCAATACAAGGGAGTATTCCTTCCTTTGGGACTAAGATCTCCAGACCCACAGAGCATAGTGTACCAGGGACAGGAAGCAAAAATTTTTTGAGTGGGTCACTAGAGTTAATACTGAGTGGTACCACTTCTGTTTCCACCCCTTGATTCCTGGATCCATGAATCCTGGCTATTGGAGAAACAACACCATATATTGCACACTGGTTTAGAGCATATACAGCCTCCTGGAGAAGATTGTCCCAGCCCTTCAAGGTATTGCCACCTAGCTGGTGCTGTAATTGTGTTTTTAGTGGGCATTCCATCATTCTATCAGGCCAGCTGCCTCAGGATGATGGGGAACATGGTAAGACCAGTGAAACCCATGAGCATAGGCCCATTGCTGCACTACATTTGCTTTGAAGTGAGTCCCTTGATCTGAAGCAATGCTGTGTGGGATACCATGTGGTGGATAAGGCATTCTGTACATCCATGGATGGTAGTTTTAGCAGAAGCATTGTGTGCAGGGAAGGCAAATCCATATCCAGAATATGTATCTATTCCAGCAAGAACAAAATGCTGTCCTTTTCATGGTGGAAGTGGTCCAATGGAATCAACCTGCCACCAGGTTGCTGGCTGATCACCCCAAGGAATGGTTCCATATCACAGACTCAGTGTTGGTCTCTGCTGCTGGAAGATTTGGCACTTACCAGTGGCAATAGCCAAAGCAGCCTTGGTAAGTGGAAGTCCATGTTGCTGAGCCCATGCATAACCACCATCCCTGCCACCATGGCCACTTGGTTCATGAGCTCATTGAGCAATGACAGGAGTAGCTAGGGGAAAAAGATGACTGGTTTCCACAGAATATATCATCCTATCCATCTTATTGTTAAAGTCCTCCTCTGCTGAGGTCACCTTTTGATGGGTATTCACATGAAACACAAATATCTTTACTCCTTTGGCCCATTCAGAGAGATCTATCCACATACCGCTTCCCCATATGTCCTTGTGACCAATTTTCCAATCATGTTCCTTCCAATTCCAGACCATCCAGCCAAGCCATTGGCCATGAACCATGAATCCATATACAATTGTACATCTGGCCATTTCTTGTTCCATGCAAAGTGAACAGCCTGATGCATGGCTTGAAGTTCCACCCATTGGGAGGATTTCCCTTCACCACTGTCCTTCAGGGAAGTCCCAGAATGGGACTTCAGTGCCACTGCAGTCCACTTTTGAGTGGTGCCTGCATATTGCGCATAACCATCTATAAAGTAGGCATGAGTTTTCTCTTCCTCAACTGATCATAAGGAATGGCCCATGAAGCCACAGGTGCAGACTGGGAGAGGGAAAGTAATGTGACTGGAATGGAAACCATAGGCATTTGGGCCACTTCCTCATACAACTTACTTGTCCCTTCAGGTCCTGCTTGAGCCTGATCTCTTATTTACCACTTCCATTTAATGATGGAGTGCTGCTGCACACGTTCAACTTTATGAATCTGTGGGTCAGATAAAACCCATTTCATGACGGGCAGCTCAGGCCTCATGGTGATTGATGGCCCATGGTTAGGTGTTCAGGCTCTACTAAAGCCCAGTAACAAGCCAAAAGCTGTTTCTCAAAAGGAGAGTAGCTATCTGCAGAGGATGGCAGGGCTTTACTCCAAAATCTCAAGGGTTGGCATTGTGATTCACCAATAGGGACCTGCTGAAGACTCCAAACAGCATCTCTATCTGCTACAGACACTTTAGGCAGCATTGGATCAGCTGGATCATATGGCCCAAGTGGCAAAGTAGCTTGCACGGCAGTCTGAACCTGTTGCAGAGCCTTCTGTTGTTCTGGGCCCCACTCAAAACTAGCAGCTTGGCAAGTCACTTGATAAATAGGCTGACACAACACACCCAAACGAGGGATATGTTGCCTCCAAAATCCAAAGAGGTCCACCAGACGTTGTGCCTCCTTTTTAGTTGTGGAAGAAGCCAGATACAATAACTTATCCTTCACTTTAGTAAGAATATCTTGACATCTCCCATAGCACTGGACCCCCAGAAATTACACTGAGGTGGAAGGTACCTGAATTTTTGTTGGGTTAATTTCCCACCCTTTAGTATGCAGATGTCTCACCAATAAGTCTAGAATCATTGATACTTCTTCTTTACTAGATCCAATCAGCATAACGTCATCAATATATGGACCAGTGTGATGTTTTGTGGAAGGAAAGACAATCAAGATACCTATGGACTAAATTATGACATAGTGCTGGGGAGTTAATATACTTCTGAAGAAATACTGTGTAAGTATATTGTGGCCTTGCCAGCTGAAGGCAAACTGCTTCTGATGGTCCTTTGAAATTTGTATCAAGAAAAAGGCATTGGCCAGATGTACATACCAAGTACCAGGAGACCACTAATTTGCTCAAGCAATGAAAGCACATCAGGAACAGCAGCTGCAACTGGAGTCACCACCTGATTAAGTTTATGATAATCTACTGTTATTCTCCAAGATCCAACAGTTTTTTGTACAGGCCAAATAGGTGAATTAAATGTGGATGTGGTGAGAATCACCACCCCTGTATCCTTCAAGTCCTTGATGGTGGGAGTAATCTCTGCAACCCCTCTAGGGATGTGGTATTGCTTTTGGTGTACTATTTTTCTGGGTAGAGACAGTTCTAATGGCTTCCACTTGGCTGTTCCTACCATAATAGCCCTTACTGTACATGTTAGGGACCCAATGTGGGAATTCTGCCAATTGCTCAGTATATCTATTCCAATTATGCATTCTGGCACTGGGGAAATTACTACAGGATTTGTTTGGGGACCCACCGGAAACACTGTGAGATGCACCTGAGCTAAGACTCTATCAATAACTTGACCTCTATATGCTCCCACTCTGACTGGTGGGCCACAGTGATGCTTTGGGTCTCCTCGAATTAGCGTCAGTTCAGAGCCAGTGTCCAGTAATCCCTGAAAAGTCTGATTATTTCTTTTCCCTAATGAACAGTCACTCTTGTAAAAAAGCCTCAAATCCCTTTGGGGACGACTACTAGAAAGATTAACAGTATAAATTTTTGCCAATGTAGTGAGGTCTTTCATCAAGGGAATCCGGCCTCCCTTTCATTCAAGAGGTTGTGGGTCTGTAAACTGACTTAAGTCTGGGTATTGATTGAGAGGCCATGACTCTGTATTCTGGCAATTCAATCTAGACTGCTGTTCATGTGACCTAGAATTCTTCTGTCTACACAGATCAAGTAAATATTTAGTTGGTTTGCCATTTATTTCACTCCTAGAAACATCATGCCTGCATAGCCAATTTCATATTTCCACACATGTCAGAGTATTCTGATTACTGTTTTGACTCTGCTGTCTATGATGGTAACCACACCCATCTTGTCTTTGTTAATTAACTGCTGACACTTATTCCCTACTACAACAGAGTCCAATCAGCCCCATTGTAGTTAAGTGTCTTCGTTCAGTTCGGGCAGTTCCCACTGTCACATCTGGCTTATGTAAAATAGCAATCACAGCAGTCTTCAAGGATGCTGAGCCTCCCTTCACAAATTTGTTCCTCTGGTGATGTAGTGCCTAAGGCATTTGACTGCTAACCAGAAGGCTGGCAGTTCAAAGCCACCAGACACTCCTCAGAAGGAAGACTGGGCAACTACTTCCATAGAGATACCACCTTGGAAACCCAAGGGGGGTTGTTATGAGTTGGGACCAACTTGATGCTAGTATGTTTGTTTGTTTGTTTGTTTTTATAGTGGCAAAATGTGTGTCCTCTGGATTCTCCATTTCTGGGTCTAAGGGTTTAATCTGATAAATCTGTTCTAACATGCTAATTTCGCTAAGCCTCTGGATACCTTTTTCTACATTATACTAAGGCACTCTAGTACTTCAACTTGATTTAAAGTAGGTCACAACATAATCCATGCTTCAGTAAGCCAACCAAGTAAACAATTAGATCCTTTCCTAAGCTCTGGAGCTGAGACATTGAATGAAGAATCCATACTTAGTGGGCCTAAATCAATAAACTCAGACATTCCTTGCACCATTATCCCATACCCTCAGTAGCCATTCCCACACATATTCTCCAGGTTTCTGTCTGTACGTGTTAGCAAAATCAAGTAAGTCTTTTCAGATGTAGCATACCACTTCCTCAGTCACGCTTTGTATTTCACCTTTTGGGGCTCACTTGGACTTAACTTTAGTTATAGGTCTAGCAGCAACAATGGGTGGCTGGGGCAGTTCCTTAGAACATTCAGTAATGTCTTCCATGGCAGCTACCTCAGGCAATGACCCAGCAGGAACAGTTGAGTTAATCCCTTCAAATGGACATGGAAGGCATAATGATTTTATAGTAATCCCTTCAGATGGGAGGGATTTAACAAAATTTACAGGCTCCATATCCTCATCTTCCTGACTGTCTGCCCATATGTCCTCATTCCAGGTCTCAGGATCCCATTTTTCCCAATCAATGCCCTCACTTTAACTTCAGACACCATTCTGGGTTAGCAGTTCAACTGGTGTTGTAATTCAGCCACCCTTACAATAAGACTCTGGGTTTGGTTTTCAGCAATATTAGCTCTGTTACTAGAAGAAATAGGCTTTCTTTCAGGGCACAACTGGAAACATTGAGGTTTTTTTATGTGTCACTTGAGCTATGACTCAGCAGCCTGGAACTCATCTTACTCTTTCACTACTTTGTCTAATGTAAGTAGGACCAACCACCCAGCTTCCTTATACTCCTCATGCTGACAAAATTACAGAAAAGTATCAAACATGTGATCACCCAGAGCCTCATTTCTCACAAGTACTATTTTGCATATTAATGTTGCCACCTCATGACATGGATTAGCAGGGCCCTCTTT
Source organism: Orycteropus afer afer (assembly GCF_000298275.1). NCBI lineage: Eukaryota > Metazoa > Chordata > Mammalia > Tubulidentata > Orycteropodidae > Orycteropus > Orycteropus afer. The sequence goes on along the minus strand of NW_006921964.1, from coordinate 1,789,292 downwards.
ACTAATGGAGGTAGAGTCACCAGTGCCTTTACGATCAATCAAATTGGAGAACCAAAACACAGAATCAGTGAGAATCAATTGAGGAAACCATCCTTATGATTTTGTCTCCCTAGAACCACTCCCAGTACCAAATGTGTTAGTCTGGGTTCTCTAGAGAAGCAAAACCACTAAAACTTATATATATATATATATATATATATATATATATATATATATATATATATATAGAGAGAGAGAGAGACACAGAGAGAGACAGAGAGAGAAATATATCTTAGGAAAATGGATCACACACTTATAGAAGCTGCCAAGTCCGAAGTTCCTGGGTCAAACGTCAAGCTGGAGGCTTTTCCCCACTCACCCAGCTGTAGGGGCTGACGACCTCAAGGTTGCCAGGCAGTATACCAGCTGTTGATTTTTGTGGATGATGAATTCAAGATCACCAGACAGAATGGTGGACACAATTCATGGACAGTTGTAGGCCACACAACAGGATCCAGATCCACCAAAGAGTCTGTCTTTTTCCCTGGATGTCCGTGTGTGTGTGTGTGTGTGTGTGTGTATTGGAAGCAGTCTACACCCCTGGGAAACTCCCTTTCAACAGATTGGCTGCTCACAACATATACATCCAATCTCATCTTGGGAATAACCACATCACAACTGCTTAAACCACTCAGAATCATGGTCCAGACAAGTTGACACACAACCCCAACTATCATACTCTACTTTACCAAGTATGATATCCTTCTCCAAAGAATGGTCCCTTCTGACATGACCAAAGTAAGTGAAATGAAGTCTGGCCATTCTTGCTTCCAAGGAGCATTCTGGCTGCACTTCCTCTAGGACAGATTTGTTTATTCTTCTGGCAGTCCATGGTATTTCCAGTATTCTTTGCCAACACCATAACTCAAAGGCATCAAGTCTTCTTTGGTTTTCCTTATTCATTGTCCAGCTTTCACATGCATATGAGGTTATTGAAAATACCATGGCTTGAGTTAGGCACACCTAGTCTTCAAAGTGACATCATTGCTGTTCAACACTTTAAAGATGTCTTTTGTAGTAGATTTTTTGTTTTTATTGTGATTTAGGTTCAAGTTTACAGAGCAAATTGATTTCCCACACAGCAATTCATACATATTTTGTTTCATGATATTGAGTGCAATTCCCCACAATGTAATAGCTCTCTTCCCACTTCCTCCCTGCAATTACCTCTTCCATGTGTTCTTTTTTCCTATGCATTCCTGCTCCCTGAACTATCTCCCTGTGCAGATACTGTCCTTCCGTTCTACTATGATTGATCATTCTAAGGAGTGTATCTACCTGATGTAAATGTTCACCCTATATGCCTGTCTATTGTTTGGGTGGAAGCCACTGGAGTGACTTCAGTTCCGGACCTGAGGGTAACTAGGGGTCATAGTCTCAGGGATTTCACCAGGCTCTATCAGACCAGTAAACCTGGTCTTTTTCTTTTTTTTTTAATGAGTTTGAGTTTTATTTTGCATTGTTCTCGTACTCTATCCAGAATCTCCTTTTCAGTGGATTTTCTCAGTGCAATATGTCTGATTTCTTGACTGCTGCTTCCATAGGTGTTGATTGTGGATCCAAGTAAAATGAAATCCCTGACAACTTCAGTCTTTCCTCCATGTATCATAATGTTGCTAATTGGCCCAGTTGTGAGGATTTCTGTTTTCTTTGTGTTGAGATATAATCCATACTGAAGACTGTAGTCTTTGATCTTTATCAGTAAGTGCTTCAAGTCATCTTCATTTTCAACAAGCAAGCTTGTGTGATCTGCATATCACAGCTTGTTAATGAATCTTCCTTCAATCTTGATGCTCTATTCTTCTTCATATAGACTAGACTCAGCTTCTCAGATCACTTGCTCAGCATACAGATTGAATAAGTATGATGAGAGGATATAACCCTGATGTGTACCCTTCCTGATTTTTAAGTCACTACAACAACTGTAGGGACTTTAAAAAAACACTCATTTATTACCTCTCAGTTCTTTTGGATAATAAGTCTGGTACAACATGGCTGGATTCTGAGCAGAGGCACAGGATCTCACTGGCCAAAATCAAGATGTTGGCTGGCTGGGCTCTTATCTGGAGGCTGTGGAGGAAAATTTGTGTTCAAGATCATTTAGGTTGTTGGCAGGATTCGGTTCTTTGCAGTTTTAGGACTGAGGTCCCATATCTTTGCCACATGGTTCATCTATCTTCAAGTCTTTTCATGCTTTAAATATCTCTGTCTTCCTCTTCTTCTTTTAAGGGCCGATGTAATTACATTGGGGCTGCCAACACAATCAGAGATGGATTTTCCAATAAATAAGGTAAGCACATGCTTAAGGAACAGGAACACAGTTGTCTAAAGCAAAGATACATTGATGTCAAGCAGAAAGGACACAAAGAAAGGCAAGCACTGTAGTGAAAGAGAACTCAGCTTTGGTATGTGAGAATGTGCCAGAAATAAAGTTCACAAAGGGTCACGAGGAAGCCCGTGTGAGAGGGTGTTCAAGTTTGAGTTATCTACCGCTTCAACAACTTCGTTATCTCCTATGGTCCCTCCCATGTAATTGAAACGCCTTATCTCAGCATGTATCAGTATATCTGGAAGTATATTATTTCTTTCTAATAAACAAGAAGAAGTGGGGCAGAGGGCTGTTGAATTTAACTCTTGCTACTATACTTGCCTAGTAACTGCATCCAACATGAGCAGTTACTAGGCAAGTATAGATTATAATAAAGAAAACAGGTCCCTGATACATTTTGAGGGAATGATCTTGTACATCTATGTCTGCTGATCCAACTGCTCCAGCCAGGAGGGCTAGCAATGCTCTTTGCCATGATACAAACACAGGGTATGCTCTTATGCATATCCTGAGAAACAACCAATGGGAACTCCAGTCCCAGATGATTGGCAAAAGTGAAGAAACTCAAATAAGTTGACCACTGCAATTAATTCAACCATGTTACTTTTCAATTGCTATGTACTAAGTTTTGTAAATAATAATATTTATAACTTTAACTTTAAAATATGTTTGGCATACATATGGATATAATCTAGCATACTTTACCATAATATTAACATAGGTAATAATTTAATATTAGCATAGAAAATGTCTAAATAATACTGGAAATATAAATATTTAACATGAGAAGTTCTAATTAAAGTATCAAGTGAGTTTCTTTTTTTTTTATTATCTGTTGCTTGGGAACAGTGCTTGATATTACTCTATATGTGCTAATAAAAAAGGTATTAGGCACATTACGAGGATGCAAAATTCAATATTTATTGTGAAAAATATGATTCTATTTTGCAGCAATGAGAATATTTCTAATCTAAGAAAAAAAAAAAAAAAAAAAGGGTGCTTGTCAGAACATTACATTTCTATTTTACCAGAATATTTATGTATCTCTGTGTAATGAAATTGAACAATTCCTTGAGGAAATAAATTAAATAATAAATTATAAATTTAAAAAATAAATTATACCTTTAAACACACAATACTGCACTATCAGTAATAGCAAACATTAACCTATGGGTAGATACATAGATAAACAGTTTGAATGATCAGGTATGATTAGGCAAAAGGGAATATATCCATAAGCATATGTAAGGTTGGGAGCTCTGGTGACATAGTGATTAAGGTATTTGAGTGCTAACCAGAAGGCTGGTGGTTCAAACTCATCAGCCACTCCTCAGAAGGAAGATTGGGCAATCTGCTTCTGTAGAGATACTGCGTTGGAAATCCAAAGAGGAGTCGCTATGAGTCAGAAACAATTCGATGGCAGTGAGTTTGGCTTTTTTTTTTTTTTTTTTAATGTATGTAAGGTTGGCAGGCAATACTTCTACATACATACTTGTATGTGCTGTGAGAATGTCCATATAATTAGAACTAACAGGAGGACAAGTTACGATAACTTCTTAGAAACAGCCAAGAACCTGAGGGAGTGAGTCACTGAGCCCACAGGCTCAGGTCCATGGTTGCAGAGGACATCAAGCTCATTTGGCAAAACATACTACACGAAAACATTGTTCTATATCCTACTTTGGCAAGTAGTGAGTGGAGTCTAAAAAGCTTGCAAGTGTCCATCTAGATGTAACAATGGGTCTCTCCTTGCCTAGAGCAAAGAAGAATGAAGAAAACCAAAGATGAATGGAAACAATTAGTCCAAGGGACTAGTGGACCATGTGAACTTCAGCCTATATGACTATGAGACCAGAAGAACTAGATGGTGCCCAGCTATCACTGTCAACCACTGGAAAAGGGATCAGTTTAGGGGATCCTGCATAGAGTGGGAGAAATATGTGAAACAAAACTGAGAATGATAAAAAAGACCAGTCTTACTGGTCTGATACAGACTTCTGAAACCCCCAATACTATGGCCCCTAGTCACCCTTCAGGCATGGAATTGAAGTCACTCCCATAGCTTCCAGCCAAACAATAACACAATGCAATGCAATGCACTGCCGTCAAGTCAGATCTGACTCATAGCAACCCCTCCTTGGGTTTCTGTGGTGATATCACTACGGAAGTAGATTGTCCAACCTTCCTTTCCAGGAGTGGCTGGTGGCTTTGAAACACCAGCCTTCTGGTTAACAGTCAAATGCCTTAGGCACTACACCACCAGAGCATATAAGGTGAGAACACTTAGCCCGGCTAGGTACCCTTCTCAGAACAATCAATCATGGGAGATCAGAAGGGCAGTATTTGCACAGGGAGGTAGCTCAGAGGCCAGGAATGCATAAGAAAGGACACAAGGAAAAGGTAACTGCTACAGGGAGGAAGTGAGAAGAGAGATGTTACATTATGGGAATTGCAATCAATGTCATGAAACAAAATGTATGAACTATTGTATAGAACTTGCATGTATAAACTTTTCCTTGACCTTTTTTTTTTTTTTT
>NW_006921964.1:1783193-1784109 GCF_000298275.1 Orycteropus afer afer | reverse complement strand
AGGAGAGTATCTACTTGAGGTAAATGTTCAACTCATATGCCTGTATTTTGTTTGGCTGGAAACCACAGGTGTGGGTTCAATTCCAGACCTGAAGGACAGTTAGGGGTCATAGTCTCAGTGGTTCCACGAGGCTCTATCAGGCCAGCAAACCTGGTCCCCCCTCCACTTTTTTTTCCTCTAAATGATTTTACGTTTTGTTCCACATTATTCTCCCTCTCTATCAAGGATCTCCTACTTAGATCCCCTTCGAAGTGGATGACAGTGGTAGCCGGGCACCATCTAGTTCTTCTGGTATCATCATAGAGGCTGCAGATCAGATGGTGTACCAGTTGCTAGGACTAATTATTTCCATGAATTTTGGTTTTCTTCATTCTCCTTTGCTCTGGATGAGGAGAGACCCATCATTGCATGTAGATGGCAGCTTGCTAGCTTTTAAGATCCCAGTCGCTACTCACCAAAGTAGAAGGTGAAACAATGTTTTGTACAGTATGTTATGCCAATTGAGCTTGATGTCCCCTGCGACTATGGTGCCAATCCCGCAGGTTTAACTACTTGGTCCCTGTAGGTAGCTGGCTGTGACCACAACCTTTCCCCTTGTCAGCTCTACTATACACCTGGGAATTTTGATCATTCACATAAACTTATAGGACCGTTGTCTGCCAACCTTATATATGTTCTTGGATACACTCCCCATTTCATAGACACACCTAATCTTTCAGCCTGTCCACCCATCTATCCACCCATATACCCATGTTTGCCTTCACTCACAACACAGTACTGTATGTGCAAAAGGGTTCATCTTTGTTGTATGTACCTCCCATGTATGTACCTCTCTATGTCTTTCTCATCCTCAATGCTGCCATATTGGTCACTCACATTTGGTACATTGCCCTTCTCTTCACCCAAATCCATACTT
>NW_006921964.1:1772589-1781363 GCF_000298275.1 Orycteropus afer afer | reverse complement strand
GTAAGTTATTCCTTTTGATGGTATCCCACATGAACCTTAGGCTTTCTTCATTTTGTTTTGATTTTTTTCCTGATTGATCCCTTTCCAAAGAAGTATTCAGGTATTTATCTTCCATTTCATTGATTCTGTTCTCCATTGATTCAATTCTACTCCTTTGCCCTTTCACTGTGTTATCTATTTCTGAAAATTTAGTATTAATCTTCTTGATTTCTATCTGTAGACTTTGTATTGTTTCTAATGTTTCATTTATTTTACCCTTTTGTTCTTTTATTTCCCTCTGAAATTGTTCTAGGGTTTTGTCTGTGTTTTCCTTAATTTTGTCAGTGTTTTCCTTGATGAGTCTCTCAGTCCTTTGAAAATACCTAAGTATATTTCTTTCAAATTCCTTATCAGGGAGTTTCAATGCTGTTTCTCCCTCAAGGATTTGTTCTGGGTCTTGATCCTCCTCCCTTGTTTGTACCACTTTATTTTCCTTCTTTGTGTGGACTGTGATGGTCTGTTGTCTCTGAGACATTGTGACAATATTGTATTAAGATCTCTGTTAAGTGTTTGTGAGGAGAAGTTTAGAGTGAGTCAGGCTGTTCTTATGAATCATTGATCGTTGACCTGTTGGTGGAGAAGGAATGGGTGGCTCTGAGTAAGTGGAGTTGCAGGAAGTGGGGGTGTGGTTGCATTGTGTGGGCATGGTTGCTCTCTCCCACTCAGTCAGGCAAAACCAACAATCAAAAAACCATCCAGAAAGTAAAAGCAAGTGACCAAAAAACACACTGCATAAACACACAGGAACAATCACCAAAAAAAGAAAAGAAGAAAAAAATCCCTGCAACATATGGTGAGGGGGCAGTAAGAGAAAAGAGGTAGAGTACGGGAATAATGAAGGAAAAAAATGGGGAAAATGCAAAAAGAAAAGCAAGAAATGGGGAGAACCATGAGAAAGAAAACAATGGGAACCAGGAACAGAGAAGAGAGAAAAACCTAACTAATACTTTCCAGTGTCTGTGTCTTGACTGTCCTTGCAGTCCCTGCAAGTGGAGCTTATTCTTAGATCCCTGGAAACTGAGAGAATGCTGTGGCTTTAAATATCCACAGTGGTGGAGCTGCTTGTAAACACTCAACATGGCTGTGCCCTTCAGACAGCCAAAAGTCCGTGACTCAGCCTGTCCCCCTCTTCTTTGCTTCCCCTTTTATTCACCAGGCACAAGTGGAGTCCTCTGTGCAGCCCCAGGCTAGCAGAGCTGATCTTTATGTCAATTCTCAGGTCCCAACACCACTTGGCAATATCCAAGCTGTCTGCATTGGTGCAGGTTTTTCCACTAGTTGGAGTCCAGTCCATTTCTGTATTCTTCCCTTCAAAGATCAGGGTTTCAGGATTATCCTCTGTATCTGTGTTAATTGGTTCCCTTTTTCTTTGTTGAAAGGGTTTCTGTGCAGTTTTTCTGCCTATTCTGCCATCTTACCGGAACTCTCCTCACCATTTTTTAATTGCATTGTTTGCTTTTTGATTTGGAGGTGTTGGAATTTTCTATAAATTTTAAAGCCAAGTCCTTTGTCAGATATGTCATTGCCAAATGTATTTTCCCATTCTGTAGATTCTCTTTTTACTCTTTTGGAAAAGTCTTTTGAAGCACATAAAAACTTAATTTTTAGAAGGTCCCAAGCATCTAGGCTACAAGGAAGACCAGTTAATATGACTATTATTCAAACTTATGCACAAACCACCAAAGAAAAGCTGAGGAATTTGAAGATTTTTATCAACTTCTGCAGTCTGAAATTGACTAAACTTGCAATCAAGATGTGTTAATTATCACTGGTGACTCGAATGCAAAAGTTGGAAACAAAAAAGAATCACTGTTTGTTGAAAATTTGGCCTTGGTGACAAAAAATAATGCTCTAGATCACATGATAGGATTTTGCAAGACCAACGACTTATTCATTGCAAACACCTTTTTTCAAAAGCACATACAGCAGCTATACACATGGACTTCGCCAGATGGAATACACAGACGTCAGATTGACTACATCTGTGGCAAGAGGTGATGGAAAAGCTCAGTTTCTTCAGCCAAAGTCAGGTCAGGAGCTGATTATGATACAGACAATCAACTGCTCGTATGCAAGTTCAACTTGAAGTTGAAGACAATTAAAACAAGTTCATGAAAGCCAAAATATGATCTTGAATTTATCCTTCCTGAATTTGGAGACCATCTAAAGAATAGATTTGATGCATTGAATGTCAATGACCAAAAACCAGAAGAATTGTGGGATGACATCAAGAGCATCATCCATGAAGAAAGCAAGAGGTCGATAAAAAGACAAGAAAAAAAGACCAAAATGGATGACAGAAGGGACACTGAAGCTTGCCCTAGAGCAGAGAGTAGCCAAAGCAAATGGAAGAAATGACAAGATAAAAGAGCTGAACAGAAGATTTCAAAGAGCAGCTAGAGCAGACAAAGCCAATACTATAATGAAATGTGCAAAGACTTGGAGTTAGAAAACCAAAAGGAAAGAACATGGTCAGAATTTCTCAAGCTGAAAGAATTGAGGAAAAAAATTAAGCTTCAAATTGCAATATTGAAAGACTGTATGGGAAAAATATTGAATGATGTAAGAAGCATCAAAAAAAAGATGGAAGGAATACACAGAGTCACTGTACCAAAAAGAAGTGGTAGATCTTCATCCATTTCAGGAGGTGGCATATGATCAAGAGCCAATGAAATTGAAGGAAGAATTAGAAGCTGCACTAAAGCTATTGCCAAAGAACAAGGCTCCAGGAATTGACAAAATACCCATTGAGATGTTTCTACAAATGGATGCCCCATTGGAGGCACTCACTCGGTTATGCCAAGAGATTTGGAAGACAGATACCTGGCCAACTAACTGGAAGATTTCCATATTTGTGCCCATTCCATTGAAAGGTGATCCCACAGAACGTGGAAATTATCAAAAAATATCATTAATATCGCATGCAAGTAAATTATTACTGAAGATAATTAAAAAATGGTTGCAGCAGTATATTGACAGATAGCTTCCAGAGGTGTAAGCTGGATTCAGAAGAGGATGTAGAACAAGGGATATCATTGCTGATGTCAGATGGATCTTGATTCAAAGAAGAGAGTACCAGAAGGTGTTTACTTGTGTTTTATCGACTATGCAAAAGCATTTGATTGTGTGGATCATAACAAGTTGTGGATAACATTGAGAAGAATGGGAATTCCAGAACACTTAATTGTATTCATGAGGAACCTGTGCATAGACCAGGAGGCTGTTGTTCAAATAGAACAAGGGAACACTGCGTAGTTTAAAATCAAGAAGGGAGTGTGTCAGGGTTGTGTTATTTCACCACACTTATTCAATCTGTATGCTGAGCAAATAATCCGTGAAGCTGGACTATATGAAGAAGAATGTGCATAAAAATTGGAGGGAGAATTGTTAATAACCTGCGATACACTGATGACACTACTTTGCTTCCTGAAAGTGAGGATGACTTGAAGCACTTAGTGATGAGGATTGAAGAATACAGTCTGCAGTATGGATTATATCTCAAAATAAAGAAAACAAAAATTCTCACAGTTGGACCTATAAGCAGCATCACAATAAATGGAGAAAATATTGAAGTTGTCAAAGACTTCACATCGCTTGGTTCTACAATCGATGCCAATAGAAGCAGCAGTCAGGACCTCAGACGATGTATAGCACTGGGCAAGTCGGCTGCAAAAGATCTTTTTCAAGTGCTGAGGCACAAAGGTGTCTCCTTGAGGACTAGGATGTGCCTGACACAAGCCATGATATTTTCAGTTGCCTCATATGCATGTGAGAGCTGGACAATGAATAAAGTAGACCAAAGAAGAATCGATGCTTTTGAGTTGTGGTGATGGAGAAGAATGCTGAAAGTAGCATGGACTGCTAAAAGAACTAACAAATCTATCCTGGAGGAAGTGAAGCTGGAAAGCTCCTTGGAAGAGAGAATGGCCAGACTTCATCACACCTACTTTGGTCCTGTTATCAGAAGGGACCATTCTTTGGAGAAGGATGTCATGCTTGGTAAGGTGGAGGGTCGACGAAAGAGGGGAAGGCCCTCAACAAGATGGATTGACACAGTGGCTGTGGTCATGAGTGCAAGCATAGCAGGGATCACAGAGCTGGTGCAGGACAGGGCAGTGTTTACTTCTGCTGTTCTTAGGGTCTCTATGAGTTGAATATGACTTGATAGTATCTAGCAACAACAACAATAAGCATCTAGGTCATCTTTTGCTGTTTGTGTACCTTGGGTTATGCTGCGTAGTCTATGCCATAAATTAGGGCCCTAAATTTGTCCTTATTTTTCCTTTGATGAACTTTTTACTTCTACGCTTCACATTTAAGTCTTTGATATATCTTGAGTTAGTTTTTATGTATGGTGTGAAATATGGATCTTGTTTCATTTTTCTGCAAATAAATATCTAATTTTGCCAGCACCATTTGTGAAAGAAACTATCTCTTCCTCATTGAAGGGATTTCAGCCCTTTGTCAAAGATCATCTGACAATAGGTCGATGAATCTATTTCTGGGTTCTCAATTCTGTTCCACTTGTCTATGTGTCACAACTGTGGCTGTGTAGTAGGTTTTGAGATCTGAGAGTGTGAGACCTCCTACTTTATCCTTCTTCTTCATTAGTGCTTTGCTTATCCGAGAACTCTTTCCTCTCCATATAAAATTAGCGATTGGTTTTTCCATGTCTTTAAAGAATGTTGATGGAATCTGGATTGGAATTGCATTGAACATAAAGATTTCTTTGGGTAGTATTGACATATTCACAATGTTCAATCTTCCTATCCATGAGTGTAGTATGTTCTTCCATCTATATGGATCTCTTTTCATATCTTGAAAAAGTGTTTTGTAGTTTTCTTTGTATTAGGTCTTCTGTATTCCTGGCAAGATTTATTCCCAAGTGTCTTATCTTATTGGTAGGTATTTATTTTCTTTTTTAAATTTTATTTTGATTTGGGTGAAGATTTACAGAGTAAATTCACTTTTCATACAGCAGTTCACATAATATACTTTGTGTCATGTCATTGACCAAAATTTACAATGCAACAGCTCCCCTCCCACTTCCTCCCCATAGTTACCTCTTTCCAGTGTCCATCCCTCCATACTCTTCTGCGCCCTGAGCTGTCTCCCTGTGCATAAGCAGCCCTTCCTTCTCCCATGATTGTTCTCTCCAGGGCGTGTGTCTACTTGAGGTAAATGTTTAATTCACATGCCTGTGCTTTGTTTGGCTGGAAACTATTTTCTTATTTCCTTTCTAGGGAACTCTTTGCTGGTGTAAAGGAATCCAACTGATGTGTGTATGTTGACCTTGTATCCTGCCACTGTGCTAAATCTTTCAATTTGTTCGAGTAATTTTCTTGCAAAGTCTCTTGGGTTTTCTATGTATAGGGTCATACCATCTGCAAATAGGGATAGTTTGACTTCTTCTTTACCAATTTGGGTATCTTTTATTTCCCTTTCTTGCCTATTGCTAGGACTTCCAATACAATAGTTGAACAGAAATGGAAACAGAGAACATCCTTGTCTGGTTCCTGTTCACAAGGGGAATTGTTTCTGTCTCTCTCCATTGAGATTAATGTTGGCTATTGGTTTTGCATGTTGTTGTTATTTGCCGTCGAGTCGGCCCCGACTCATAGCAACCCCTCCTTGGGTTTCCGAGGCAGTTATCACTATGGAAGTAGGATTGCCCAACCTTCCTTCCGAGGAGTGGCTGGTGGGTTTGAACCGCCAGCCTTTTGGTTAGCAGTCAAGTGCCTTAGGCACTATGCTACCAGAGCTCCTTTGGTTTTGCATAGGTGCCCTTTATTATGTTGAGAAATTTCCCTTTTATTCCTATTTTTCTGAGAGTTTTTATCAGGAATGGGTGTTGGATTTTATGAAATGTCTTTTCTGTATATATTGGTATGATCTTGTGATTCTTTTATTTTACTTATGTGATGGATTTTGTTGATTATTTTTCTAATGTTGAACCATCCTTGCATACCTAGTATGAATCCCACTTGGTCATGATTATTATGTTTTTTGATATGTTTTTGGAGTCTATTGGCTAGGATTTTGTTGAAGATATTTGCATCTATATTCATGAGGGATATTGGTGTCTTTGCCTGGTTTGGTATCAGGGTTATACTTGGTTCATAATATGAATTTTGGGGGATTCCATCCTTTTCTATGTTCTGGAATAGTTTGAGTAGGATTGGTGTCAGCTCTTCTCTGAATGGTTGGTAGAATTCTCCAGTGAAACCTTCTGGGGCAGGACATTTTTTGTTGGTAATTTTTTATGACCTGTTCCATTTCTTCTTTTGTTATGAGTCTGTTCAAATTTTTTACCTCAGTCTGTGTTAGTTTGGGTAAGTTTCTAGAAATCTATCCATTTCTTCTAGGTTTCCAAATTTGCTGCGGTACAGTTCTTCATAGTATCCTGATGTTATTCTTTTTATTTCTGTTGAGTCTGTTCTGACATCACTCCTTTCATTTCTTATTCATGTTATTTGCATCTTCTCCTTCCTTAAGTTTGCCAATGGTTTATCAATTTTATTAGTCTTTTCAAGGAACTAACTTCTAGTCTTGTTAATTGTTCTCTGTTGCCTTTCTATTTTGTTTTATTTATTTATTTATTTGCTGCTCTTTTTCTAATTGTTGGAGATGTTGGGTTAGTGTTTATTTTGGTTCTTGTTTTTTAATGTGTGCATCTATTGCTATAAATTGCCCTCTGAGCACTGTTTTTACTATGTACCAAAGATTTTGGTTTATTGTGTTTTCAGTTTCATTTGATTCAAGGCATATTTTAATTTCATTTTTTATTTCTTCTATTACCCAGTTGCTTTTGAGGAGAGTGTTATTCAGTTGCCATATGTTTGCTCTTTTTTCATTGGTCTTCCTGGTGTTGATTTCTAATTTTATAGCATTTTTATCTGAGAAGATACTTTGCAGTATCTCAAAGTTTTTAAATTTATTAAGCCTTACTTTATGGCCTAACATATGGTCATTTCTAGAGAATGTTCCCTGTGTGCTGGAAAAGAATATATCTTGCTTTTGTTGGATAAAATGCTCTGTAAATGTCTAAGGTCAAGTTGGTTGATCATATTGTTTTGTTCTTCTGCATTTTTGTTGAGTTTCTTTCCAGTTGCTCTTTCTTTGATTGAAAATGATGTGTTAGAATTGCCTGCTAGTACTATGGAGTCATCCATTTGTCTTTTCAATTCTGTTAAAGTGTGTTTTATGTAGTTTGGGGCTCTCTCATTGGGTGTGTAGATATTTGTTATGGTTATATCCTCTTTTTCAAGTAGTCTTTTACTCATTATATAATGTCCTTCCTTGTATCCTATGGTCGTTTTTGTCTTAAAGTCAATTTGATCACCATGATAACATTGGGAGATGAGAGGACACCGAACTGTGCACATAAGAGTTGGATGATAGATGCTAAAACCAACCAATGTGTCCACAATGCCACATTGCCATTAACACCAAACACTAGGCTAAACAGATAAACACATAAACACCTGAGATGATCAGACAGGGGTCACTGAATAGAGATATACTCTAGACCAAAGATAGACTCAGCTGAGGCTAATCTTGTACAGATACCAGTGATACAAAATTCCTGAAGTCCTTACAGAAACAATAGAAGACAGATACAGAGTAATCCCTCACAGACATCCCAACACTATGGGAGAGAGATCCAATAGAGCTACTACCTCAGGACCATAGTACTGGGGTACACCAGACTCAATTGGCACATCAAAATACAGAAAAGCATTGCTCCACATCCTACATTGGTGAGTAGTGACTGGGGTCATAAAAGCTTTTAAGAAGCCATCTAAGATGCAGCTAGTGGTCTCCTAGCATCGGAAGTGAAGAACACACGCACAAAAACAAAACAAAACAAAACAAAAAAACCCAAGGGCATTTAGAACCAATCAGCCCTAGGACACAATGGCCCTCAAGACCAGAATAACTGGATGGTGTCCGGCTACCAATGCCAACCACTCAGGAAAGGATCAAATCTGGAAATCCTGGATAAAGTGGGAGGGAAAATGTGGAACAAAATCCAAAAACTCAATAATGACCAGAATTACTGGTCAGATGAAATCTGGTGAGACTCTCAATACTATGGCCCCGAAATACATTTGGCGCCTGGACTAAAACTCACCCCTACGGGCGGGCTCTCATCCCAACAGTTAACAAGATGTACACACAGACCACTCAACCCAGGATGCCACGCCCACACATTTAATGGTAATACATCCTTTAGAGCAATAGACCATGGGACACCAAAGACCAACATTCAAACTGAGGAAATGCAGGACAAACAGGAGTGCATAATTATGAAGGACACAGGGGAGGGTTGCAGACAGGGAGGGGAGGAGACTGGGTTAGGGTTGGATATGGCGAATGGGGAATGAAACTAAATGTACACGTGACATTGAATGTAAAACAAGCTCTTAAAATAAATAAATAAAACCCAATTTGATCAGAAATTAATATTGCCACTCCTTCTCTCTTTTGGTTGCCATTTGCTTGGTATATCTTTTTCCAACTTTTGATTTTTAGTCTATTTTTGTCTTTGTGTCTAAGTTGAGTCTCTTCTAGATATTGATGGGCCATGTTTCCTTATCTAGCCTGCAACTCTGTCTTTTGAGTAGTGCATTTAATCCATTGACATTCAGTGTAGTTATCAATAAGTATGAATTTGTTGATGCCATTTTGTTATGTGTTTTTTTTTTTTTTTCTTTCTTTCTTTTTTTTTTTTT
>NW_006921964.1:1771042-1772239 GCF_000298275.1 Orycteropus afer afer | reverse complement strand
ATAACTGGGTTGGTTTCTGGGTTAAGTCATCATGTGTGTCAATCATTGGTTGTTGTTTGCTATTGTTGCTTCTCTGTCTGAAGGGCTCCTGTTAAAATCTTTGTAAAGTAAGCCTGATTTTAACAAAATTCCCTTAATGTCTGCTTATGTGGAAATCTCCTCCTTTATATTTGATGAAAGTTTTGCTGGGTATCTAATTCTTGGTTGGATATTTTTTTCTTTCATGGCTTTATATGTATGATCTTATTGCCTTTACAACTACATGGTTTCTGCCAAGAAATCAGAGCTTAGTCTTATTGATTGCCTTTTGTAGGTAACTTTTCATTTTCCCATGCTGCTTTCAGAATTCTTTCTTTGTCTTTGGTTTTGGTGAGTTTGATGATGATATGTCTTTGTGATTTTCATTTGGAATCTATCCTGTTGGGGGTCATTGAAGTTCTTGAATGAATATATTCTCATCTTTCACCGTATTAGGAAAATTCTCTTTCAACAAGACTTCAACAATTTTCTCTGTGGTTTTATCTGTCTCTTCCTGTTCTGGAATTCTGATTACACATAGGTTATTCTTCTTAATAGTATCCCACATGAATCTTAGGCTTTTTTCATTATGTTTTGATCTTTTGTCTGATTGATCCCTTAACAAAGTAGTATTGAAATATTTGACTTCATTTTCATTATTTCTGCCTTCCATTGATTCAATTGTATTCCTTTGCTGATTCAGTGTATTATCTGTTCCTGAAATCTTAGTATTAATGTGGATTTTTGTTTTTTGTTTATGTGTCATTTCTAATTTTTTGTTTAATTTGTCAATTTGGTCTTGTATTTTTTCCCCTAAATTGTTCTAGAGTTTTGCCTGTATTTTCCTTAATTTTGTCGGTGTTTTTGTTGATCTTGCCAGTCTTTTCCTTGATTTGTCTCTCAATCCATTGAATGTACCCAAATATAATTCTTTTGATTTCCTTATTAGAGATTCTAATGCTGCTTCTTCCTCAGGGATTTTTTTTTTTTTCTTGGTCTCTGGTTTCTACTAGTTTATGTTGCTTTTTTGTGTGGATTGTGATGGTCAGTTCTCTCTGAGACATTTCGATGTTGTTGTAGTTATCTTTAATTTGTGGTTATATGTTGGTGTGATTTGCACAAGATTTTTTTTTCTCCCTTTATTTTGTTTTGATATATCTGTGTGAGCAGGGTACTGTG
>NW_006921964.1:1764079-1770717 GCF_000298275.1 Orycteropus afer afer | reverse complement strand
TACAATCAAACAGGAACAATTGCCAAAAAGAAAAAGGAATGCAATAAATAAGGTGAAAACTTTTCAAAATATATTTAAAAAGCATAAAAGAGAGATAAGGAAAAAAAAGACCAAAAAAAAAAAAAAAAAAAAAAAAAACCCACAGTATCTGGGGGAGGGAATGAGAGAAAAGAACAAGAGTGAAAGAATAGGGAAAAATGCAAAGGAAAACAAGGTATGGGAAGAATCAAAAGAAAGGAACCAGAAAAAGGGAAGAGAGAAAAAGGGGGGGGTGGAGAACCAGGGATGAGAAGGGGAGGAGGAAGATAAAGAATAATTTTAAAACAAACAAACATGAACAAAACTGTGGGGGGTGGGGCACAGCACCCAGGCTCTGCCAGGGTGGAACACTCCAAATGGAACACTCCAAGGTCAAGAAAGGAGACTGGAGGGGAGGGAGGTGGGTAACAGGGAACAGGGGCTAAGGGGGTGGCAGGATGGGATGGGGGACACATCAATTTATTACTTACTAAATTTCAAATATAATTTTTTTTGTTAACTCCAAATTTGTATGTAAATTTCATTTTGTAAATTTTACTTGTTTTTTGAATTTTATTTATTTTCAATTGTTCAAATGTATTTGCTTTGGTAAAACTAAATTGAAGAAAATTACATAATTTTATATCTAAGTAAAATGAAATGGCAATAATTCAGTGGAATGCAAAAATGAATGCTCACAGAAGAGAAAAAAAAAAGGACTTGTAAATGTCTGAAGACAATTCCAAAATTAACTGCTTTTTTAAAGTATAATGAATCAGAAGGAACTTCCTCCATTGGACAGTTAAGTTTAATGAGTGCAAATCCTTGCCCAAGCAACACTAGTGCTGAAATGACTAATCGCAATACAAATATAACAAAATTTGTTCCAAATTCTGCATCATTCCTGTAGTAAAAATAATACTAATAATGGTGTATAAAGTAATCTATTTTGGAATATGAAATAGTCATATCTACAAACCCCATAAATAATAGAAATATAGATGTTGCTTTGTGGAATAATTTTTCTTGTACTTATAAGATTGAAAGACAGTCAAGTGATTGCCAGCATCACAGGCGTGATAGTTGGAGCTCTGTGTCAACGTGGCTGGACCACAATCCTGTGTGGTTTAAGCAGTTGTGATGTGATTATTCCCATGATGGGATCAGATGTATATGTTTTGAGCAGCCAATCCATTGAAAGGGCGTTTCCTTAGGGGTGTGGCCTGCTTCCAGTATATTTAGGGACATCCTGGGAAAAGAGATAAAAGAGTAACTAAATGATAAAAAAAAAAAAAAAGTTATTCTGTTGTGCTGCCTATGACTGTCCATGAGTGAACAATCCACCATTTGGCCTGGAGATCTTGGATTTGTCGTTCGTTGGAGTAAACAGCCAGTATACTTCCTGCCAACCTTGAGCTCCTCAGACCCTGCAGCTGCAAGAGTTGGGAAAATTCTCCAGCTTGATGTTTGATCCAAGAACTTTGGACTTGCCAGCTTCTATAAGTACCATTTGAAAATTCTTGTTGAAAACTTCTGAATGGTAAACAAGATTCTATAACCAGAATATATTTCTAGGGTGCATAGCTAATGGTGAAAACTATAACAGGGAGTGGCTACTATAATCTCCTTTAGTTGCCTTTGTATATTGTTTTGTTTATAAACTATTCAGTCTTAAATAATTTAATTCATGATTTGCTATAGATGAATTTAGCAATTGATGCAACTCAAATATGATTGTTAACATGAAAACAGTTCAATTTAAAGACACTCTCTGTTGTTCTATTTAAACTGAAGACATGGTTTTAGCTTACCTTATGAACTAGAAAAACAAAATAATGAAGAATATCAGTAGGGGGAAGCCATTTTGCAACACATTGTTGCTGCCTTATAATAATTGCTGAACATGGATTATTTTTTCAAGGAAGAAATGAAGTGCTTGGATCCCCACAAAATGGAAATTTTGGGGATTTACTTGAACTTGTTTCTCACTTTGATCAATTTTTAGTAAGTCACATCTCAAAATATGTAACACAGGAAAAGGCAACCCATCATAAAACATTTGAAGTATTAATACACTTTTTAAATGATAAAGTTCAATCAACTGTTTTCAGTGAAATAAGTATAAGTCAAAATTTCAATTTGTCTGTATATTCCACTCATGATATTTCTCATAAAGATCAGATAAATATTATCTCCAACAAATGAAAAAAACTTGTCAAGTGATTTGTCACACTTACCAGCTTACATGTTCATACCAGTGAAGAAATTGCAATTCAAGTATTTCACTATTTATATGAAGTTTTTCTAAGTGCAGAGGCAAGTATATCAGAGTATTATAAAGGTATGCATCAGAAAATTTTAGAACATAATGAATATGCCATTTTCATACCATGTGCTGCATAGTCACTTACTCTTGTAGGACATGGCACCGTAGGTTGTTGTCCAGAAACAGTTGATTGTTTTTATCATTTAGTTACTCTACACATTTTTTGCCACTTCTATAGACTGATGAGCAGTTCTTTAAAACATAGTTAAGCAATGATCAAGTATTAAAATATCTTTCTAATACACGTTTGCATGCTGTAGTAACAAGTACAATCCTAGAATCATACACTCAGATTCCAGATGTGTAAGAAAATATTGCTGAAGACCAGACACAAAAAGGAGATACCACATAAGAAGCTGAAAAAAAAAAAAGCAAACACTAGAGTATGTATTTATGTTGATTATGTGGGATTATATATTGCAGCATTTTCATCAAACAAGTCAAGGTCTCCAAGACTCAGAAGTAAAAGTAGAGACATTCACATATCTCTACCAGTCTTTAACAAGATATTTACATAATTTAAGAGATTGTGGAAATTTTGAAATCACACAAAAAACAAATACTATAGAATACTTATTATCAAGCATTTCACTATTGCAGAAGCATTAGAAAAAGACAAGTAAATGACAGAAGTGTTCCAGAAGTATGGAGTGCAAGACATCAGTTTTGTGTAACCACATTGTTTTGATTCTCATGTGTTGCTTTAACAGAAATACCACAAGTGGGTGGCTTGAACAAATGGGGATTTGTTCTCTTAGAGTTTAGGAGTCTAGAAGTCCAAGTTTAAAGTGCTGGCTCTAGGGGCTGGCTGAAGTCCCCTTAACCTGGGGCTTCAGCTCTGACTCTTGCTTCTAGCAAGCATCTGAAAGTGCAGTCTAGCTCATCATAAGACAGGTGAAATTTAAAGCTATATGAAGAAGCCAATGCATTCTTTTGGTCAGGATGTGGGAAGACAGGCGTACTCATACATTACTGGTGTGAACACAAGATGGTGCAACTATTATGGAGAGGAATTTGGTGATATCTTACCAACTCACGTAACTGTTGACAAGCATTACCACTTACAGGAGTCTATCTTGAAGATGCATTGCATTCAAGAAGAGGCATACATGAAACTAAACTTTTTTATTCTAATTGTAATGAAAAAAAAATGTATACGATCCAAATGCCCATCAAGCAGGACTAGTTGAATAAACTAGGGTAGATCCACCTAATGGGGTACTAAGCAGCTGTGAGTAGAAATGAGAAACCTCTCTATATTTTGCAAATAGAGCAATCAATCTTCGGGGTATAATGTTAGTCAAATAAACAAGGAACAGAATATAATGTACAGCAGATACCTTTTATCTAAGAAAGAGGGGATAAGAATATATTCTAATAGAAACATCATTGGCCTCAAGCTGATGGTTTCCCTCATCTAGATGCTTGTTTCTATTTTGTCTTTGTCCTGTTCAGGGCTTAATAAAATGGTCTCTATAGAATATGTTTGAATCTGAAGTCTTTTTGGTGACGACGGTGGGATCCAAAGCAGTTTTTCCTGATGGAAGCCATGGGGGTCATGGACAGGAACAAACACCAGAGAAGAAGGTCTTGTACTCCATCATCTTCCACAGACCCTGGAGACCCTGTGAGTTAAGTGCTCTTGGATTTTGAGCCCCATTTTTCAGTGTGGCTCTCCAAGACCCTTGTTAAGTCTTGCTTTTTTTTTTTTTTCCTCCTGTTTAACTCTTCACACTTTGTTCTATTTGTTTGTGACATTTGTTCTCTCCAGGTGTAGGTAAGACTACCTTGGATAATCTGGTATAGGATGCAGGGGAAAAATAGCAGTTGGACTTGTAAGAAAGTATATTCTAGGGTTTAGTTCTTGCATATATATCTGAAGATTGTGTTTTGGCACCTCTATGAGTGTTTGGTTATTTCTGCAGATTTATAAATTTGAAGAGAAATTGCATGTGCTAAACTCTAATGTAATAAGGGTTTGTTTTTTTTCCCCCCCTCTTTCTCTTTCTTTGTCTCTTGCAACAGTATTTTGTTTGCCTCCACTAGCGATAGTGGTATGGGGTTCTGTGCTATCTCTTGCAAGAGTTTTGTTTGTGCCTCTGCTGGTAACAGCAGTTTGAGGTTCTGGGTAAATTAGTTAATTACTGTACTAGAAGATTTTGAGTTTGTGCAATCTTAGGTTCTATAAGCTGCACTCGACAGCAAATAACAACAACAACAACATAAGCTGCAAAAACAAAGGGCACAGGGTGACCAGTGAAAGCTAGTAGTGTAGTCTCCAGCCATGAAAGATGGTTAGACTCCTGTGTGAGGATATGTGTGTTCAGAAGATGTGTCAGCAGCTTTAGGCTGCCTGCTGGCCTCAAGCCAGTACCTCTGCAACTCTTAAAAACAAAAAACCCAAACTCACTGCCGTCGAGTTGGATCCAACTCATAGCGAACCCTCCTTGGGTTTCCAAGGTGATATAATTATGGAAGTGGATCGCCCAATCTTCCTTCCAAGGAGTGGCTGGTGGGTTTGAACTGCCACCGTTGTAGTTAGTAGTGAAATGCCTTAGGCACACATAATTTAAATAATACAGTTCCAATTCCATGGTGCTTCCCCATCAGGATTTTACTGAGCCCTCAGTCCTAAACTTGGAACAAACCTTCTCTGAAATTGGGAAATACCATATCTGGAGAAAGTACAGAGTTAGTTCCCTTATGGGACTCCAGTCCAATGTATAGACAAGCACTGTGGCTCTACCACTTGCTTGTACCTGTCTACTTGGCACAATCTCATTAAGAACAGTCTGGAAAAATAAATGTCCACTTTTGGAGTTCTCAATGTGGTAAATTAGACTCTCAGAAGATCAACACTATAGGGGTCACTATGAGTTGGAATCAACTCGATGGCAATGGGTTTGGTTTTTGTTTTTGATTCTTATCAGTTTCTTCAATGCAGCTTGGATTTCTTCCTTCAATACTATCAGTTCTTGACCAATACTTCTTTATTTCCAACTTTCACATTCTAATAATCAGTAATTATCAATGTATCTTGATACATGTTTGGTCAATTTCAAAGTGCAGTAGTTGGTAAAAATCTTCAATTTTTTTTTTTTTTTTTAAATCGTTAGTTTTAGTGGCTGGTGAATAATTTAATAAATAGTAGTATTAACTGGTCTTCCTTATAGGCATGAAGACATTATCCCATCACTGACAACATTGTAGTTTAGGATAGACCTTGAAATGTTCTTTTTGACTATAAATGTGATGCCATTCCTCTTCAATTTGTCATTCCTGGTATATGATTGTCCAATTAAAAATAGCTTATACCTGTCCATTTCAGCTCACTAATGCCACCACTCATCTGTCAGTTTGTTTTATTGTAGTGGTTTACATGTTGCTGTGATACTGGAAGCTAGGTCATCAGTATTTCAAATAATAGCATGGTCACCTATGGTGGACAGGTTTCAACAGAGCTTCCAGACTAAGACAGACTAGGAAGAAGGATGAGGTGGTCCACTTTGGAAAAAATTGGCCACTGAAAACATTATGAAGTGTAGTGAAAAATTTTTTGATATAGTGCTGGAAAATTAGTCCCTCATGTTGGAAGGCACTCAAAATACATTGGGGAAGAGCTGACCCTTCAAATTACAGTTGACATTAATGACGTGGATGGAGTAAAGCTATTGGGACCTTCATTTGCTGATGTGGCATGACTCAAAATGAGAAGAAATGGCTGCACAGATACATTAATAATCAGAACCTAGAATGTACAAAGTTATGAATCTAAGAAAATTAGAAGCTGTCAAAAATGAAATGGAATGCATAAAGATTGATATTAAACTAAGTGTAGACTTTTTAAGATCAAAGAAAAAAAATGTTGTTTTAATATAGTAATCAGAAACTTGGATGGATCCTCATCATTAGGGAACTATGGGCAAGTTCTCTCCATTGCAGAAGTACTCTAAAAAGACAAAATAGACATCATAGTAAGACTCACTTGGGATAGCCTGGGGAAACATTTCCACTTCTAGCCAGATACTTCAAGTTATTTTCATATCAATGGAGTAAAAAACTTTGTGATTTGCAAAATTAGTTGGTAAAAATCTTAAAGGCTAAATCAAGATTTGAGAAAATTGGAAAAACAGTAAAAGTTGGAATGAAACTTAGAATATTTAAACAAGCTTTATTTCAGTAATATTTATGTGTTTTGGAATAAAGATAATTTCAAGATCTTTAGGTGATTTACTGGTATTAAATTGAGTTAATAAATATTCATTATGACTTAAAGTTCAAATACTTTTGCTTT
>NW_006921964.1:1749458-1763574 GCF_000298275.1 Orycteropus afer afer | reverse complement strand
ATCACTACGGAAGTAGGATTGCCCAACCTTCCTTCCGAGGAGTGGCTGGTGGGTTTGAACCGCCAGCCGTCTGGTTAGCAGGCAAGTGTCTTAGTATACATTACATGAAATTATGCTAAATCAAGAGAAGTGTCTGATTCTCTTTTCGGTTAAAAATTTATGTTCGTGTTTCCTCTTTTTTTTTTTGCCTAATATTATAAAAGAGATGCATATATGCAATTAAGTCATAATTTTAGTGATTTTAATTGCTGACTTGGTCATAACTTTTTTTTTTTTTTTTTAATCTAGCAACATACAAGCCTTAACAGATTTAACTGGGAGAATTACTCTACTTACCTAATTCAGATGTTTAGAGACTTGGTATTATATCTAAAGATTATTATGTGTTCTATCTAAAGCTTTTTGAAAATAAGGATAATCATTATATTTAGAATATTTCTGTCTGAAGTTTTTCAAGTTGCTTTATTTGGCTTTACATTTCTCTTGTAATTAATCTCCATCAGGTCTTTTACTTTTAAAAGTATTATTTTCATAAGTTAATCAGGGCCATATAAAGTTATGGCATTTGCAGTTAAAATTTTGCTTTGCTGACTTGCTGAAATGCTTGACCAAAATATTCCAGCAGCAAGATGGACTATATTGGACTTATAAAAAGGACTGTAGTATTTTGAATGTGGATCCTATTAGGCTGATTCAAGATTTCCAGAACTCTAGTATACCAGATGGGTTCACAGATTGTGGCTGATACAAAATTGCAAAGAACAGAAATTAACTACATAGGACTAAGTGAGCTAAAACATCACTCTGAGTTTTATTTGGGAATATTGCTGGTGTTTTAAGATTGTATTTTCTAGATATAAGAAAAGATTTTTCTCCTTTCTCCTAAGTTATCTACCTAATGAGTTTGTTGTTTTCACCTGGAGTTGGGCTTGTTGTTGTTATACTATTAAATATGAAAGCAATGTAACGTTGAAACCAGAAAAAGAAATCCCAAGAAAAAAAACATAAAGAAAAATTAAGAGATGAAAAATTCTTATCATAGATTATTTTATAGTCAGCATAGTGCAATGTTACTGAAATAGTTCTTATATTAAAGGAAATAATTAGGATTTAAATGGGCTTAGATATCATAACTCTCAAAACAGAAGTTTTCCTTGGTAAGATTAGCAAAGTTGTAAATACCATAACTAGAGAAGTGTCTGAAGTTTGAGCTATGATCTTTAAAATTTATTTTCCTGTTCTTGTAAATAAAGTTTTATTGAAACTTTGTCTTACCATTTGTTCATATATATAGTTTTTATCTTTCAAAAACATTTATGAAGCATCTTTTATTTGCCAGCAAGTACGGGATACATAAGACACTTTAGTGGCATAGCTGTTAATACATTTGGCTGCTAACCAAAAAGTTGGCTGTTTGAACCCACCAGCTGCTCCATGAGAGAAAGATGAAGCAGTCTGCTTCTGCAAAGATTTATAGTCTTGGAAACCCTATGAGGCAGATCTACTCTGTGCAGTTACTATGAGTCAAAATCGACTCAATGGCAGTAGGTTGAGTTGGGTTTATGGGATACATGCTATTTTGATGTCAGGGTCATTTTGAATCAACCTAAAACAAATATATAAATTTCAAATTTTTAAATTTTAACAAATAATCTATAAAAGAGATATCTCCTTTATTGTAGGTTACCTTCCCCTTTACCCAGTTAATATGTGTGTGTCTGCCCTCTAGTTAGTGGTTTACCCTCCTTTTCCTTCCTACCCCTGGAAACCATCAAATAATATGTCTTTGTGTGTGAACCTTTTTTTTTCTTTTACTTTTTGCAGTAGTTGTTGACAGCTTTGTATGCCAGAATAGATGTTGAAACATTCTTTGTGACAATGAATGCCATACCATTCCTCTTCAATTTGTCTTCCCAGTATAGCAGATCATATCAAGTTGTCTGACTCAAAATGGACAAAAACAGTCCATTTTAGCTCACTAATACCTGGGATATTGATCTTTATGCATTCCATTTCATTTTTGACAACTTCTAATTTTCCTAGATTCATACTTTGTGCATTCCATGTTCCAATTACTAATGGTTATTTGCAGTTGTTTCTTCCCATTTTGAGTCATGCCACATCAGCAAATGGAGGTCCTGAAAGCCTTACTCCATCCACATCATTGAGGTCGACTCTACTTTGAGGAAGTAGCTCTTCCCCAGTTGCATTTTGAGTGCTTTCTGGCCTGAGGAGCTCATCTTCCAGCACTATATCAGACAATATTTCAGGGATATTCATAAAGTTTTCCAGTACTACATCAGACAGTGTTTCCCTGCTATTCATAAGGTTTTCACTGGCCAATTCTTTGAGAAGTGGATGGCCCCTTCCTTCTTCCAAGTCTTAGTCTGGAAGCTCCACTGAAACCTGTCCACCATGGGTGACCCTGATGGTATTTGAAATACTGGTGGCATAGCCTCTAGCCTCATAGCAACATGCAAGCCACCACAGTATGACAAACTGACAGACAAGTGGTGGTTTACATTAGGAGTCTCATGTAATTGTCCTTTTGTGAATAATTTCACTCAGCTTAATGTCTTTTAAGTCCATTAAGCTGTTTCGCAGATTTGTCATTATTCTTTAACATTGCATGGTATTCCACTGTGTATATGTACCATAGTTTGTTTAATTGTTTACCTATTGATGGGCATTTAGGTTGTTTCCATCTTTTTGGTATTGTGAATGGTGCTATGATGAACATGGGTGTGCATGTATAAGTTCATGCTATTGCTCTTATTTCTGTAGGGTATATAGCTAGTGGTGGGATTGCTAGGGTATATAGTCTTTCTGTTTCTAATTTTTTAAGGAAGTGCCATACTGTTATCCACAGTTGTTGTGTATACAGCATTTTACAATCTTACCAGCAGTGTATGAGGGCAGTCATTCCACACCCTTGTCAGCATTTGTTGTGTTTTCTGTGTTTTTGAATTTTGCTGTTAATGCTAGTATGAGATTATATCTCATTCTTGTTTTGATTTGCATCTCTTTAATGCCTAATGATTGTGAGCATTTCTTAATCTGTTTGTTGTCTACATGAATGTCTTCTTTGGTGAAATGATTGTTCATGTCCTCTTCCCACTTTTTAATTGGATTATTTGTCTTTTTGTTGTTGAAGTTTTTCATAAATTTTAGAGATTAGACTCTTGTCTGATATGTGATTGACAATTTTTTTTTCTTTCTGAGTCTTTACGTTCCCTTGTTACTCTTTTGGTGAAATTTTTTGATTTGCATAAGTGTTTAATTTTCAGGAGGTCCTAGTCATCTATTTTGTCTTCTGGTGTTTGTGTTTTTTCTTTTTTATAGGAGCCTACTATATGGCATAAATGCTCTGTCAAACATCACAGATCAAGCTATGATTTTACAAAATATATCGGCATTGGATTTGCTGCTAAATCTCCAAAGGAACTGTTTTGTGTCTTAAAAGATGAATGTTATTGTGTTTCCATCAATATACTTTCAGAGATTTTGCAGAATGTAGTTGCTGCTGAGTCACATAAAAAGTAGTTACTGACACTGCTTCTATATATACAAATACCTAGTGGGACTTCTTTCCTTGGTATAAAAACTATAGGCTCATGAATTTCTGGATTATTTCAGCCAATAGGCCTAATATGGTTAATATTTCCAGATATCTGGCTTTTGTGGAAGTTAGGGTGACCCACGCAGGCCATTGTCCTTAGGTGTTCTTTTGAACTTGAGCCCTGGAAAAACTAGTGCTAAAAGCCTTTTTTTTTTTTTTTTTTAAAGTAAAACAATGGTACCAGTAAACTGGTAAGATCATTTTACTCCAAGCATTGTGCTATTTAAAAAATTCAGTCTTTTTAGAGAAACTGACCCTGAAACTCAGACTGAGTGTTAGGCTTAGGGTAAATGAGTAATTATTTTCATTGTTCTTTGAGACAATGTTATGGCTATGCAAGAGATGCCTGTAATGCTTGTAATCAAACTATCACACACATATCCCTTACTGCACAGAAACTAGGTCCTCAGAGCAGATCCACCTCACTGTGAGCCACCCTTTTTTGGGTAACCAAATGTTGTTTTTGTTAGGTCCGTCAAGTTGGCTCTGACTCATAGTGACCCTATGTACAACAGAAAAAACACTGCCTGGTCCTACACCAGCCTCATAATCCTTGCTATACCTGAGCTCATAGTTGTAGTCACTGTGTCAATCTGTCTCCTAGAGGGCCTGCTCCTTTTTTGCTGAATCTCCACTTTACGAAGCATGATATCCTTCTCCAAGGAATCATCCTTTCTAACAGCATGACCAAAGTAGGTAAGATGAAGCTTAGCCATTCTTGCTTCCAAGGAGCATTCCAGGTGCACTTCTTCATGACAGATTAGTCAATTCTACTGGCAGCCCATGGTACTTTCAGTATTCTTCATCAATACCACAACTCAAAAGCATCAACTCTTCTTTGGTCTTCCTTATTCATTGTCCAGCTTTCACATACATATGAGGTGATTGAAAACACCATGGCTTGGGTTAGGTGCACCTTAGTCCTCAAAGAGACATCTTTGGTCTTCAGCACTTTAAAGCAGTTGTTTGCAGCAGATTTTCCCAGTGCAGTAAGTCCTTTTATTTTGCCCAGTGCAATAAGAATCAAGTAATATGAAGTCCTTCACAACTTCAATCTTTTCTTTTACTTACGTTTTATTGACTATGCAAAAGCATTTGATTGTGTGGATCGTAACAAATTGTGAATAACATTGAGAAAAATGGGAATTCCAGAACACTTGATAGTACTCATGAGGAACCTGTTCACAGATCAGGAGGCTGTCATTTGAATAGAACAGGGAGATACTGCATGATTTAAAATCAGGAAGGGGTGCATCAGGGTTGTATCTTTTCACCATACTTATTCAATATTTGCTGAGCAAATAATCTGAGAAGCTGGATTACATGAAGAAGAATGTGGCATCAGGATTGGAGGATAACTCATTAACATCCTGTGATACACACATGACACAACTTTGCTTGCTGAAAGTGAGAATGACTTGAGGTGCTTACTGACAAAGATTAAAGACTACAGTCTGCAATATGGATTATACCTCAATATAAAGAAAACAAAAATCCTTGCAACAGGTCCAATAAACAGCTTCATGATAAATAGAGAAAAGATTGAAGTTGTGAAGGACTTCATATTACTTGATTCTACAATCCACATCAGTGGAAGCAGCAGTCAAGACATCAGACAACATATTACACTGGGCAAATCTGCTGCAAAAGACCTCTTTCAAGTGGTGAAGAACAAAGATGTCTCCTTGAAGACTAAAGTGTGCCTAACCCAAGCCATGGTATTTTCAGTCACCTCATATGCATGTGAGAGCTGGACAATGAATAAGGAAGACCAAAGAAGAGTTGATGCTTTTGAGTTGTGGCATTGGAGAAGAATGCTGAGTACCATGGACTGCTGAAAGGACTAACATCTGTAATGTAAGAAGTGCAGCCAGAATGCTCTTTGGAAGTGAGAATAGTGAGACTTCATCTCACCTACTTTGGTCATGTTGTCAGGAGAAACCATTCCCTGGAGAAGGATATCATGCTTGGTAAAGTGGTGGGTCAACAAAGGGGAAGGCCCTCAATGAGATGGATTGACACAGTGGGTGCAGTAATGGGCTCAGGAATAGCAGGGATTGTGAGGCTGGCACAGGACCAGGCAGGAGGGTTTCGTTCTGCTGTGCATAGGGTGCATGAGTCAGAGACAACTTGACAACACCCAATAAACAAACAAAATCACCTTGTTCTGTTCAAACAACAGTCTCCTGGTCTACGTACAGGTTGTGCCTCATGGGCACAATTAAGTGTTCTGGAATTCTCATTCTTCTCAATGCTAACTGTAATTTGTTATGATCCATTTTGCATACTCAATAAAACACAAGTAAACATTTCTCTGGTATTCTTTGCTCTCAGCCAAGATCCACATGACAGTAACGATATCCCTAGTTCTATGTGTTCTTCTGAATCTGGCTTGAGTTTCTGGACATTCCCTGTCAATCCACTGCTGCAAACATTTTGAATTACCTTCAGCAAGATTTTACTTGTGTACGATAATAATATTGTTCAATAATTTCCACATTCTGTGGGATCACCTTTGGAATGGGTACAAATATGGATCTTTTCCAGTGAATTGGTCTTCCATATTTTTTGACATAGACAAGTAAGTGCTTCCAGCCCTGCATCTATTTAGTGAAATATCTCAATGGGTATTCTGGCAATTCCTGGAGCCTTGTTATTCACCAGTTCCAACTTCTTCCTTCAGTACCATTGGTTCTTGATCATATGCCACATCCTGAAATGGAAGAACATCAACAAATTCTTTTTGATACAGTGAATCTGTATATTTCTTCCATCTTCTTTTGATTATTTCAATTCAATTTTTAACACATAGAAATTTCAATATTTCAACTTGAGGCTTGAATTTTTTCTTCAGTTCTTTCAGGTTGAGAAATGCCAAATGCGTTCTTTTTTGGTTTTCTAATTCCAGATCTTGCACATTTCATTATAATTATTGACTTTGTCTTCTCAAGCTGCTCTTTGAAATCTTCTGTTCAGCTCTGTTATCTTGCCATTTCTTCCATTTGCTTTAGCTACCTTCCATTCAAGAGCAAGTTTCAAAGTCTCTTCTGACATCCATTTTGACCTTTTCTTTCTTTCTTGTCTGCTTAATGACCTTTTACTTTCTTCATGGATGATGTTCTTGATATCATCCCACAATCATTTGGTTTTTGGTCATTGGTGTTCAATGAGTCAAACTGTTCTTCTGATGGTCTCTAAATTCAGGTGGGATATAACCAAGGTCATAATTTGGCTATCATGGGCTTTGTGTGTGTATGTGTGTACGTGTGCTTTAGGTGCAAGGTTACAGAGCAGAGTTTATTTTACATTCAACATTTCATATATATTTAGTTTCACTCCTCAATTACCATCCTCAACCCTAACCCAGTCTCCTCCCCTCCTTACCCAGAAAACCCCCCATCCCGTGCCCCTCATAGTTATGCACTCTTTTGTGGCCTGCATTTCCTCCATGTGAATGTTGCCCCTCTGGTGCCCCATGGCCAATTGCTCTAAGGGATGCATTTCCATAGAGTATGTGAGTATGTCACCTGGGTTGAGTGGTCTGCATGTACATCTTGTTTACTATTGGGCTGAGACCCAGCCCTTGGGTGTGAGTTTTATTCCAGGCCCAAAATGTATCCCAGGGCCATAGTATTGAGAGTCTCACCAGACTCCACCCAACCAGTAATTCTGGTCATTATTGTGTTTTTGGATTTTTTTCCACGTTTTTCCTCCCACTCTATCCAGGATTTAATTTTTTTATCCTTTCCTGAGTGGTTGACATTGGTAGCCAGGAACCATCTAGTTCTGGTCTTGAGGTCCATCCTGTTCTAGAGCTGATTGTTTCCAAATACCCTTGGTTTTTTCACTCTTCTTTGCTTCCAATGATAGGAAACCATTAGCTGCATCTTAGATGGCCGCTTAAAAGCTTTTAAGACCCCAGTCACTGCTCACCAATGTAGGGTGAGGTATAAGATTTTTATGTATTTTGTTGTGCCAGTTAAGTCTGGTGGACTTGTTTTAATTGTCTTCAGCTTCAACTTGAACTTGCATATGAGCAATTGATGGCCTTTGCCACAATCAACTCCTAACCTTGCTTTGGCTAAAGAGATTGAGCCATCACCTCCTTCCACAGATGTAGTCAATCTGATTCCTGTGTATTCCATCTGGCTAAGTCCACATGTATAGCTGCCATTTATGATGCTGAAAAAAGGTATTTGCAGTGTATAAGTCTTTGGTCTTGCAAAATTCTATCATGAGGTTTCTGGTGTCATTTCTATTACCAATGCCATATTTTCCAACTTTTGGTGATTCTTCTTTGTTTCCAACTTTCGCATTCCAATCACCAGTAATAATCAACATACCTTCATTGCATGTTTGGTCAATTTCAGACAGCAGAAGTTGGTAAAACTCTTCAATTTCCTCATCTTTGGCTTTAGTGGTTGGTGCATAAATTTGAATAAAAGCAGTATTAACTGGTCTTCCTTGTAGGTGTATGGATATTATCTGATCATTGACAGCATTATACATCAGAATAGATCTTGAAACATTTTTTGTGATGATGACTGCCACAACGTTCCTCTTTAATTTGTCACTCCCTGCATAGAAGATCATACGGTTGTTTGATTCAAAATGGACAAAAACAGTTCTTTTCAGCTCACTAATGCCTAGGATATCAATCTTTATGCATTCCATTTCATTTTTGACAACTTCCAATTTTCCTAGGTTAATACTTCATACATTCCATGTTCTGATTATTAATGGATGCTTGCAGCTGTTTCTTCCCATTTTGAGTTGTGCCACATCAGCAAATGGAGGTCCCAAAAGCTTTACTCCATGCACATAATTAAGGTTGACTCTAGTTTGAGGAGGCATCTCTTTCCCAGTAGTATTTTGAGTTCTTTCCAGCCTGAGGGACTCATCTTCTGGCAGTATATCAGACAATGCTTCAAGGCTATTCATAAATTTTCCAGTAGTATATCAACAGTGTTTCACTGCTATTCATAAAGTTTTCACTGGCCAATTCTTTGTGAAGTGGATGGATCCTTCCTTCTTCCAAATCTGTCTTAGTCTGGAAGCTCCGCTAAAGTCTGGCCACCATGGATGACACTGCTGATTTTTGAAATACCATTGGTATAGCCTCCAGCCTCATAGCAACACACAAGCCACCATTGTATGACATACTGACAGATGAGCATTGGAACCAAATATTTTTTCCTAATTTAAAATCATAAAAGCAGAATGTCTCATTAGTGTTTTAATCTATACTATTGACTATGATACTTTCATTAGAATTATCAAATGTTGTAGGAAAGTTACTTCTAATGTAATTTCTCATAAAGCTAATATGTTGCCCATGAATCATATATATATAGATAAGATATATTCTACAGATGGACTGGAGCACCCACTTTTAGGTTTAGGTTTGTAGCCTAACCACAGGCCAAGTAGTTCTTCCAGTTTGGCCTGTTCTATACTTACCCTCATAAGACCATCACTGAAGATTGCCTTCAGGAAGAGTATGGTTGAAAGTACATTAACAAGTATGGTGCTCACACAAAGAACTAGGGAACTTGCCTAGGAATATCTTTAATGATTTACTGAAAATATCCTCATGTTATCTAATTTAAGTTAAATTTTGGGTCCTGGTATAGCCTTGTAGCCACGTGTGGCTATGACTCAGGGTTGCATGGTCATGAATCACACTGTGATCACCATGTAGCCAGATGGTCAAGCCTCAAAACTAATCCTCTAAGCATTTTAACCTGGAATTGTGTATGTATACCAATCATGGTCCTTTTTCCAATTCTGCAGTCCTGTCTGCAACTGTTGTAAGTTGAATTCTAAAACAATGACTAGAAAGTCAGCTGTAGCTCAGAGAGAAATTTAATAAGAGAATAGTAACCTTTCAAAGTTGAGACACACAGGGCCAGAGGCAACACCATGTGTGTCTCCCCAAGCCTTACAGGCTAGGAGTTTTTATAATATTGTTAAGGCTGTGGGGTATGTGATTTCAAAAGACCTTATGCAGGTAGGTTACTCATAAAACCCTAACCTTTTTGTGAAAGTCAGAAAGCAGAATAAGGCTGCAATAAATTCCTGTCGATGAACCTCACCTTCCTTCAGGCTAGGTGTATATGCAATCTCTTTCTAAGATGGAGTCTGTCAACATGGATGCCAAAACTTCTGTGCAGGTGTATTCTGCT
Source organism: Orycteropus afer afer (assembly GCF_000298275.1). NCBI lineage: Eukaryota > Metazoa > Chordata > Mammalia > Tubulidentata > Orycteropodidae > Orycteropus > Orycteropus afer. The sequence goes on along the minus strand of NW_006921964.1, from coordinate 1,753,770 downwards.
CTTTGCTCTTGGTTCAGATCTTGGTCCTGTCTTAGATCAGCCATCTCAGTTCATCAGGTGGTAAAGGAGGGCAGGGGTGCATAGGCTCCAAAACTGGTTAACACTGTCCATGGGTAGTAGGCTAGAAAACACCTCAAAAATGGCCTGTTATCAGGAAGTGATACTGGTGTTATTTCTCTTGCAATGTTCCTTCCTTGGTCTCAGGATCTGAGGAATGTGGTTGCCCTCTCTTGTGAGTTGTTCCTGTCTTGATTTTATGATCTTAGGAACATGGTTGCAGGGGTAGGATTCTTATGTGATTGTGGCTACAAGCAGTAGAATAGTGCAATGTTTAAATTGAATGAGATTAATATGGAATTTACATGGTGATATTAGAACACATATTCATCTGCCAGAAATTCTAATATGTCTATACTATTACACAACAACGATGGATTTACCCCTCACCAATCATCTTGTGATGATTTCCTTTGTTTTCCATCATATATAATGAAACAATCACTGTAAGTCAGTGGACACTAATGGCATCATGCTTATGGTTTTGTCATCTGAATGATTTTCTCTTTTTAAAAAAGTCTTTATTTTGTGTTTGTCCTGTTTAAGGTGTTCTAATATTATTTTAAAAAAATACATAGAGAAAAATATGAACATGGCAGAATAGGCAGACAAGCTACACAAACCCTCTTCAACAAAGAGAAACCAATTGGCAGAGATATAGAAGATAATCCTGGAGCCCTGAGCTTTGAAAGTAAGTATACAGAAGTTGATTAGGCATCAACTAGTGGAAAACCCTGAAGGAAACAGTGAGTATGGAGACAGATGGAGCTGCGTACTGTCAGCTACTCTGATGGCACCAACAGCCTGAATATTTCCAAATGGTGTTGGGATCTGAGAATTGACCTAAAAGTCAGCCCTGGTCACCAAGGGCTGCAGGGATGACTGAGGTGGTGGCCTATAACTATGAAGGGAAACAGCAAGGAGGGAGACAACCTGAGCTGTGGGTTTTGGCTGTCCAGAGGGCACAGCCAGCTTGACTGTTTACAAGCAGCATCCATTTTGGATATTTAAAGTGACAGCATTCTCATTCAGATTCCAGGGACCTACGAATAGGTTCTGTTTGCCAAGGATGGCAGGGACATATGGGAGAGGCTGACAATGGGAAAGGAGACAGGTAGTGAGTGTATAAGTTTTGCCAACTAGTGAGTAGAGGGGAACAGTACCCTGCTTACATAGGTAACATCCAAAGAAAACAAAAATCATAGGCAAGCCACTCTAACATACAATCACTAATTAAATATAAACACAAAAATGTCACAATGTCTCAGAGACAACAGAGCATCACAGTCCACACAAAGAAACAAGATAAAGTGAGAGACACAAGGGACCAGAGTATAGACCCAGAACACATCTCTAGGAAGAAGCAGCATTGGAACTCCTAGATAAGAAATTCAAAGGAACTATATTTAGGTACCTTCAACAGATTGAGAGACAGATGAAGAAAAACACTGACAAAAGTCAGGAAAACACAGACAAAATACTAGAACAATTTTGAGACACAGTACAAGAACAAACTGACAAAGTAAATGAAAAATTAGAAATCAAACAAAATCTACAGATAGAAATCCAGAAGATTAATACTAAATTTTCAGAAATAGATTACACATTGAACAGATAAAGGAGTAGAATTGAATCAATGGAAGACAAAATTAGTGAGATTGAAGACAAATATCTCAACACTTCTTTGGAATGGGATCATTCAGAAAAAAAGATCAAAACAAAATGAAGAAAGCCTAAGGATCATGTGGGATACCATGAAAATGAATAACCTATGTGTAATTGGATTTCCAGAACAGGAGGAGACAAATAAAACCACAGAGAAAATTGTCAAAATTTGTTGGAAGAGAATTTCCCTTGTATGATGAAAAATGAGAATATATCCATTCCAGAAGTCCAATGAACCCCAAACAGGATACATCCCCAAAGATAATCATCAAGATATATCATCATCAAACTCACCAAAACCAAAGACAAAGAAAGAATCCTGAAAGCAGCACAAGAAAATGAAAAGTTACCTACAAGGGGCAAACAATAAGACTAAATTCTGATTTCTCAGCAGAAACCATGCAGGCAAGAAGATGTTGGGATGGGATACATAAAACCCTGAAAGAAAAAAATTTCCAACCAAGAATTATGTACCCAGCAAAATTATCCCTCACATATGATGGTGATATTAGGAGATTTCCAGATAAGCAGAAATTAAGGGAATTCGTTAAAACCAGACCAACCTTACAAGAGATACTAAAGGGAGTCCTTCAGACAAAGAAGCAACAAAAGCAAACAACAACCAACCATTGACACACATGATGACATAATCCAGAAACCGACCCAGTTATGGAAGTGTCCAAAGTAAATAACCCTACTAGATTTTAAACAGAGAACCAGAGACCTCAACTGACAAATGAGGACAACTACAAGCCAAAAAGAGGGGGAAAAAAAAAACTGTGCAGTTACAGAACTTCTAAATGGTAGGGAAGTCAAGACAACTACAAGATAGAATGGACTGTTCTAAACTTGGAAAGAAAATTATAAATCACAGGGTAACTGCAAAGAAAAATGATAAACCTTCATATCAAAATAAAAAGAGGGTCAGCACAAATATTTAGCAAATACTAAAACAATAGCAGGGAAGGAAGGTTGAGCAATCTACTTCCATAGTAAACCCAAGGAGGGGTCGCTATGAGTTGGTGCCTACTCAACGGCACATAACAACAACAAAAATAGCAAAGAAAAAACAAACAAAAAGAGCTCAGCACAGAAAATTATATGGAACAAAGAAATCAGCAATACCACAAAAAAGCATGCAACAGAATGACAGCAACAAATTCTTACTTGTCTATAATTACACTGCCAAAAGAGTGAAAAGAGAACCTACAGATTGGGAAAAAATAGTTGACAATTACATACCTGACAAGGGACTTATCTATAAAATTTATAGAAAACTCCAACACTTCAACAGCAAAAAGACAAATAATCCAATTTAAAAATGGGCAGAAGACATGAATAGACACTTCACCAAAGAGGGGCACAGTATCCTGTTTTCATAGATAGCATCCAAAGAAAAGAAAAATCGTGGGCAAGTCAGTCCAACATACAATCACCAATTAAATATAAACACAAAAACATCAAAATGTAGGCTGAGGATCACATGGTGATCCTCAACTGAAGTTCAACAAGACAGAAAATAACAAATGCTGGCAAGGATGTGGAGAGATTGGGACTCTCCATACACTGCTGGTGGGACTGTAAAATGATACAACCACTGTGTAAAACAGTATGGTGATTTCTTAAAAAGCTGGAATTAGAAATACCATTTGATCCAGCAGTCCCATTACTAGATATATAAAGAAGTGAGAGCCATGACAAGAACAGATATGAGTACACTCATGTTCATCACAGCACTATTTAAAATAGCCAAAAGATGGAAACAACCTATGTGCCCACCAACAGAAGAATGGGTAACCAAACTATGGTACATTCACACAATGGAATACTATGCAACCCTCTGTACTTTGTTTGGTGTCTGTTTCTTTAAATCTTTCTTGATATGCAGAGTTCTGGTAAGATGGCGGAATAGGCAGAAAGACTGCACAGACCCTATTTAACAAAGAAAAGGAGAACAAATTAACACAGATACAGAAGATACTCCTGGACCCCTGAGCCTTGAAGGGAAGGATACAGAAGTGGACTAAACTCCAACTAGCAGAATAATTTGCATGAAAATACCAAAAAAGGAGACACACGGAGCTGCAGTGGCAGTGATCCTGATGGCACAGACAGCTTGGATATTGCCAAGTGGTGGTAGGACCTAAGAATTAACCTAAAACTCGGCCCTACTAGCCAGGGACTGCACGGAGGACTGCTCTGGTGGCTGGGGAATACAAGGAGAAGTAGCAAAGAGGAAGACAGGCTGAGCTGTGGATTTTTGCCTGTCTGGAGGGCACAGCCATTTTGAATGTTTACAAGAGACTTGACCATTTTGGATATTTAAAGTGACAGCATTCTCCCAGATTCCAGGGACTTATGAACAGGCTCCACTTGCCAAGAAGCCCAAGGATATTCCAGACCTGGACGACTGGAAAGGTGAGATATTCCCCTTGTTACTCTTATACCCCACACCCTCTTGGTGAATGGAGGTGCAGCCATCCCTCATTCCCACCCACCTTCTGGGTCGACAGGTATTCCATCCCAGTCTGTGTGCTGGGATGAAGGCTGGGTGCCCGGCTTTGCCCTGCCCCGATTTTTTTGTTCTTTT
>NW_006921964.1:1747916-1749071 GCF_000298275.1 Orycteropus afer afer | reverse complement strand
TGTTATGTGCCATTGAGTCAGACCCGACTCATAGTGACCCCTCCTTGGGTTTCCGAGGCAGTATCAGTATGGAAGTGTTGTTATTGTTGTTGTTGTTATTTGCCATCGAGTCAGCCCCGACTCATAGCGACCCCTCCTTGGGTTTCCGAGGCAGTATCACTACAGAAGTAGGATTGCCCAGCCTTCCTTCCTAGGAGTGGCTGGTGAGTTTGAACCACCAGCCTTCTGGTTAGCAGTCAAGTGCTTTAGGCACTGTGCTAATTTGGAGGACATTATGCTGAGTGAAACAAGTCAATCACAGAAGGACAAATATTGTATTAGTCCGTTATTGTAAAAAGGAAAGGAAAGTTTATATATGGAAGGAAATTGTCTTTTTTGGTTACCAGGGGTGGGTGGGGAGAGGAGGGAACACTAGAAGACGGGTAGAGACAAGTATTGATTTGAGTGAAGGGAAGGGCAATGTACCTAGTGTGAGTGATCAACACAGTGGCATTGAGGAAGAGGAAGACATAGAGAGGTGCATGAGAGGTACAGACAACAAAGATGAACCCTTTTGCACATACAATGGCAAACATTGATCTACAGATGGATAGATGGGTAGACAGGCTGAACGATTTGGCATGTCTGTGCAGTGGGGAGTGTGCCCATGACCATGTATAGGGTTGGAAGACAATGTTTCTACAAGTGTATTTGCATGTTCTGTAAGAATTTCCAGGTATGTAGTAGAGCTGACAAGGTACAAAGTTCTAGTCACTTCTTGGTTACTGCCAGCTGCCAAGAGGGAGTGAGTAGTTGGACCTGTGGGCTCAGGACCATGGTCACAGGAAACATCAAGCTCACTTGGCATAACATACTATACAAAAATATTATTCCACATCCTACTTTGGTAAGTAGTGACTGGGATCTTAAAAGCTTGCAAGCAGCCATCTAGATGCAGTGATGAGTCTCTCCTCTTGTAGAACAGAGAAGAATGAAGAAAACCAAAGACACATGGAAACAATTAGTCCAAACAACTGGTACACCATGTGATCCTCAGTCTGTATGACTATGAGACCAGAGAACTAGATGGTGTCCACCTACCACTGTCAACCACTCAGAGGGGGATCTACATAAGAGATCCTGGATAGAATGGGAGAACAATGTGAGACAAAACTC
>NW_006921964.1:1737168-1746891 GCF_000298275.1 Orycteropus afer afer | reverse complement strand
TTGCTATTGTAAATAGTGCTGTGATGAACATGAGCATGCATGTATCTGTTCCTGTCCTGGCTCTCACCTCTCTAGGATATATACCTAGTAATGGGATTTATGGGTCAAATGGTATCTCCAATTTCAACTTTATAAGGAATCACCATATTGCTTTCCACAGTGGTTGTGTCACTTGACAGTCACACAAGTAGTGTATGAGAGTCCCAATCTCTCCACTTTCCCACCAGCATTTGTTCTTTTCTGTCTCATTGAACCTTGCCATCAGTGCTGGGGTGAGACGGTATATCTCATTGTTGTTTTGATCTACATCTCTCTGATGGCCAATGATTGTGAGCATCTTTTCATGTATTAGTTGACCACCTGAACTCACCTTGGTGAGGTGTCTATTCATGTCTTCTGCCCATTTTTCAACTGGATTGTTAATTCCTTTTGGTGTTGAGGTATTAGAGTTTTCCATCAGTCTTAGAGATAAACCCTTTGCCAGATATGTAATTATCAGCAATTATGAATTTGTTGCTGTCATTTTTGTCATGTGCTTTTTCATTGTGTCAATTTCTTTGTTCCATATAATTCTCTATGCAGAGCTTGTTTTGTTTATGAATCATGTTATCACTTCCTTCATTGTTTTAGTATTTGCTGAATATTTATGCTGGTCCTCTTTTTTATTTTGATGTGAAAGTTTATCATTTTTCTTTGAGGATACCCTGTGATTTATAGTTTTCTTCTCAAGTGTAAAACAGTCCTTTCTATCGTACTTGTCATGACTTCCCTACCATCTAGAAGTTCTGTAATGACACAATTTTTTTTTCCCTCTTTTTGCTGTGTAGTTGTCCTCATTTGTCAGTTGGTGTATCTGGTTCCCTGTTTACAATCTTGTAGGTTTATTTACTTTGGATACTTCCATAGCTGGGTTGGTTTCTGGGTTACATCATCATGTGTGTTAAGGGTCAGTTGTTGTTGGCTGTTGTTGCTTCTCTGTCCAAAGGGCTCCCTTTAGCATCTGTTGTAAAGTTGGTCTGATTTTAACAAGTTCCCTTAATTTCTGCTTCTCTGGAAATATCCTATTTCACCATCATATTTGAGGGACAATTTTGCTGGGTACATAATTATTGGTTGGAAATTTTTCTCTTTCAGTGTTTTATTTATACTATCCCACTGTCTTCTCACCTGTATGGTTTCTGATGATCTTTAAAAATAAGTATTTTTCTGATGATTCTTCAAAATTGGAATTGAGGAAAAAGCACTCATCAGAACAATAGCTGCATACCAGGTACCAGGATATGTATTAATTTTCTCAAGCAATTGAAACATGGTTACTTAACCACCGCCTGATTAAGTTTATGATAATCCACTGTCATTCTCCAAGATCCATCTGTTTTTTTTTTTTTTTTTTGCATAGGCCAAATAGATAAGTTAAATGGGGATGTGGTGGGAATCACCACCCTCCATTGTTCAAGTCCTTTATGGTGGCAATCCCTGCAATCCCTCCTGTAATGTGATATTGCTTTGAGTTTACTATCTCCTAGGTAGGGGCAGATCTAATGGCTCCCACTTGGATTTTCCTACCATAATAGCCCTTATTCCCTTGTCATGGATTCAACATGGGGGTTCTTCCAGTTGCCGAGTATATCTGTTCCAATTATGTGCTCTGAAACTTTGGAAATTACTATAGGATGGGTTCAGTGACTCACTGAACCCACTGTGAGATGAACCTGAGCTAAGATTCCATTAATAATCTGATCTTGATTTACCTACAATCTGATTGATAGGCCATAATGATATTTTGAGTCTCCTGGAATTAGTGTCAACTCAGAGTCTGCTCACTACCATTGAGTTTATTCTGACTCAAAGTAACCCTTTAGGGCAGAGTAGAATGGCCACATATAGTTTCCAAAGCTATAAATCTTTACAAGAGCAGACTGCCTCATCTTTCTCCCATGGAGCAGCTGGTAGGTTCAAACCACTGACCTTTTGGTTAGCAGTTGAGTGCTTTAACCACAATGCCACCAGAGCTCCTTAGTTCAGAGCCAGTATCAGTAATCCCCCCCAAATCTAATTATTGCCTTTCCTCATTCAACAGTCATTCTCATAAAAGGCCTTAGATCCCTTTGGGGAAGGCTGGGAGAAAGATTAACAGTATACATTTTTGGCAGTGTATTGGGATCTTTCCTCAAGGAACCCAGCTTCCCCTTCATTCTTAATTCAAGGGGCTGTGGATTTGTAAACTGGCCCAAGTCTGGAAATTCATTGAGGGGCTGTGACTCTTTATTCTGGCAATTCAAGTTAGACTCCCATTCATTTGACCTAGTATTCTTCCACTTGTATACATCAAATAATTATTTTGTATATTTCACATCTCTTTCACTCCTAGGGACATCATGCCTAAGTGGCCAATGCCATAAGTCCATCTGAGTCAGACTATTCTGATTACTGCTTTAGCTCCACTTTCCATTATGGTGGCCATGCCCACCTTGTCTTTGTTGGTTAACTGCTGCAACTTGGCCCTTACCACCATGAGGTTCAATCAACCCTATTGTAGTTAGATGTTTTAGTTTAGTTAGAGCAGTTACTGCTGTCAAATCTGACTTACAAAAAATAGTAATCACAGCAGTCTTCAAGGATGCTGGGGCTCCCTTCACAATTTTTTTCCTCACTTTTGTGGTAAAAGGTGTGTTCTCTGGGCACTGTATGTGTGGGTCTGTGGGTCTAATCTAATAAATCCACTCTAACATGCCAATTTTCCTAAGCCTTCTTTGACAGTATACTAAGGCAAATCTGGTACTTCAACTTGATTTAGTGGCCACTAAGTAATTCATGCTTTAGTTGACCCACTAAGTAATTCATGCTTTAGTTGACCAACTAAATAAACTATTAGATCCTTTTCTAAACTCTTGGTCATGTTGTCAGAAGGTATCAATACCTAGAGAAGGATATCATGCTGGGTAAATTAGAGAGTCAAGGAAAAAGAAGAAGCCACTCAACAAGATAGATTGACAGTGGCATTATAAAGATGGTGCAGGACCAAGCAAACAGGGTGACGTTTGTCAGAGCTAATTTGATAGCAACTAAAAACAAGAACATCCACCAGAATGTTATAGTTGTTGTTGTTAGATACTGTCAAGTCAGTTCTGACTCATACTGACCCTATGTACAACAAAATGAAACACTACCCAGTCCAAGTTCCCATGCTTGAACCAATCATTGTGGCATTCAACATTTCCACTTGAGAGGTGTGACCATCACAGTCCACACAATGAAGCAAGATAAAATGGTAGAAACAAGGGAGCAGGATACAGACCCAGAACACATCCCTGAGGAAGAAACAGCATTGGAACTCTCTGACATGGAATTCAAAAGAATTATACTTAGGTATCTTCAAAGGATTGAGAGACAGATCAAGGAAAACACTAACAAAATTAAGGAAAACACACAAACCCTAGAACAATTTCAGAAGAATATACAAGAACAAAATGACAAAATACATGAAAAATTAGAAATGATACAAAATCTACACATAAAAATCCAGAAAATTAATACTAAATTTTCAGAAATAGATAATACATTGAAAGGGCAAATGAGTAGAATTGAATCAATGGAAGACAGAATTAATGAGATCGAAGACAAATACCTAAATACTTCTTTAGAAAGGGATCAATCAGAAAAATAGATCAAAACAAAATGAAGAAAGCCTAAGGTTCATGTGGGATACCATCAAAAGGAATAACCTACATGTAATCAGAATTCCAGAACAGGAAGAGAAGAAGAAAATCACTGAGAAAATTGTCCAAGATTTGTTGGAAGAGAACTTCCCTGATATGATGAAATATGAGAATGTATCCATTCAGGAAGTCCAATGAACCCCAAACAGGTTAGACCACAAAAGAAAATCACCAAGGCATATCATCATCAAACTCACCAAAACCAAAGGCAAAGAAAAAATCCTGAAAGCAGCATGAGGAAAATGAAAAGTTACCTACAAAGGAAAACTGATAAGAATAAGCTCTGATTTCTCAGCAGAAACCATGCAAGTGAAAAGGTAATGAGATGGTATATATAAAAGTTTATTAATATTGAATCTTGGGTTAATTGGCTCCTGCAGCTGTGTTAGTCAGGAGTAGCCTCCAGTTTCATATTTAACCCATGGACTTGAGACTTGCCAGACTCTACAAATGTGTGAGCCATTTCTTTAAGAAAAATTACTCTCTCTCTCTCTCTCTATATATATATATATCTATGTACATATACATGTACACACACACACATACAGTGAGAGAAAAATTGAATTTAATAAATATATAATTTAATGTATATGTGTGCATGTATGTATATATCTATTTATCTATCTATATACACATACACACACACACACACATATACACACACACACACATATATAAGCTTCATTGGTTTTGCTTCTCTAGAGAACCCACCCTAAGATATTTCCTCTGGGCCCAGAAACATGAACATAAATTGGTATAAATCATGGAGCCCCAGATCAATATATTCCAATTAAAATTCGAAATTCTTTACATACATTTTTGTGGGTTATCCTGGGGCTGAGGAAATTCTTTTATGATGGCTCTTTATTCAGCTATGGTCCAGAGAGTATAAGTAAATTAAGAAGCTATTTCTACTGTTTCACTCTCTCACCTTGAAAGATATTTGTGCTATAATTTCTTTCTTGCAGAAATGGAGTTCAGATAAACATTTAGAGGTGTTATAAACATCAGAGCAACTAGATAGGAAAGGGCAAAGAGAAGGGGCTGTAGGCAGTGGAGGAGCATAATCAGACAAAGATTCAGAAAGAGATTTCCCCTTTCCAACATTTAAAATTTTTATTTGCTTTTTTCATGGAGTCATTGACTTTGCAATTTTACTTTCATTTTGCCGTTTTTGAGTCTCAGCATACCAATAAAAGTATGCATCCCATTGGCTTTAGTTAATTTTAGGTAAAATTTCCAATTTTGTACTTAAATAAACTATGTTTTTTCAAAGAGAAAATGCCCCATTTTGACTACTGAAAATCCAAATTATCTTCAGTATAATCAGTCCATTTTCCAATAAACAAGGAACTTTGTGGCTCCTTTTTGTTTATATACAAAACTATGTTCTGGAAGGGGTGGGGGCTCCAAGCCCAACATTTTTAGATTTTAAGGATCTCATTTCAACTTTGGTTGAATATTCTGTCTCTCAGAGCTAAAATGCCTACAGCAGAAAAGTCTGAGAATCCTCCAAATCAGTCAACAGAAACTTCCTTTCACTTAGTACCTTTCCGGCTTCCTGGGTACCCAAGCTCCCTTCTAACTTGAACAAGTTTTGAAGAACCTCATCACAAAGGCATGGAGCTCAGTATTTGACAGAATTTACTTGTGACCCCAAGGAATCTAGAAAGAGCCAGTTGAGCAGAAGAATGTACCTTGAGTACCATTTACCTGTTTCTGCCAGACAACCCAGGGCTGGAGAAAAATGGCTTTGAATCCCACTTCTGACACCATGTCTCTGTCAAAATTAATAAAGATTGAAAAATTTTAAGAAAATGATTGATGTTTATTCTTATCATATTTTACAAACAGACACTGCTCAAAAAGTAGGGGTTTTGCATAGGCTTTTATAATCCAAGTCATTACAGATGTAGTCCATCCTCCTCGGGAATATCTCGCTCAAGATTTCTGCACACCATAACTCTGATAGTTAAGGTTATGTGTCAACTTGGCTGGGCTTGGTTTTTGAGTGGCTGGGCAGCTAGATGTAGATATTCCCCATGGTGAGACTGGTAATCAACTCCATGGTGGAATCTACTGGAGCAGCTGAATAGCTGCCTTAGGGATGTGATCTACCTCCAGTATATAAGAAGCAGCTTTGAGGAAGGTCTCAAGCTTTTTGGCACATTTGAACCCAGCATGTAGCTGAGCCTTAATTTAGCAGCCTGCCATGTTTCCTGCCAATCTTGAGACTGTCTCTGGACTTGAACTAATGGCCTGTTGTGTTGTATGGTAATATTGGGACTGTGCCATTTTATTTGTCAACCTTGGGCTTGATATCCTCCACAGTAGCAGCTGTCTGAGTGAAGAGACACCTCTAGCTCCAATGGGCCAGGAGCAAGAGGAAGAGCTGAAGCCCAAGGTCTAGGGGCCTTCACCTAGCCCCTAGAACTTGACACTTTGAATGCAGACTTCTAGACTTCAAAACTGTAAGAAAATAAACTCCTATTTGTTCAAACTACCCATTTGTGGTATTTTCTGTTAGAGCATCATGAAGTAACTAAAACAATAATCATATATATTAAATTCAAAAATCATCTCTTTCAATCCATCCACAATTCAAAAGGGAAAATTAAGATTAAAATACAGAAAATCCTTCAAGTCACACCAGAGTTGATGGCAGGGCAAAGATAAAAACCTGTGGTTCTTCCTTTTGCACATACAGTATTGCGTGAAGGCAAACTATCAGTGAAGGCAAACATGGGTATGTGGGTGGATAGATGGGTGGACAGGCTAAACAATTAGGTATGTCTATGAAATGGGGAGTGTATCCAAGAACATATATAGGATTGGCAGACAATGGTCCTATAAGTTTATGTGAATGACCAGAATTCCCAGGTGTATAGTAGAGCTGACAAGGGCCAAGGATGTGGTCACTGTTTGGTTACAGTCAGCTACCCAGTGGGACCAAGTAGTTGAACCTGCGGGCTTGGGACCATAGTTGCAGAGGACATCAAGCTCAATTGTTCCACCTCCTGCTTTGGTGAGTAGCAACAGGGATCTTAAAAGCTAGCAAGGTGCCATCTAGATGCAACGATGGATCTCTCCTCATCCAGAGCAAAGAAGAATGAAGAAAACCAAAATTCATGGAAACAATTAGTCCTAGTGACTTGTACACCATCCAATCTGCAGCCTATATGACTATGAGACCAGAAGAACTAGATGGTGCCCAGCTACCACTGTCATCCACTTGGAAAGGGATCTATGTAGGAGATCCTTGATAGAGAGGGAGAACAATGTGGAACAAAACTCAAAATCATTTGGAGAAGAAAAAAAAAAAAAGGTGGGGACCAGGTTTGCTGGTCCAATAGAGTCTGGTAGAATCACTGAGACTATGGCCCCTAGCTGCCCTTTAGGTCTGGAATTGAACCCACACCTGTGGTTTCCAGCCAAACAAAATACAGGCATATGAGTTGAACATTTACCTCAAGTAGATACACTCCTTGGAGAGAACAATCATGGGAGAAAGAAGGGCTGCTTATATACAGGGAAACTGCTCAGGGGGCAGGAGCGTATGGAGGGATGGACACTGGGAAGAGGTAACTATGGGGAGGAAGTGGGAGGGGGGTTGTTGCATTGTGATAAACTGTGGTCAATGACATGAGACAAAGTATATGTGAACTGCTGTATGGAAAGTGATGTACATCTTCACCCAAATCACACAAAACAAAAAACAAAACAAAACAAAAAAAACCCTGTGGTTCTTAAATTCCAGATGGAGCTAATCTTCAGCTGGGATAGTATCCACTGATTTGGCCGTATCTCACTATCAAAAGAATAAATGTGTCTGTATTAGTTAATGTATAGCTGTTTCCCTGATTCCTGCAAGTGCTTACCTCCTGCCCCAGCTGTCTTGTCTCCTCTCCTAGAATCTCTCAAACATCTTCATGGTCCAAAAATCACAGGCGTTTCCACCATCTGTCTGTCAGCTTATTGTATTGTGATGGCTTAAATGTTGTCCTGGAAGCTATGCCACTGCTATTTCAAGGACCAGCAGGGTTACCCATGATGGACAGTTTTTAGTGGAGCTTCTAGACAAAGACACACTAAGAAAAGTCTCATGATCGACTTCTGAAAATTAGCCAATGAAAACTCTATGAATCACAACAGAACATTGGCCAATATAGTGCTGCAAGATGAGTTCCATTGGCTGGAAGGCACTACACAGTGGCCAGGGCTGACTTGATGGTGCATAACAACAAAAACAACGACACACGGTGGCCACAACAATAGACTCAAATATACCAGTGATTATGAAGATGGTGCAGGACCAAGCAAACAGGGTAACAGTTGTCAGAGCTAATTTGATAACAACTAAAAACAACAACATCCATCAGAATGTTGTTGTTGTTAGATGCTGTTAAGTCAATTCTGACTCATACTGACCCTAGGTACAACAGATAGTGTACCCTAGGTACACCATCTTCACAATTGTTCCCATGCTTGAGCCAATCATTGCACCCACTGTGTCAATCCATCTTGCTGAGGGTCTTCCCCTTTTTCATTGACTCTATTTTACGCAGTGTGATATCCTTCTCTAGGGATTGATCCCTTCTGACAACATGACCAAATTATGAGAGATGAAGTCTCTCCATTCTTACTTCTAAGGTGCATTCTGGCTGTACTTCCTCCAAGACATATTTGTTTGTTCTTCTCACAGTCCATGGTACATTCAACATTCTTTGCCAACACCACAATTCAAATGCGTCAATTTTTCTTCAGTCTTCCTTATTCATTGTCCATCTCTCACATATTCATGAGACTATCAAAAATACCATGGCTTGGATCAGGTGCACCTTAGTCTTCACAGTGACATCTTTGCTTTTCAATACTTGAAAGAGATCTTTTGCAGCATATTTCTTCAATGCAATACATTGTTTGATTGGTTTCTTTTTTTAAAAAAAAAATTTTTAATGCATTTTATTGAAATATAGTTTATGTACAGTGAAATACACAAAACTAAAGTGACATGAGTCAATGCATTTTTTTTGCAGTGTTCCTTCCCCTTCTCTCCCACCCCTGACAACCAACAAAGAAAGTTTCTCTCCATATATAAACCTTTCCTTGACCCTCCACAACAACAAACTAATACTATATTTGTCCTTCTTGATTGACTTATTTCACTCAGAATAATGTCCTCCAAGTTCATCCATATTATGTGGTGTTTTGCAGACTCCTCATTATTCTTTAGTGCTGCATAGCATTCTAGTAATGTGTATGTAGCATAGTTTGGTGATCTACTCTTCTGCTAATGGGCACATAGGTTGTTTCCATCTTTTTGCTATTATAAATAGTGCTGTGATGAACATGAGCGTGCATGTATCTGTTCCTGTCCTGGCTCTCACCTCTCTAGGATATATATCTAGTCATGGGATTTATGGGTCAAATGGTTTCTCCAATTCCAGCTTTCTAAGGAATCACCATATTGCTTTCCACAGTGGTTATACCACTCCACAGTCCCACCAGCAGTGTATGACAGTCCCAATCTCTCCACATCCCCGCCAGCATTTGTTATTTTCTGTCTTATTGAACCTTGCCATCAGTGCTGGGGTCAGACAGTATATCTTATTGTTGTTTTGATTTACATCTCTCTGATGGTCAATGATTGTGGGCATCTTTTCATGTATTAGCTGACCACCTGAATATCCTCCTTGGTGAAGTGTCTATTCATGTCATCTGCCCATGACAATTGGATTGTTAATTCCTTTGGTGTTGAGGTGTTGGAGTTTTCCATTGATCTTAGAAATAAGTCCCTTGCCAGATATGTAATTATCAGCAATTATGAATTTGTTGCTGTCATTTTTGTCATGTGCTTTTCCATTGTATCCATTTCTTTGTTCCATATAATTTTCTATGCTGTGCTTATTTTGTTTATGGATCATGTTATCACTTCTTCATTGCTATTGTTTTAGTATTTGCTGAATATTTATGCTGGTCCTTTTTTTTATTTTGATGTGAAGGT
>NW_006921964.1:1722725-1736155 GCF_000298275.1 Orycteropus afer afer | reverse complement strand
TCCTTGGTCTGTTTCTCAATTCTTTGAAGATACCTAACTATAATTCTTTTGAATTCCTTATCAGGGAGTTCCAATGCTGCATCTTCCTCAGGGATGTGTTTTGGGTCTGTATCCTGGTCCCTTGTTTCTCCTGCTTTATCTTGCTTCTTTGTGTGGACTGTGATGTTCTGTTGTCTCTGAGACATTGTGACATTTTTTTTTGTTTATATTTAATTGTTGATTATATGTTGGAGTGACTTGCCCACAATTGTTGTTTTCTTTGCTTTGTTTGTATGTTATCTATACAGGCAGGGTACTGTGCTGTGTGTGGTCCTCTATTCAGTAGCTGATAGCACTTATACACTCACCACCTGTCTCCTTTCCTGTTGTCAGCCACTTGTATATCCTTGCCAACCCTGGCAAACAGAGCCTGTTCTTAAGTCCCTGGAATCTGAATGAGAATGCTATCACTTTAAAATCCAAAATGGTTGCCACTTGTAAACATTCAAAATGGCTGCACCCTCAGTCACTTTAAATATTCAAAATGGCTGCTGCATGTAAACGATCAAAATGGCTGCGCCCTCTGGACATCAGAAAGTCCACAGCTCAGATTGTCTCCCTCCTTGCTGTTTCCCTTCCTAGTCATTGCCCACCAGAGCAGTTGTCCCTGCAGCCCTTGGTGACCAGGACTGATCTTTAGGTCAATTCTCAGGTCCCAACACCACTTGGAAATGTTCAGGCTGTTGGTCTCATCAGAGTAGCTGACAGTTCACAGCTCCAACCATCTCTGTACTCACTTTTTTCATTCAGGTTTTTCCACTAGTTTGTGCCTAATCCACTTCTGTATAGTTCCTTTTAAAGCTCAGGCTTCCAGGATTATCTTCTGTATCTCTGTCAATTGGTTTTTCTTTTCTTTGTTGAAGAGGGTCTGTGTCACTTGTCTGCCTATTCTTCCATCTTACTGGAAGACATTGTTTGATTTCTTGACTGCTGTTTCCATGGGTGTTGATTGTGGATCCAAGTAAAATGAAGTCATTGACAACTTCAGTGTTTCTTCCATTTATTACGATGTTGCTTATTGGTACAGTTGCAAGGATTTTTGTTTTCTTGATGTTGAGGTGTAATCCATACTGAAAGCTGTAGTCTTTGATCTTCTTCAGTAAGTGCTTAAGTAAGTCATCTTTACTTTCATCAAGCAAGGTTCTGCTGTCTAAGATTAAAAAGATGGATAATACTAAATGTTTCTGAGGATATAGGACAACTGAACTCTCAGAGTTTCTTGTCCAGAGCATAAAATGATGACAATTTTGGAAAAAGTTCTGCCAGTTTCTTATAAAACAAAACATACATCTCATGTATGACCCAGTAATCTCACTCCTAGATATTTTTCCAAGAGAAATGAAGGCATATATCCACAAAAGTAAACTTGTACACAGATGTTCATCACAGCCTTATTCATAATAGCCCCAAGTTGGAAACAATGTAGGTCTTCCTCAACCAGTGTCTGGATAAACAAACTATGGCACATTCAGACATTGGAAGACTAGCTGGCAATGAGAATAAACTACTGATTCATACAGTAACATGGATGAATCCATTCTGATGGATGTTGTTGTTTTTAGTTGTTATCAAATTATCTCTGACAAATGTTACCCTGTTTGCTTTCTCCTGCACCATCTTCATAATCACTGGTATATTTGAGTCTATTGTTGTGGCCACTGTGTAGTGCCTTCCAGCCCACGGGACTCCTCTTTTAGCACTATATTGCCCAATGTTTTGTTGTGATTCATAGAGTTTTCTCAAAAGTGTTATGTTCATCCAATAGAGCTACTACCTCAGGACCATAGTACTGGGGTACATCAGACTCAATTGGCACAACAAAATACAGAAAAGCATTGCTCCACATCCTACATTGGTGGGTAGTGACTGGGGTCTTAAAAGCTTTCAAGCAGCTATCTAAGATGCAGCTAATGGTCTCCTAGTGTCAGAAGTGAAGAAGAACCCCCCCCCTGCAAAAACAAAACAAACAAACAAACAACAAAAAAAGGCATTTATAAGCAATCAGTCCTAGGACATCATGGCCCTCAAGACCAGAACTGGATGGTGCCCAGCTACCAATGCCAACCACTCAGGAAAGGATCAAATCTGGAGATCCTGGATAGAGTGGGAAGGAAAATATGGAACAAAATCCAAAAACTCAATAAGGACCAGAATTACTGGTCAGATGAAATCTGGTGAGACTCCTAATACTATGGCCCTGAAATACATTCAGCACCTGGAATAAAACTCACCCCTGGGGTGGGCTCTCAGTGCAATAGTTAACAAGATGTACACACAGACCACTCAATCCAGGATGCCACACCCACACACTCAATGGTAATACATCCCTTAGAGCAATAGACCATGGGACACCAAAGGACCAACATTCAAACTGAGGAAATGCAAGACAAACAGGAATGCATAATTATGAGGGGCACAGGGAGAAGTTTGCAGTGTAGGGAGGGGAGGAGACTGGGTTAGGGTTATGTTGATCCAATAGAGCTACTACCTCAGGACCATAGTTCTGGGGTACACCAGACTCAATTGGCACAACAAAATACATGAAAGCATTGCTCCACATTCTACATCGGTGTGTAGTGACTGGGGTCTTAAAAGCTTTCAAGCAGCTATCTAAGATGCAACTAATGGTCTCCTATCATTGGAAGTTAAGAAGAACACACGTACAAAACCAAAACAAAACAAAAAACAAACAAACAAAAAAAAGGGCATTTAGAATCAATCAGCCCTAAGACATCATGGCCCTCAAGACCAGAAGAACTGGATGGTGCCTGTCTACCAATGCCAACCACTCAGGAAAGGATCAAATCTGGAGATCCTGGATAGAGTGGGAGGGAACAAAATCCAAAAACTCAATAAGGACCAGAATTACTGGTCAGATGAAATCTGGTGAGACTCCCAATACTATGGCCCTGAAATACATTCAGCACCTGGAATAAAACTCACCCCAGTGCAAATGGGGAGGGAAAAAAAAAAAGTGTTATGTTGAGTAAAATAAACAGTCCATACAAAAAAGGACATACTCTATAATTATATTAATAAGAAGTTATTGTTGTTGTTATTAGGTGCCATAGAGTTGGTTCCAATTCTTAGCAACCCTATGTACAACAGAACAAAACACTTCCTGGTCCTTCAGCATCCCCATGATCCTTGCTATGCTTGAGCACATCATTACAGCCACAGTGTCAATCCATCTCATTGAGGATCTTCCCCTTTTCAATGACCCTTCATTTTACCAAACATGATATCCTCTCCAGCAACTGGTCCTTCTGACAATCTGACCAAAGTAGGTGAGATAAAGTCTGGTCATTCTTGCTTTCAATAAGTATTCTGGTTGCATTCTTCCAGGACAGATATCTTCATCCTTTCATTGGTCCATGGTATTTTCAGTATTCTTTGCCAACATCACAATTCAAAGGCATCCACTCTTCTTCAGCCTTCCTTATTCATTGTCCAGGTCTCATATGTATATGAGGTTATTGCAAATACCATGGCTTTGGTTAGGCACACCTTTTTCTTCAAAGTAACATCTTTGCTCTTCAACTCTTTATAGAGGCCTTTTGTAGAAGATTTGCCCAGTGCAATATGACATCTGATTTCCTGACTGCTGCTTC
The DNA here is from genome assembly GCF_000298275.1 of Orycteropus afer afer. Classification (NCBI taxonomy): domain Eukaryota; kingdom Metazoa; phylum Chordata; class Mammalia; order Tubulidentata; family Orycteropodidae; genus Orycteropus; species Orycteropus afer. The sequence goes on along the minus strand of NW_006921964.1, from coordinate 1,732,505 downwards.
CATGGGTGTTGATTGTGAATCCAAGTAAAATGAAATCCTTGACAACTTCAAACTTTTCTCCCTTTATCATAATGTTGGTTATTTGTCCAGTTGTGAGGATTTTTGTTTTCTTTATATTGAGGTGTAATCCATACTGGAACACTGTCCTCTTTGATTTTCATCAGTAAGTGCTTCAAGACATCTTCACTTTCAACAAGCAAGGTTGTGTCATCTGCATAGCGCAGCTTGTTAATAGTTCTCCTTCCAATACTCATGCTGTATTCTTCTTCATATTCTCCAGCTTCTCTGATTATTTGCTCAGCCTACAGATTGAATAAGTGTGACAAAAGGATACATCCCTGATGCACACCCTTCTTAATTTTAAGCCATACACTATCCCCTTGTTCTATTCGAATAACAGCCTATTGGTCTGTGTACAGGTTCCTCATGAGAACAATTAAATGTTCTGAGATTCCCATTTTTCACAATGTTATCCATAATTTTTTATGATCCACACAGTCAAAGGCCTTTGCATAGTCAATAAAATACAGGTTAACATCTTTCTGGTATTCTTTCCTGTCAGCCAATATCCATCCAACATCAGCAATGATATCCCTCTTTCCATATCCTTTTCTGAATCAAGCTTGCATTTTTGGAAAATCACTGTCAGTATACTGCTGCAACCAATTTTGAGTTATCTTTAGCAAAATTTTCTTGCATGTGATATTAATGATATTGTTTGATAATTTCCACATTCTGTTGGATCACCATTCTTTGGAATGAGTACACATATGGATCTCATCAAGTCAGTTGGCCAGGTAACTTCCAAATTTCTTGGTGTAAACGAGTAAGTACCTCCAGCGCTGCATCTATTTTTGAAATATCTCAAAAACAAGACAAGATCATAGAAAAAAGTGTCCAAACTAAGAATTAGGAAATCTTACTGAGCAAGAACAAACAATAGAACTATCTGATATGGAATTTATATATATAATATATGTACATATGGAAGCTCTGGTAGCATAGTGCCTATGGCAATTGACTGCTAACCAGAAGGCTGGTGGTTCAAACCCTCCAATCACTCCTCAGAAGGAAGATTGGGTGATCTACAGCCACAGTGATACCACCTTGGAAACCCAAGGAGGTGTCACTATGAGTCAGATCTGACTCGATGGCAGTGAGGTTTTTGTTTTTTCTTCTTCAGTAAGTACAAAATCAACAATAATGAACAAAAGAGAAAAAACACTTAATGACAAAATGAACTCATGACTGAAAATTATTTGGAACAAAGAAATCACCAAAAACACAACAACAACAAAAAACACAACAGAATGACAATAATAAATTGTTGTTGTTGTTGTTATGTGCCATTGAGTCAGACCCGACTCATAGTAACCCCTCCTTGGGTTGCCGAGGTGATAGCACTATGGAAGTAGATTGCTCAACCTTCCTTCTAAGGAATGGCTGGTGGGTTTGAACCGCCAGCCATCTGGTTAGCAGTCAAGTGCCTCAGGCACTATGCTACCAGAGCTCCCTATCACTAATTACAGCAGGGCTTGGGGGATGCTTTTCACTTGGGGGTAGTTCTATTTTAAGGCCAGGGCCTGAGGTAGTCAGGCTCAGGGTTTGGGGGCTGCTTTTCACAGATGACACAACTTTGCTTGCTGAAAATGAGGATGACTTGAAGCACTTACTGATGTCTCCTTGAAGACTAATGTGCACTTAACCCAAGCCATGGTATTTTCAGTCACCTCATATGCATGTGAGAGCTGGACAATGAATAAGGAAGACCAAAGAAGAGTTGATGCTTTTGAGTTGTGGTGTTGGAGAAGAATGCTTAGGATACCATAGTCTGCTAGAAGGACTAACAAATCTGTCCTGGAAAAAGTGAAGCCAGAATGCTCCATGGAAATGAGAATGGCCAGACTTCATATCACCTACTTTGGTCATGTTGTGAGAAGGAACCATTCCCTGGAGAAGGATATCATGCTTGGTATAGTCGAGAGCCAACAAAGAAATGGAAGGTTCTCAATGAGATGGATTAACACAGTGGCTGCAACAATGGGGTCAGGTATAGCAAGCATCATGAGGCTGGTACAGTACCAGGCAGTGTTTCACTCTGCTGTACATAGGATCACTATGAGTCAGAGATGACTCAATTGCACATAACATCACCAACAACATCACTAATTACACTCAATGCAGATGGATTAAATGGACTTGTCAAGAGATAGAGAGTGGCAGATTGGATAAAATTGGAAGACTCATCAATATGCTGCCTGAAAGAGCCACCCCCCCTAGACACAAAGATAAAAATAAATTAAAAATCAATGAGTGGAAAAAATATATCAAGCTAGTGGCAACCAAAAAAGAGCAGGAGTGGCACTATTAATTTCTGAAGAAATAGACTTCAAGGTGAAAAACAGTATAAGGGAAAAAGAAAGACACTATATGATATTAAAAAAGTCAGTTTACCAAGAGTACAATGCCATAATAAATATCTATGCATCCCATGAAAGAGCTCCGAAATACACAAAGCAACTATTAACTGAACTAAAAGGGAAAACAGGTAATTCTACAATAGTCATAGGAGACTTTAACACACTACTTCAAAGAAGGACAGAACAGATAGAAAAAAAACTCAATAAAGATACAGAAGAACTGAACAACACAATCAACTTGACCTCATAGACATATAGAGAACATTTCATACAACAAAAGCACAATACACATTCTTCTGCAGTGCACATGGATCATTCTCCAGAATAGACCATATGTTAGACCACAAAACAAACCTCAATAAATTTAAAAATATTGAAATACTATAAAGTTCTCTGATCATGATGCTATAAAATTAGAAATCAGTAAAAGGAAGACCAAGGGAAAAAATTCAAATATGTGGTAACTCAATAATACACTGCTCAAAAACTACTGGGTAGCAGAAGAAATAAAGTGTTAAATAAAAATTTCCTAGAAACCAATGAAAATGAAAATACAACTTACCAAAACCTTTGGGACACAGCAAAAACAGTACTCAGAGGTCATTTTATAGCAATAAAAGCACACATCAAAAAAGAAGAAAAAATCAAAACCAACACTATGATAGTTGGAGTTGTGTATCAACTTGGCTAGACCACACTTCTGAGTGGCTTAAGCAGTTGTGATGTGAGTTATTCCCACGATGGGATCAGATGTATAAGTTTTCAGCAGCCAATCCCTGAAAGGGAGTTTCCCTAGGGGTGTGGCCTGCTTCCAATATATTCATGGACATCCTGGGAAAAAGAGACACTCTTTACTGGTTTTGCTTCTCTAGAGAACCCAGCCTAACACAAATACTTTAAATCAACAACTACAACAATAAGAAAAAGAGCAACAAAAGAAACCTACAGTATCCAGAAGAAAGAAAATAATAAAGATGAGAGCAGAAACAAATGAAGCAGTTAAAAAGAAATAGAGCAAATCAGTAAGACAAGAAGCTGGTTCTTTGAAAAGATGAACAAAACCATCAAACCACTGGCAAATTTAACAAAGGAAAAGAAAGAGAAGATGTAAGTAATATAAATATTAAATGAAAAGGGGACATCACAACAGAACCAACTGAAATAAAAAAGTTAATAACAGAAAATTATGAAAAACTACTCCAACAAATTTGAGAATCCAGAAAACACAGAAAAATTTCTAGAAACACAATACCTATCTAAACTGAGATGGAATAATTGAACACACCCATAACAAAAGAAGAAATTGTGCAGGTCATTAAAAAAAAAAAAAAAAATTCCTTACAAGAAAAAAAGTCCTGGCCCAGATGGCTTCATTGGAGAATTCTATCAAACATTCAGATAAGAGCTGACACCTATATGACTCAAACCATTCCAGAACGTAGAAAATGATGGAAAGTCCAAAATTCGTTCTATGAAGCAAGCATAACACAATTATACCAAAACCAGGTAAAGATACCACTAAAAAGGAAAACTACAGGCCAGTATCCCTCATAACTATAAAGGCAAATATCTTCAACAAAATCCTAGCCAACAGAATCCAACAACATATCAAATAATAATAATAATACACCATCACCAAGTGGAATTCATACCAGGTATGCAAGGATTGTTCAACATAAGAAAAACAATCAATATAAACAGTCACATAAATGAAACAAAAGAAAAGAATCATATGATCATATCAATTGATGCAGAAAAGCATTTGATAAAATCCAACACCCATTCCCATTCAAAACTCTCAATCAAAAAGGAATAGAAGGGAAAATGGTATTGAAGGAAGAAGTCAAAGCTGCACTGAAGGAATTGGTGAAGAACAAGGCTCCAAGAATTGATGGAATACCCACTGAGATGTTTCAACAAACGGATGCTGCTCTGGAGACACTCATTCAGCTATGCCAAGAGATTTGGAAGACAGCTACCTGGCCAAATGACTGGAAGCTATCCATATTTGTACCCATTCCAAAGAAAGGTGATCTCACAGAATGTGGAAATTATTGAACAATATCATTTATATCTCATGCAAGTAAAATCTTACTGAAGATAATTCAAAAACATTTGCAGCAGTATATTGACAGAGAGCTTCCAGAAATGCAAGCTGCATTCAGAAGAGGACTTGGAATGAGAGAAATCATTGCCAATGTCAGATGGATCTTGGCTGAAAGCAAAGAATACCAGAAAGATGTCTACTTGTGTTTTATTGACTACACAAAAGCATTTGATTGTGTGGATCATAACAAATTGTGGATAAAAGTGAGAAGAATGGGAATTTCAGAACACTTAATTGTACTCATGGGGAACCTGTACACCGACCAGGAACATGTCATTCAAACAGAACAAGGGGATACTGCATGGTTTAAAATCAGGAAGGGAGTGTGTTAGGGTTGTATCCTTTCACCATACTTATTCAATCTGTACACTGAGCAAATAATCTGAGAAGCTGGACTATATGAAGAAGAACATGGCATCAGGATTGGAGGAAGACTCATTAACAACCTGTGGTATGCAGATGACACGACTTTGCCTGCTGAAAATGAAGATGACTTGAAGTACTTACTGATGAAGATTAAAGACTACAGTCTGCAGTATGGATTGCACATCAATATAAAGAAAACAAAAGTCCTCACAATGGTCCAATAAACAGATTCACAATAAATGGAGAAAAGATTGAAGCTGTCAAGGTCTTCATATTACTTGGTTCTACAATCAGCACCAATGGAAGAAGCAGTCAAGGCATTAGATAACATATTGCATTTGGCAAATCTGCTGCAAAAGACCTCTTTCAAGTGATGAAGAGCAAAGATGTCTCCTTGCAGACTAAGATGCACCTAACCCAAGCCATGGTATTTTCAATCACTTCATATGCATGTGAGAGCTGGACAATGAATAAAGAAGGCTGAAAAAGCTGATGATTTTGAGTTGTGGTGTTGGAGGAGAATGCTTAAAGTACCATGGTCTACTAGAAGGACTAACAAATCTGTCCCAAAAGAAGTGCATCAGGAAAGTTCCTTGGAAGCAAGAATAGCCAAACTTCGTCTCACCTACTTTGGTCATGTTGTCAGAAGGGACCATTCTTTGGAGAAAGATATCATGCTTGGTAAAGTGAAGAGTCAACAAAAAAGGAAAGGCCTTCAATGAGATAGATTGACACAATGGCTGCAACAGTGGGCTCAAGTATAGCAAAGATCATAGGGCTGGCACAGGACTGGGCAGTGTTGTCCATAGGGTCTCTATGAGTCAGAGAGATGGCACCAAACAACAACAAAGTGGCAGCAAACACTGGGTTATGGGTAAATGCATAGACAGTGAGAAGATCAGGTGGGGATAGGCAAACAAGAATATACCCAAGACCAATGATAGATTTGGCTGAACGTAATTTTACATATATACTGGTGCTACAAAATTATCCACATACATTACAGAAGAAACAGAGGACAAGGTTGGCATAGCTTCTCAGAAACAAACCCCTTGATGGAGAGAATTACAGATCCTGAAGGCTTCAGACCATAGTCTTAGGGGACATAATGCTCAATTGGCACAACATAGTACACAAAAATCTAAATCCTACTTTAGTGAGTAGTGACTTGGGTCTTAAAAGATTTCGAGCAGCCATCTAAGGTGCAACTATTGGTCTCCTTTCATCTGGAGCAAAGAAGAGTGAAGAAAATCAAAGTCAGTCATCTGGAGACAATTAGTCCAAAGATAAGATGGAACAGGAGGACCTCAGTCTTAACAACCCTCCAACTATTACACATAACAACCTCTCCTTGGGTTTCCCAGGCGGTATCACTATGGAAGTAGATTGCCTTCCTTCCCAGGAGTGGCTGGTGGATTTGAACCACCAGCCTTCTGGTTAGGAGTCAAGTGCTTTAGGCACTGTGCTACCTGAGCTCCAGGGCTGTGAAATCAAATATGCATGAACTGTTGAGAGTAAACCATACCTGCTTTGTAAATTTGTACCCAAATCACAATTATATATATGTATTTATGTATGTGTATACACACACACACACACACACTGATAAATCATCCTTGAACAAAATAAAGTTGTATGACTTTATACTTTCACTAAGATTGTAGGAAAATATCCATTACCTAAAACTTCACTTACCTTGAGTTTTATCCAATTAAATAAAATTCCCATTTGATGTATCAAAACAAACAATGGAATCCCACAGTTTTAAAATTTGCATTCATTTGTATACATGTAAAACTAAATATTTGCTTCATTTTTGGTCTATTTTGTTTCTTCTTTTTGTGACTGGCCTGTTAATGTCATTCTGCCATTTTCTTACTGCATTGTAGAAGTTCTTTATATATTAAAGATATTAATCAGTTGCCTATTATATTTGATGTAAACTTTTCTCTAGTTCACATCTGATTTTGATCCTTTTTTTCTGGTGATATTTTTGCATACAAACATTTAAAATTTCATGTTATCAATTCTATCATCATTTTAATTAAAGTTTCTTCTGCTTAGGTACCATTATGATAAAAGCCTTCCCTACTCAGAAATCATTGAAAATGCCTACTTTGTATTCTCTCTTTCTTTATTTTCTCTTTATAAAACTCAAAATTTTAAAGCATTATGGACTTACAGTGTTATAACTTATGAGATAGTATTTAAATTTATTTTTCAAGTATCTAGACAGTTTTTTTTCTAACAGAGTTCACTGAATCATCCCATGGATTTTGTGATGGTTATGTTTGTGTGTCAACTAGGCTGGGCCTGGTGGGGTGGCTGGGCAGCTGGTGGTAATTATTCCCCATGATGAGATGGGCAATCAACTCCGTGGTGGGATCTACCTCAAGCAGCTGAAAGCTGCCTTAGGGACTGTAGTCTGCTTCCTGTATATAAGCAGAAGCCTTGGGGAATGGCCTCTAGCTTATGGACCCTGCATGTAGCCATGTCGTTGTTCAGCAGCCTGCCATGCTCTGCCGACCTTGGGACTTACAATGAACTTAAATTAATGGCCTGCCATGTGGTTTGGTAACATTGGGACTGTGCCTTTTTATCTGTCAACCTTAGGCTTGTTGGCGTCAGCAGCCAGTGCCTAAGACACTTGACTGCTAACCAGAAGGCTGCCTGAATGAAGAGATGCCTCTAGCTTCAATAGGCCGGGAGCAAGAGGCAAACCTGAAGCCCAAGGTTGAGGGGCTTTCACACAGCCGCTAGAACCTGGCACTTTGAAGTTGGACTTAAAGCCTCCAAACTGTAAGAGAATAAACTCCTGTTTGTTAAGGCCATCCCATTTGTGGTATATTCTTGTAGAACGGCACTAGGTAAACAGAACAGATTTAATATGCTCCATCACACACCAAACTCTCATATAACATGAGTTGCTTTTGTGACTCCATTCTGTTCCAATGAAATATATATCTGTATACTTCTTTCACTACCACAATGTTTTAATTTCTGTAGCAGCATTTGGTTTCAGTATTTAGTTTCAGTATTTAGTAGGGCAAGTCACATCTTTTCACTGTTGATTTTGCATTGGCATTTTCATATTTATTAACTAATTATTAAAAACCAAAACCAAAACCTACTGCTGTCGAGTTGTATCTGACTCATAGTGACCCCTCCTTGGGTTCCCGAGGAGGTATCACTACAGAAGTAGATTGCCCAACCTTCCTTCAGAGGAGTGGCTGGTGTGTTTGAACTACCAGCCTTCTGATTAGCAGTCAAATGCCTTAGACACTACGCTACCAGAGCTCCTAAATAATTATTAAAGTGTTCATAAAATGTATAATCAAAGCTAGTAATGAAATAATTTAAGAAAGAAAATTCAAAAGAAAAAAGCGAAAAACAAAACCTCAAAAAACAACACTCAAAATCAGACCAACCAGGAATAAACTAGGAATAATCATTGGGTGAATATTATTCCAAATATATTTATTTGTATTTAATATTTAACTTTAATATAATAATATATACTTATGTCAAACTGGGGGAATTACTGAACTTCAGAAAAGGTTTTCCCCATTATAAGATATATTTATCCCTATAAGATTTTTCTAAGATTATGAAATAATTAAAAGTTGAATTTATTATTTGTTTTTATCTACATACCTCAATTTTGGATAAAAATGATTGATTGTAGTGAGTCTGAAATAAGAGAAGATTTTTGCTCTTATACTACTATACTAGCTGTATATTATATTTTATTAGCTGTATTTTAATTTTTATTTGGTCAACATTTACATCTATTACAATAACTATTTCTCCAGTTACTTAGTGTTATTTCTATAGTTACATGAATTTAACACATACTATTAGCCTCTTTTTTTGCTGTACTATCTCCATTTGTGAATTTACAAAAATAGTAGCTTTTTAATGTCATCATCATTCACTGTTTTTATTGTTATTTCATTTTTTACAGAAAGTTGTAAGTGCTATGTGCTGCATTTCTTAGATTCTTTTGTTTGAGTGTGTTTCCTCCTGTCTCCTTCCTACTTGAATAATTCTTTGGCTAACTGTAATTATTTTGAGTAATACTTTCTACCCCTCAGAGGATTACCAATATTGCTCTATTCCAATGTTTACAGACACTGACTGCTCCTATGGAGAAATGTAAGACTAATTTTTCTCTCTTGAAATTGACTTGTTTATCCATCTGGAAACCTTAATAATTCTGTTCAGTAACTTAACCAGGGCTGAAGTATTGATTATCCTGTATAAATTTTTCTTTGAACAACCTGTGCTACTTTGAGCAGGAGATTTTGTTTTTCCTCCAAGGATCTTTTATTTTCTTATATCTATAAACAAAACAGGAGCTCTGGTAGCATAGTGCCTAAGACACTTGACTGCTAACCAGAAGGCTGGCGGTTCAAACCCACCAGCCACTCCTCAGAAGGAAGATGGGACTGTGATCTACTTCCGTAGTGATACTGCTTCAGAAACCCAAGGAGGGGTCGCTATGAGTTGGGTCCGACTCCACGGCACATAACAACAACAACAACATACAAACTTAGAACAAGAAAGTGAAACGACATGGCTGGAAATAAAATTCTTCACATAAAGAAAAGGTTTGAGATAAGTTTGTATAAGATCTGTAATAGTGGATGGGTTTGTTTTTCTTAGCTCTGCCACTGGACTTTACATCTCAGTGTGTTATTTTATTTACTTAGCATTGAGTAGTTTTATTGGATTTATATTCTTTTTTTTTTTGAATTCTTACATACATGGAGCACACATAGAAGGTTTCTTCTGTTCTTTCTTAAGATTATGTTTTCCTCCAGACTGGGTTCTTTGAACGTTGGGTTCTTTGAATGCATGCCATTTCTTTTCATTTTTTTTTTTTTT
>NW_006921964.1:1699722-1705405 GCF_000298275.1 Orycteropus afer afer | reverse complement strand
CCTAAATATAATTCTTTTGAATTCCTTATCAGAGAGTTCCAATGCTCCTTCTTCTTCAGGGATGTGTTCTAGGTCTTTATCCTGTTCCCTTGTTTCTATTACTTTATCTTGCTTCTTTCTGCGGACTATGATGATCTGTTGTCTCCGAGGCATCGTGGTATAGTATTAAGATCTCTGTTAATTGTTTGTGAAGAGCAGCCAAGGGTGATTCAGGTTCTTCTTGGTGGTTTTTTATCATTGGCCTGTTGGTGGTGAAGGAGGTGCTGGCTCTTGCTCAGTAGGTGAAGTTGCAGGAGATGTGGGTGTACTTGTGTCTTATGGGGACTGTTGCTGTCTCCCACTCAGTTAGGAAAAAATTACAATTGAATAACCATTGAAAAAACCAAAAGCACATGGACAAAAAATACACCCTGAAATCACACAGTAACAGTAACCCAAGAAAATAAAAAGGGGAGAAAAGAAGAAAACAGGTAAACCTGAAATATGTGGTGATAGATCACTAAGAGATAAAAGGTAAGGAAGGAGAATAATGAAGAAAGAAAAAAAAAAAAAGAAAAAACAAAATAGCAAAAAAAAAAAAAAAACCAACAAGGATTGGGGTTAACCATGAGAGAGAAAAAAAAAAAAAGAAGAAGGTGTAAAATAGGACCTATTCAGTCATGTAGTGCAGGTCTGGAGAGTTCTTGGGGTTACTGGAAAGCAAAACCTCTTCTTAAGCCCCTGGAATCTGGTAGAGCACTGTCTCTTTAGGTTGTCTCTAGCTGCTGGTTATGTGTTGATTTGTTTTGTCTTTGTTTTATGATTTAATATTTTGAAAAGGTGAAGCTGGTGTGTTTTATTTTATTATTGATTCAGGTGTGTCGGGTTGCTCTGCTGTTTTCTTTGTGATGGTGGAATCACTGTGTATAGAGTGGATATGTGTTTCTGTTTGTCATAAAGAGGGTTTAGAGTTCAAAGCAGGAGGTTTTATGGTAATTGGCTGAATATGGTTTCTTCTATTGAATGACTGAAGTTATTGGCAGAGAAGGTGGGAGCAGAAGAAGGAAAGCTTGGTGTTGCTAGGGTCAGTTTCTAGGGCTTTACGCAGGCTATTATTGATGACGTATTTATTTGCAAGACCACAGCTCTACCTCAGGAAAGATTCCTATTGTTAGGGCGTCGCAACTTTCCACCAATTTCAGGCATACTCAAAGACCCTGCCTCTGTGGTCCCACAGCACCAAAGAACAGCTCCAAGGCAAAATTCCCAGGACCACACTCAGCTGTGTTTTCTTCACTCTCCCTGCCCCATCTGCCCGTGGTGCTGACGCAATCCTGCCAGACCACTAATGGCTGGCTCTGGAGTTTGTGATACTGCCCACCTGCAACACCAAAGATGCACGCAATTTCAGCTGTGTTGGAGTTGGGGGAGTACCTACCAGTGGCCTGCGGTCCTGATATCCATGGCAAAGAAAAGCACGATATCTCCCAGTCTGACTCAAAGCCACTCTGTGACCCGCTGGGAGGAGAGGGAGCTAGCCTTCGTCATGCAACAGTGAGTTCTCTGCCTGAATCTCAGCAGTGGTGTCCATGCCCGCCTGCACCCAGATGACCCAAATTACTGACAAAATCAGCTTCTGGAGGCAGATCTCTGCCACTTCCCTCTGGAATATTGGAGTGGTTGCTGGTATGTTGCTATAAGGTGACTTCCTTCTTGGCTCAGGGATCTTAGGCAGCTGCCCTCACCCAGCAGACAGTGACTGCCCCAGGGACGTTTCCAATGGTTTCTCTCAGGTGCCCGTCTGTCCTCCCCCAGTAGCTCTTTCCTAAATAATCTCCCTGTGCCTTTCTTCTAATTCTGCTCTTCTGTGTTTGGTGCACTCTCATTCAGAGCACCAAAGTTCCTAATTCAAACTGTTATACCGAGTCTTCCAAGTCCTTAGATGCCAGAGGGAAAAAGCATGCTGCTCACTGGTGAGACTTCATTTTGAATCCCTATGGGTGCACTTCTTGAAGGACAAATTTGTTAGTTCTTTTAGCACTCCATGTTACTTTCAGCATGCTTTGCCAATCTCTACATGGGACAATGAAATAATTCATCACCAACAGGAGTTTCTTGCATACTAAGGCAATTAATTCATCGGTCTTACCTTCAACAATTTTTGAGCTATTGAAATAATATCCTAACTGGTCTCTGTGTCTCCAGTTTTGCAGCCATCAATTTTTCCCACATGCTGCACTCCAAAGTTAATTTTTAAAACACACACCTGCACATTTAATATATATTTGTTATTTCTCTGAAATAAAATGGTTCACATATATCCTCTTTATGGTATGAGTTGCTGTTATTTAATAAGACATAGCAAATATATTTCCATATTCATAGTTATTCTGTTAAATTTGAAATAATTCATCTCATAGTCAATAAATTTAAAAGAATGTGCTTCATATTATTTGACTAAGTTAAAATAACTGAAGTCAGATTTCTGACAGTTACAAAATTATTAATCTGAAAACATATGAAATTTAAATACTTCATTAAAACAGAATACATCTTCTACCTCTCTGTGAACATCACACATTTTTTTGTTCTCAACCATTAGCAAGTACCCTTCATAGAAGAGTAAACACCAAATTGAGTCTACTTGATTAATTATTTGAGTTGAGTCTCCCTGACCATGACATAAATCATGATTTGCAATGTGATTACCACTGATTTGATGTAAATGAATCCTCACTACCTGGAAACCATGTGTTCAAAGATGGATAGTTTGCTATCATGTAAATGGGCCCTGAGGGAAGACACCTATGCAATTTTCAAAATTATAAACGAACAACAGAAAATCTCTATTCAATAGAACTTCAACTTTATGCCTCAAAGTGGTATATAATTTTATTTCATTGATAGTTCTGCATATATTTTACTAATTTGACATAATTATGCCAAGAAGAAAAACAGAACAAAAATATGTGTTATGCTGCTGCATTTCCACTTGCCAAATTGGAAGAGAAGAAGAAAAGAGTTTATTATGCTGCTTTGCTCTGCTGTTGCATTCCAGCAGTTCCAATGGACAAAACAGCATTCATCATGTTTTGCATGACAATTTTTCTTTGCCATTTTCATCCAGCTCATCATAACATAATTATATTCCATTTTTTCTGGCCAGGGGCTAGTATTTTCTTTCATACAGGACCACAGCTGCCAACTTCAACCTTGATGACTTCTTGAAATGGTAAGACATGTTTGCTTTTGTTTCAGTCTTGGCAATTCCAATTTTCACACTCTTTCTTGACAAATTTTCTTGCTGCCAAAAAATGCATTCAACTCTGAAACTTTCATAGTGATGTGCAAAGGCACTTCCTGGGTACTTAGTACTTGTCTGTACTGTAATTTATCCTTGAGCCAAGTTGTTTGGGAAATGTGTTGAGAAGACTAATGCTTCTCTCATTCTTTTTATAGGCTCATAATTGCTAAAGGAGAATTGTCTTTGTGTCAAACCAATCTGAATATTTTTATTCTTCTCTCTATTTATACTCACATATACTTGCATCAGTTTTCTGAGAGTTAGAAACATCAGGCCAAAATCTTGTCAATAAAAAGCCTATGCTTCATGGCAAAAACTGAAAGATCTTATAGGAATGTTAATAATAGCTAACAGTTTGTTGAGCTTTACTTTGTGATAGGCACTGTTCTAAATGTCTTTTGTGAAATATCTGATTTATACCTCATAAAAGCCATGAGCTAGATACTACCTTTATCCTTATTTTTCAGAGGAGGAAAAGGAGGCTGAGAAGGGTTTGAGAAATTTGCTTGAGAGGCCATCCATAGCTAATGTGGTTGAGCCAGTGGTTAAATTCCGAAGGCTGGCACCAAAGTCCTCACTCTTTGCCACCTTCCCATTTGTCTCCCATTGTTATCACCATTATCTCCCAAATATTCAGGAGAGTCCAGTCTGGCCAAGGAGCCCTGTAGCACAGTTGTTAGTGTTCAGCTGCTATCCAAAAGGTCAGTGATTCAAACCCACCAGCTTTTCATCAGGAGAATGATGTAGCGGTCTGCTTCTGTAAAGATTCCAGCCTTGGAAATCTTCTGGGGCAGTATTAGCTCTGTCCAACAGGGACACTATGAGTCAGAATTGACATGATGGCAATGGGTTTAGTTTTTTTGTTTGGTCAGCCTAGACAGGAGCTGTTCTTCAGGAAGTTGCATATCAATTGAAAAATTGATGGACACCAAAAACTTGGTTTCATCTTGTATTCTGGATGCTTCATTTAAATTTCCTCTTCCTAATTTCTCACTACTAGAAGTTCTGTAGGAGCTCTGGTGGCATAGTGCCTAAGGCATTTGACTGCTAACCAGAAGCCTGGTGATTCAAACCCATCAGACACTCCTTGGAAGGAAGGTTGGGCAATCTACTTCCATAGTGATACCACCTTGGAAACCCAAGGAGAGGGAGCTATGAGTCGGATCTGACTCATAGGCAGTGCATGGACATTTTGTAGAAATGAGAAGCCCATCTTGCTTTCCCACCATTTGGTGAGGTGACTTTTTTCTGGGAGTTTCAAAGTTGGCCTCAGGTTTTATATCACATAATTGCTTCTAGTTCTCAGATATGCCTGGTCCAGCCTCCCTCTGTTGAATGCCACATCAATAATTCATCATCCTCCTGCCCACCTTCCCCACTCCTGCCTGGATACGTTGAACTGGTTCTCTTCCTCCTCCCAATGAAAGAGCCATTTCCACAGATCTTTTGCAAGTGGCCCTTGTAACCTTAAATGGATAGGGAGTCTGTGGAGAAAAAGAGTGCTCTGGGATTGTGCATGCCTTGTTTCTCAATCAGTTAGGACAAGATCCATTTATTGAAATGAGTGAGCCTCAGGTAAATTGCTTTAGTCCCTGGATTATAAATAAACCAAACTGCTTTGTGATGAGAGTAAAAATATCCTGAGGGAAAAAAGCATTTATTTCAGGATAGAAATTACACCCAAGGGAAGCCAAAAAACCAAATAAGAATTCTAACAATAACTCAATCTTTGATAAAGAAAGCTAGCATATCCCTTTTCCAACAGTTGATCACCTGGATTAGAAATTCTGTGTTTGAGTAAAATAGCTCAGAGACTAGGGCTATCGACTAGTTTATTAATTATTATTTATTATGACATATTGTTGCCCAAGTCTATGTCCAAAACAATTTATCTCTTCTAAGACAAAGATGTCTTTGTGAAGACATGGGCTTGTTTATGAGACAATCATGGTGTCTTTCAGCTGAAACCATAAAGTCCAGCAACCTTTTCTTCTTCTTTTTTCACCTGGGGAAATCGAGGTACAGAAAGTTTGCCCAGTTTATAAGAACATTTGAGACAAGAAGCCATTTCTCCCAATCCAATAACAATCCACTAGCTCATGCTGTTTAATCTAACAGTTATTTCAGATATTTTTTCCCCTTGGCCTCATGTTCTAGAGCTCACTATCTGCAGTGTAGTAAATTATTAGTGTGGCTTTTCTACCCATAAGTCTTCATAAACTCCAAGGTTGGATTTTCTATGAGCAACTGAGGAGCTCCTGATTGCTGAAGCTATCCACCTGGGTTGTTTCTGTTGGGCATGGCACAATACAATGTTCTGGGAGGTTCCCACTCTCTCTCACGTGCTTAGAGTTCTGATGCTGTGATTGGCTAGTTTGACTACCCTTCCGGGCTCAAAAG
>NW_006921964.1:1694319-1699472 GCF_000298275.1 Orycteropus afer afer | reverse complement strand
AACCCAGGAGAGAGGTGGTGGGTGCTTTGGGAGGAACAGTTGGAGCAAGGGCTGGAGGGGGGAGGCAGCATGTCTGGCCTGGCAGGAATAGGCCTTGGGTTACTGCTGGTAATCCTGTCTTCCTCTTGTTGGGTTAGAGGAGGTCAGAACATGTGGCCTCCTTGCCGTTTTTGCACTATCCTAGAGGTATACAGGCTGAAGATCTCCAGGATATATTAAATAAGAAAGCAAGTGATGGAATAACATGTATAAGAGAAGTCCACTTTTATTGATTGAAGGTTGTGACCTTAGTCAGGACAATCAGAGTGATCCTTGGGACTTATGCTGGGAATCCTGGGCAAAGGTGTTCTATATTTCCTGTTAAATGTAAACAGAGAGTCACGTGGCCTCAAGAGCAGCTAAAGAAGATGAACCAGCTAACACTTGAAGCCAACCCCACTCACAGCAGAATAGAAAGAGGAAAAGCAAGCCTGTCTTGCTGAGTCCTGAGATCCAGGATCAAAAGTCACATGAACAAGTGCTGTCTCTGAGCTTTTTAAATATGGAAGCCAATATGTTGCCTTTTGTGTGTATGTATGTGATTTGAGTGAAAGTTTATAGAGCATATTCACTTTCCATACAGCATATCACATACACTTTGTCTCATGACATTCACTACAATTTACCACAATGTAACAGCTCCCCTCTCACTTCCTCCCCATAGTTACTTCTTCCCTGTGTCCTTCCCTCCCATTCACTCCTGCCCCCTTAGCTGTCTCCCTGTGCACACATCGCCCTGCTATTCTCCCATGATTGTTCTCTCCAAGGAGTGTTTCTTTCCTTTCCATATAAAGTTAGTGATTGTTTTTTCCATATCCTTAAAGAATGTTGGTGGGATCTGGATTGGGATTGCATTGAATGTATAGATTGCTTTGGATAGAATTGACATTTTCACAATGTTCAATCTTCCTGTTCATGAATATGGAATGTTCTTCCACTTATGTAGATCTTTTATGGTTTCTTGAAGTAGTCTTTTATAGTGTTCTTTGTACAGGTCTTTTGTGTCCCTGGTAAAATATATTGCCAAGTATTTTATTTACTTATTTTGTAGCTATTGCAAATGGTATTGATTTTCTTATTTCTTCTTCAGCAACCTCTTTGCTGGCGTAGAGGAATCCACCTGATTTTTATATGTTGCTCTTGTATCCCACCACTAAGCGAAATTTCTCAATTAGTTCCAGTAGATTTTTGACTGAGTCTCTTGGGTTTTCTGGGTATAGGCTCATATCAACTGCAAATAGGGATAGTTTTACTACTTCCTTACCAATTTGGATTACTTTGATTTCCCTTTCTTGCCTTATTGCCCTGGCTAGGACTTCCAATACAATATAATAGAGGTGGTGATAGAGGGCATCCTTGTCTGGTTCCTGTTTCCAAGGGGAATGGTTTCAGTCTCTCTCCATTGAGAAAAATGTTGGCTGTTGGTTTGCATAGATGCCCTTTATTATGTTGAGGGTTGTCCCTTCTATTCCTAAATTTCTGAGAGTTTTGATCAGAAATGAATGTTGGATTTTCTGCATCGACTGATATGATCATGTGGTTCTTCTCCTTTGTTTTATATATGTGGTAGATGACGTTGATTGTTTTTCTAATGTTGGACCATCCTTGCATACCTGCTATGAACTCCACTTGGTCATTGTGATAGTTGGAGCTGTGTGTCAATTTGGCTGGACCCCAGTCCTGTGTGGTTGTTCCCATGATGGGATCGGATGACTGTGTTCTGAGTGGCCAATCTGTTCAAGGGGAGTTTCCCTAAGAGTGTGGCCTGCTTCCAGGATACCCAGGGACATCCTGGGAAGAGAGACATTCTTCTGTGGATCAGGATTCTGTTGTGCTGCCTACAACTGTCCATGAATGAGCAGTCCACCATTTGGCCTGGAGATCTTGGATTCATCAGTCGTTGGAGTCAACAGCCGGTGTACTGCCTACCAGCCTTGACCTTCTCGGCCTCTGCAGTTGCAGAAGCTAGGAAAATCCTCCAACCTGATGTTTGCTCCAGGGACTTTGGACTTGCCAGCTTCTATATGTTTGTGAGCCATTCTCCTAAGATAAATTTCTCTCTCTGTTTATATATATATAAGCTTTGCTGGATTTTGTTTCTCTAGAGAACCCAGTCTAACACAGTCATAATGAATTATTTTTTGGCTATGTTGTTAGAGTCTATTGACTAGGATTTTGTTGATGATTTTTGAATCTATATTTGTGAGGGATATTGGTCTGTAGTTTTTCTTTTGAGTGATGTCTTTGCCTGATTTTGGTATCAAGGTTATACTTGCTTCATAAAATGAATTAGGGAACATTCCCTCCTTTTGTATCTTTTGGAGTAGTTTGAGTAGGATTGGTGTCAGTTCTTATCTGAATGTTTGGTAGAATTCTTTGGTGAAGACATCTAGGCCAGGACTTTTTTGGTAATTTTTGGTAATTTTTTTATGACCTATTCTATTTCTTCTTTTGTTGTGGATCTTGTTCTGGTTACCTACTACCGCTCTGACAAGAAATATACCACAAATGGGATGACCTTAACAAACAGGAGTTTATTCTCTTACAGTTTGGACGATTTAAATCCAAGTTCAAAGTGCCAGTCTCTAGGGGCTGGGTGAACTCCTCAGCCTTGGGCTTCAGCTCTGTCTCCAGCTTCCAGTCCACTGAAGCTAGAGCCTTTTCTTCACTCAGACAGCTGCTGGCTGCTGAGGCTGCCAAGCACAAGGTTTACAAGTGAAAAGGCACAGTCCCAATATTACCAAATCACATGGCAGGCCATTAATTCAAGTCTATTGTAAGTCCCAAGGTTGGCAGAGGATGGCAGGCTGCTGAACGACACAGCTACATGCAGGTTTCAAGGTGCCATAAACTAGAGGCCATTCCCAAGGCTTCTCCTTATATACAGGAAGCAGACCACATCCCAAAGGCAGCTACTCAGCTGCTTGTGGTAGATCCCCCATGGAGCTGATTGCCAGTCTCATCATGGTGATAACTACCACCAGCTGCCCAGCCATTCAACCAGGCCAAGCCAAGTTGCCAGACAATCATTACTACCACAGATCTGTTCAACTATTCCACATCAGTTTGTGTTAGTTTGGTAAGTGGTGTGTTTCTAGAAAAATTGTCCATTCTTGCAGATTTTCAAATTTGTTGAAGTACAGTTCTTCATAGTATCCTGATATTATCCTTTTTATTTCAGTTGGTTCTGTTGTGATGTCACCCATTTCTTTTCTTATTCCTGTTATTTGTATTCTGTCCCTCCTTTCCAACATTAAATTTGCCAGTGGTTTGTCAATTTTATTCATCTTTTTTTTTTTTTTAAAAAAAAAAAAAAAAAAAAAAAAACTTCTAGTCTTATTGAAGGATCTCTGGTGGGGTAGTGCCTAAAGCATTTGACTGCTGGCCAGAAGGCTGGCGGTTCGAACCCACTAGCCATTCCTCGGAAAGAAGGTTGGGCAATCCACTTCTGTAGTGATATCGCCTTGGAAACCAAAGAAGGGATCACTATGAGTCGAATCCAACTCCATGGCAGTGAGTTTGGTTTTTTTAGTCTTGTTGATTTTTTCTATTGTCTTTCACCTTTCTGTTTCCTTGATTTCTGCTTGAATCTTTATTATTTCCTTTATTCTGGTGACTGTAGGCTTTTCTTCCTGAGCATTTTCTAATTGTTGGAGATGTTGGTTTAAAGTATTGATTTTGGCTCTTCGTTTTTGATGTATGCATTTACTGCTACAAATTGGCCTCTGATCACTGCTTTTGATGTGTATTTGTACCATACATTTTGGTATGTTATGTTTTCATTCTCATTTGATTCAAGGAATTTTTTAATTTCTTCTCTTACTCAATCTTCTTCCTTTCTTTCTTTCTTTCTTTTAATTGTGATTTGGGTGAAGATTTACAGAGCAAGTTCACTTTCCATACAGCAGTTAACATACATTTTGTCTCATGACATTGACCACAATTCACCACAATGCAAAAGCTCCCCTCCCACTTCTTCCCAACAGTCACTTCTTTCCTGTGTCCATCCCTCCATGCACCCCTGCTCCCTGAGCTGTCTCCCTGTGAAAAAATAGCCCTTCTTTCTCCCATGATTGTTCTCTCCAAGGAGTGTATCTACCCCGGGTAAATGTTCTACTCCTCTGACTGTCTTTTGCTTGGCTGGAAGCCACAGAAGTGGATTCAATTCCAGACCTGCAGGGCAGTTAGGGGCCATAGTCTCAGTGATTCCACTAGGCTCTATCAGACCAGCAAACCTGGTCACCCCCTTTTTTTCCCCAAATGCTTTTGAGTTTTGTTCCACATTGTTCTCCCTCTCTAGCCAGGGTCTCCTACATAGATCCCCCTCAGAGTGGTTGACATTGGTAGCTGGGCACCATCTAGTTCTGGTCTCATAGTCGTATCTGGTAGCATAGTGGCTAAGACACTTGCCTGCTAACCAGACCTCTGGCGGTTCAAACCCACCAGCCACTCCTCGGAAGGAAGGTTGAGCAATCCTACTTCCGTAGTGATACTGCCTCAGAAACCCAAGGAGGGGTCGCTATGAGTTGTGTTTGACTCGACAGCACATAACAACAACAACATAGTCGTATAGGCTGCAGATCGCATGGTATACCAGTCACTAGGACTAATTCTTTCCATGAATCTTTAGTTTTCTTCATTCTTCTCTGCGCTGAGCAAGGAGAGGCCCATCGTTACATCTAGATGACTGCATGCAAACTTTTAAGATCCCAGTCACTACTTGCCAAAGTAGGAGGTGGAACAATGTTTTGAGAAGTATGTTATGCCAATTGAACTTGATGTCCCCTGCAACTATGGTCCCAAGCCCACAAGTTCAACTACTCAGTCCCTCTGGGTACCTGATTGTGACCAAGGAATGACTATAACCTTATCCCTTGTCAGCTCTACTACACACCTGGGAATTCAGGTCACACAAATACACTTATAGGACCATTGTCTGCCAACCCTATACATGGTCTTGGGTACACTCCCCGCTTCATAGACATACCTACTAGTTCAGCCTGTCCACCCATCTATATACCCGTATACCCATGTTTGCCTTCACTGACAATGCAGTACCGTATGTGCAAAAGGGTTCATCTTTGTTGTCTGTACCTCCCATGTACCTCTCTATC
>NW_006921964.1:1686933-1688471 GCF_000298275.1 Orycteropus afer afer | reverse complement strand
TTGGTATCAAAGTTATGCTTGCTTCATAAAATGAGTTATGGAGGATTCCATCCTTTTCTATGTTTTGGAATGGTTTGAGTAGGAATGGTGTCAGTTCTTCTCTGAATGTTTGGTAGAATTCTCCAGTGAAACCATCTGGGCTAGGACATTTTTTTTGTTGGCAATTATTTTTCTTTATTTGCCATGTCCAACCCTAATCCAGTCTCCTTCCCTCTCTACCCTGCAACACTCCATCTGTACCCCTCATAATTATGCACTCCTGTTTGTCCTGCATTTCCTCAGTTTGAATGTTGGTCCTTTGGTGTCCTATGGTTTATTGCTTTAAAGGATGTATTACCATTGAGTGTGTGGATGGAGCATCCTGGGTTGATTGGTCTGCATGAACATCTCGCTAACTACTGGGGGTGAGTTTTATTCTGGGAACTGAATGTATTTCAAGGCCATAGTATTGGGAGTCTCAATTGTTGGTAATATTTTGATGAGCTGTTCAATTTCTTCTTTTGTTATGGATCTATTCAGCTTTTCCACATCAGTCTGTGTTAGTTTAAGTAAGTGGTGCATATCTAGAAATCTGTCCATTTCTTCCAGATTTTGAAATATGTTGGAGTGCAGTTCTTCCTTTGTTTTGTTGTTGTTATGTGCCCTCAAGTTGGACCCGACTCATAGCAACCCCTCCTTGAGTTTCTGAGGCAGTATCACTATGGAAGTAAATTGCCCAATCTTCCTTCCAAGGAGTGCCTGGTGGATTTGAACCACCAGCCTTCTGGTTAGCAGTCAAGTGCCTTAGGCACTATGCTACAAGAGCTCCCTCAGTATCCTGATATTATCCTTTTTACTTCAGTTGGTTCTGTTGTGATGTCACCCATTTCACTTCTTATTTGTGTTATTTGTGTTCTCTCCTTTTTTTCCTTTGTTAAATTTGCCAGTGGTTTGTCAATTTTATTGATCTTTTCAAAAAAACTAACTTCTGGTCTTGTTGATTTTTTCTATTGCTCTTCAATTTTCTGTTTCATTGATTTCTGCTCAAATCTTGATTATTTCCTCTCTTCTGGTGACTGTAGGCTTTTCTTGCTGTTCTTTTTCTAATTGTTGCAGATGTTGGTTAAAGTGTTGATTTTGGTTCTTTCTTCTTTTTGGACATGTGCATTTATTGCTATAAATTGGTCTCTGATCACTGCTTTTGCTGTGTCCCATAGATTTTGGTATGTTGTGTTTTCATTCTCATTTTATTCAAGGAATTTTTGAATTTCAACTTTTATTTCTTCTCTTACCCAGTCTTTCTCAAGGAGGGTGTTATTCAGTGTCCATGTGTTTACACTTTTTCTGTTGATCTTCATATTGTTGATTTCTAATTTGATAGCATTATGATCTGAGAAGATGCTTCACAGTATTTCTATGTTTTAAAATTTATGAAGGCTTGCTTTATGGCTTAACATATGGTCTATCATAGAAAAGGTTCCATGTGCACTGGAAAAGAAAGTATATTCTGCTGTTGTTTGGTGAAATGCTCTACATATGTCTATATGGTCAAGTTGGTG
>NW_006921964.1:1682668-1685493 GCF_000298275.1 Orycteropus afer afer | reverse complement strand
TTTTTTCTGATTGATCCCTTTACAAAGAAGTATTCAGATATTTGTCTTCAATCTCATTAATTCCGTCTTCCATTGCATCATTTCTACTCCTTTGCTCTTCCAATGTGTTATCTATTTCTGACTGTTTAGGATTAAGCTTCTGGATTTCTATCTGCAGATTTAGAATAATTTCTAATTTTTCATTTATTTTGTCATTTTGTTCTCATATTTTCTTCTGAAATTGTTCTGGGGTTTTGTCTATATTTTCCTTAATTTTGTCAGTGTTTTCCTTGAACTGTCTCTCAATCCTTTGAAGATACCTAACTATAATTGTTTTGAATTCCTCATCAGAAAGTTCCAATGCTGCTTCTTCCTCAGCTATGTGTTCTGGGTCTATATCTTGCTCCCTTGTTTTTACCACTTTATCTTGCATCTTTGTGTGGACTGTTATGTTCTTTTGTCTCTGAAACATTGTGACATTGTTGTATTTAGATTTCTGCTAAGTATTTGTGAAGAGCAGTTAAGGATGAGTAAGACTTTTCTTGGTGGTTGTTTATCATTGGCCAGTTGGTGAAGAAGGAAGTGTTGGCTCTCACTCAGTAAGTGACACTGCAGGAAGTGTGGGTATAGTTGTGTCATATGGGCACTGTTGCTGTCTCCCAGTCAGTTAGACAAAAACAATTAAATAACCATCAAAAAAGTAAAAGCAAGTGGACAAAAAACCCATCATGTAAACAAACAAGAACAATAGCCAATAAAAGGAAAAAACAAAAAACCCAAAACCTCAATATCTGGGGAGGGCGAAATAAGAGAAAAAAGGAGAGCAAGAGAATAATGAAGAAAAAAAATGTGAAAAATACAAAAAGAAAAACAAGGAATGGGGTTAACCATGAGAAAGAAAAAAAAAAAAAAAATGGGAACCAGGAAC
The DNA here is from genome assembly GCF_000298275.1 of Orycteropus afer afer. Classification (NCBI taxonomy): domain Eukaryota; kingdom Metazoa; phylum Chordata; class Mammalia; order Tubulidentata; family Orycteropodidae; genus Orycteropus; species Orycteropus afer. The sequence continues at coordinate 1,684,586 of NW_006921964.1, read as the reverse complement.
AGGGAAGAGAGAAAACGCTGAAAACTAGAATCTGGGAAAGGAAGAATAAATAATAATAATAATAAGGACAATAATAATAATTTTTAAATAGACAAAAACAAACAAACTAAAAAAAAGGAAAAAAATCTGGGCAGGGTGGGGCAGGTCATTTCAGCTCTGTCCAGGTACACAGACTGGGATGGAATTCCTCCCAACCCAGAAGGTGGGTGGGAGTGAGGGATGGGCACACCTCCATTCACCAAGAGGGTGTGGGGTATAAAAGTAACAAGGGGAATATCTCACCTTTCCAGTCGTGGGCATCTGGAATGTCCTTGTGGTTCCCAGCAAGTGGAGCCTATTCTTAACTCCCTGGAATCTGGTAGAATAGTATTCTTTAAATGTCCAGAATGGTCAAACTGCTTATAAATATTCAAAATGGCTGCACCTTTCAGACAGGAAAAAGTCCACAGCTTAGCCTGCCTTCCTCTTCACTGCTTTCCCTTTTATTCAACAGCCACTGAATGTAGTCCTCCATGCAGTCCCTGACTAGCAGGGCTGATGTTTAGGTTAATTCTTAGATCCCAACACCACTTGGCAATATCCAAGCAGTTTGTGCCATCAGGATTGCTGCCAGACCACAGCTCCATATGTCTCCTTTTTTGGCATTTTCATGCAAGTCTTCTACTAGTTGGGGTTTAGTCCACTTCTATATCCTTCCCTTCAAAGCTCAGGGCTCCAGGATTATCTTCTGTATCTATGTTAATTGGTTCCCTTTTTCTTTGTTGAAGAGGTTCTGTGCAATCTGTCTGTCTATTCTGCCATCTTTCCAGAACTCTCTTTACTGCTTATGTTGGAGCTCATCTGAGTTACCTGCGGCAGGAAGAGTCTTAATGGATAACATCTCATTTGTATAGGAAATATTTGACTGGATACAAAAGAAATGGTTAAATGTTAGTGATTATCCTTTGGATGTAGAAACTGAAGAATACAAGAGGCTTTTACTTTCTACTTTCCAGCCTTCAGTAAAATTTCAGTTTTTATTTCTATAATAAATAAATAAATCACAAATGAGTGGAAAAAAACACCTCCACTGAAAACTTTGAGATGTTAGGTCACACCTATGACAACAGTGAGCGGTGAGTAGGGGGATAAAGTGGACTCCTTTCTGGTATCTAGTTTGGTCTTTTCCATTCTTTTTCTTATATGTTCAAAATCCAACCTAATCCATTGCCACTGTCAAGTCGATTCCAACTCATAGTGATCCTACAGGACAGAGTAGAACTGCTCCATGTTGTTATTGCTGTTAGGTGCCATCAAGTCATCTCCAACTCCTAGTGACCCTATGCACTGCAGAACAAAACACTGCCTGGTCCCATGCCAGCTCCACAGTCCTTCCTATACTTGAGCCCATATCCACAGCACTGTGTCAATCCATCTCATTGAGGGTCTTCCCCTCTTTCGTTGACCCTCCACCCTACCAAGCATGACATCCTTCTCCAAGGAACAGTCCCTTCTTACAACACAACCAAAGTAGTTGAGATGAAGTCTGGCCATTCTTGCTTCTAAGGTGCATTCTGGCTGTACTTCCTCAAGGACAGATTTGTTAGATCTTTTAGCAGTCCATGGTACTTTCAGCATTCTTCGCCAGCACCACAACTCAAAAGCATCAACTTTTCTTTGGTCTTCCTAAGTCATTGTCCAGCTCTCACAGGCATATGAAAAAACAACAACAACAACAACAAAAAAAAAACCTAACTCACTGCTGTTGAGTCAGATCTGACTCATAACAACACCTCCTTGGGTTTCTGAGGTGGTATCACTACAAAAGTAGATTGCCCAAGTTTCCTTCTGAGGAGGTGATTGAAAATACCATGGCTTGTGTCACTCACACCTTAGTCCTCAAGGAGACATCTTTGCTCTTCAGCACTTGAAAGAGGTC
>NW_006921964.1:1675728-1682568 GCF_000298275.1 Orycteropus afer afer | reverse complement strand
ATCTTTTCTCCATTTATTGTGATGCTGCTTACAGGTCCAGTTGTGAGGATTTTTGTTTTCTTTATATTGAGATGTAATCCATATTACAGACTGTATTCTTCAATCTTCATCAGTAAGTGCTTCAAGTCACCCTCACTTTCAGCAAGCAAAGTTGTGTCATCAGCATATTGCAGGTTGTTAATGAGTCTTCCTCCAATCCTGATGCCACATTATTCTTCATATAGTCCAGCTTCTCAAATTGAATAAGTTTGGTGAAAGGATACAACCCTGACACACTCTCTTCTTGATTTTAAACCATGCAGTATTCCCTTGTTGTGTTTGAATGACAGCCTCCTTGTCTATTTATAGGTTCCTCATGAGCTCATGAGTACAATTAAGTGTTCTGAATTCCCTTTCTTCTCAATATTACCCATAATTTGTTATGATCCACACAATCAAATGCTTTTGTGCAGTCAATAAAACATAAGTAAACATCTTTCTGGTATTCGTTGCTCTGAGCCAAGATTCATATGACAACAACAATGACGTCCCTTGTTCTGCATCCTCTTCTGAATCCAGCTTGCATTTCTGGAAGTTCTGTGTTAATATACTACTGCAAATGGCTTTGAATTATCTTCAGTAAGATTTTACTTGCATGTTATATTAATGGTATTGTTCAATAATTTCCACATTCTGCGGGATCACCTTTCTTTGGAATGGGTACAAATATGGATCTCTTCCAATCAGTTGGCCCAGGAGCTGTCTTCCAAATCTCTTGGCATAGCTGAGTGAGTGCCTCCAGCAGGACATCTGTTTGTTGAAAGATCTCAGTTGGTATTCCGTCAATTCCTGGTGCCTTGTTCTTCACCAATTCCTTCAGTGCAGCTTCAGCTTCTTCCTTCAATACCATTGGTTCTTGATCATGTGCTACCTCCTGAAATGGATGAAGATCAACCAGGTCTTTTTGGTACAATGACTCTGTGTATTCCTTCCATCTTCTATTGATGCTTCTTGAATCATTCAATATTTTGCTTACAGAATCTTTCAATATTGCAACACAAGGCTTAAATTTTTTCCTCAATTCTTTCAGCTTGAGAAATGCTGAATGTGTTCTTCCCTTTTGGTTTTCCAACTCCAGGTCTTTGCACATTTCATTATAGTAATTGGCTTTAACTTCTTGGGCTGCTCTTTGAAATCTTCTGTTCAGCTCTTTTATCTTGTCATTTCTTCCATTTGCTTTACTCACCACTTAAGTGCAAGTTTCAGGGTCTTCTTATATCCATTTTGGTCTTTTCTTCCTTTCTCATCTTTTTAATAATCTCTTGCTTTCTTCTTGGATGATGTTCTTGATGTCATCCCATAATTCTTCTGGTATTCAGTCACTGGTGTTCAATGTATCAAATCTATTGTTTAGATGGTCTCTAAATGCAGAAGTAATATATTCAAGGTCTTATTTTGTCTTCACCTTGAAGTTGAACGTGCATATGAGCAGTTGATGGTCTGTTCCACAATCAGCTATGGGTCTTGTTTTGGCTAAAGATATTGAGCTTTTGCCTCTTGCTACAGATGTAGTCAATATGATTCCTGTATACTTCATCTGGCAAAGTCCACATGTATAGCCACCATTTCTGTTGTTGAAAAAAGGTATCTGCAATGAAGTCATTGGTCTTGCAAAATTCTATCATGCAGTCTCCAGCATTATTTCTGTCACCAACGCCAAATTTTCCAACTACTGGTAATTCTTCTTTGTTTCCAACTTTTGCATTCCAGTCACCAGTGATAATTAACACATCTTGATTGCATGTTTGATCAATTTCAGACTGCAGAAGTTGGTAGAAATCTTCACTTTCTTCATCTTTGGCTTTGGTGGTTGGTGCATAACTTTGAATAATCATAGTAGTAACTGATATTCCTTGTAGGCATATGGATATTATCCTATTACTGACAGCATTATATTTCAGAAGAGATCTTGAAATATCCTTTGTGATGATGAATGCCACACTATTCCTCTTCAATTTGTCTTTCCCAGCATAGCATATCATATGATTGTCTGATTCAAAATGGCCAAAACCAGTCCACTTCAGCTCACTAATGCCTAGATATCAATCTTTATACATTCCATTTTCATTTTTCACAACTTCCAATTTTCCTAGGTTCATACTTTGTACACTTCATGTTCCAATTATTAATGGATGTTTGCAGCTGTTTCTCAATTTGAGTCGTGCCAAATTGAGGTCCCAAAAGTTTTACTTTATTCATATCAGTAAGGTTGGCTCTACTCTGATGATACAGCTCTTTCAGTTAGTCATATTTTGAGTGCCTTACAACCTAAGGGGCTCATCTTCCTGCACTGTATTAGACAATGTTTCAGGGATATTTATAAAGTTGTCCAGTAATGTATCAGACAGTGTTTCTCTTTCTCTGCTATTCATAAGGTTTTCACTGTCCAATTCTTTCAGAAGTGGATAGCCTCTTCCTTATTCCTAGTTTGTCTCAGTCTGTAAGCTCCGTTGAAATGTGTGCACCATGTGCAAACCCTGCTGACATTTGAAACACTGGTCACACAGCCTCAAGTCTCACAGCAAACATGCAAGCCACCTCAGTACAACAAACTGAAAGACAAGTTTGTATCCCTTAGCTGTTTGAAACTTCTCCACCCTCCCCTTACCTGGATCCTGTGGCTCTGTCTTCCCTGGCTTTTTCCCCTGCTTCCTGCCTCTTGGTATGGGGCCTGTCTCAAACTGCCCCATAGTGTTCCCCAAACTGTAAATTTTTCTGGAAGTAGACTGCCACAACTTTCTCCCACAGAGTGGCTAGTAGGTTCAATACAATGCTGGTAGGTTAGCAGCTGAGCTCTTAACCCACTGTGCTATCAGGGGTCTTTTCTGATATATTAGAATAAGATTATCTTAAAGGTTATTTAAGTAAGGTGTCTCTCATTTGTAACCCATTTAATGTGATCAAGTACTCATAATATGTTTGTGGACAAGTTACAGAAACATGGAATGAATGACAATTCCTTGGTTTATTTGAAACTGGTTGAATTCACAGAAAGGTTTTAATAAGAGAATTCCAAACTACAAAGGGGTACTTAGAGGTGATCCAAAGCTCTGGACTTGATTCTCAGATACAACACTAATGAAAATATACAATTCTATTAAAGAAACATATGGATAAGATGGTTAATAGCATGATAATCAAATTCCACATGACACTGAACTGTGAAAAACAATATTTAACCTAACACAATCTAAAAGACATCTGGGGAGGTTGGTGGGTTAGTCAAATAGAAAAGAAAATTCAAGGGAAATAAAGATAAGTTCTGAATTTACATGAAATGTATAACTCAGAAAACATGGAAAAGTGTGGTGGGAGACTTTGGTTCACAGCAGCACAAACTTTAACTTTCACTTGAATATGAATCACTGTGGGATGGAGCTGCCCCTCAAGTTAATATATGTGACATCCTGGATTGGGAATTGCTTTTCATATGTTAGGCAGAGTAAACTTGCTGCTCTGGTTCTGAGATTTTAGAATGAAACATCTTCTGTTACCTCAAGTATCCTTGAGCACATCCACTTAGAGAAGAGCCAGCCTCACCCTTGTATCAAGTATGGCAAATGTGACATTCATATGGGACATGTCCTGGGAGTTAAGACAATCTCCAAAATCCATAAATGTCCCTCAGCATACAATTTCTTCCATAAAGAAGTGGTAACTGAATAGTTTACAAATTTAATTGTCTTTAAAATTAAAATATGTAATATTTGAGACCTACAAAGATTATATAACTTAAGAAAGTACTTAAGTACTACAAACATCCGTGAACCCATCTCCCAGTTTCAGAATCAGAACATTCTTTATTCTCTTGCATCTATCACGTGCTTAGTTTTCTTCATCATTTTAAGAGGTAAATACTATCTGAATTTTGTTGTTATCATTCCTTTGCTTTTTTAAAAAAATAATTATACATTCACAGGAAGTTGCAAATATAGTAAAGAGAGATCCATGTTCCTACAAGTTTCCCCCAATGGTTATATCTTACATACCTATAGTATAATAGTAAAACTGGGAAACAGACATTTGTACAATGCATTTTTGTAGCTCTGTTCCATTTTATCTCATGTGTAGATTTATGTAACAACAACTATAATCAAGATATAGGACTATTCCATTATCACAAAGATCTCTGTCATGCTCCCCCTTTATAGTCAAAACCACCAGTCCACCCCCACTGCCATCTTAATGGCAACCACTAATTTATTCTCCATCTTTATAATTTTCTCATTTCAAGAATATCATATAATGTAGTCATTGCCTTTTTTCCTCATCCAAGCTATTGCAAGTATCAATTGATCTTTCCTTTTTATTGCTGACTAGGTTGGGCAATCTACTTCTGTAGTGATACCGCCTCAGAAAGCCAAGGATGGGTTGCTATGAGTCAGATCCGACTCGATGGCAGTGACTTTGGTTTGGTTTTTGGTTAATATTCCTTGGTATGGATGTATCACAGTGTGCTTAGCCATTCACCTATCAAAGGGCATTTTGGTAGTTTCAGTTTGGGGCTATTATAAATAAAGCTTCTATAAACATTCATGTATGGGATTTTGTGTGGATATAAGTTTTCATCTATCTGCAACAAATACCCAGGAGTGTATTACTGATCATATAGTATTTTATTTTATTTTTAAGATACTGTCAAACTATTTTTTGAAACTATTACTTTAACCACTGTACCTAATGCATAATGAAGGGAGCTTGGGTGGTGCAGTGGTTAATACATTCAACTGATAATCAATAGGTTGGTGGTCAAACTCACCAGCTGCTCCATGGGAGAAAGATGACATCTGCTTCTGTAAAGATTCATAGCCTTAGAAAATCTAATGTAGCAGATCTACTCTGTCCTATAGGGTCACTATGAGTTGGAATCAACTTAATGGCAGTGGGGAATGCATAATGATTTGAACATCTTTTCATGAACTTATTTACCATCTGTACATCCTATTCAGTAAACTGTCTTTTCCTGTCTTTTGCTAATTTTCTAGTAAGATAATATCATGGGTTGAATTATGTCTCCCAAAATATGTGTCAACTTGGCTGGACCATGATTCTCAGTGGTTTGGCAGTTATATAATAATGTAATCATCCCCCATGATGTGACCTGATGTGATCAGCCAATCAGTTGTAGGGGGATTAGAGTGGGATGCAATACATTTACTCAGGTCATAGCCCTGATCCAATGTAAAGGGACTTTGCCTGGGGTGTGACCTGCATCACCTTTTATCTTACAAGAAATAAAAAGAGAGAGAAGTAAGAAGAGAAGGAGGGACTTCAGTACAACCAAGAAAGAAAAGCCGGGACTGGAGCGTGTCCTTTGGTCCCAGGGTGCTTGCATTGAAAACCACCTGGAGATCTCCAAGGAAAGCCAGGCTCACAGATGCTGAAAGAAGAAAAGGTCCTCTAGAGCCAACCATGACAGAAAGCCTTTCCCAAGAGCCAGCACTCTGAATTTGGACTTCTAGCCTTCAAAACTGTGAGATAATAATTTTCTGTTTGTTAAAGCCATCCATTTGTGATATTTGATAACTAAGTTCATTATTTTATTGTTGAGGCTTGCTTTTTTAAAACTGAGATGTAATTCACATTATCATAAAAGTCACACACATACAGTTCAGTGGTTTTTTAGTATATTTACCAAGTTGTGCAATTATCAGCACTAATTCTAGAATATATTCATCATTCCCAAAAGAAACCTTGTACCTATTAGCAGTCACTCCTCATTCACACAGCATTGGCAACCACTAAGCTGTTTTCTGCCTCTTTGGATTTACCTATTCTGAACATTTCATATAAATGGAATCATACAATACATGGCCTTTGTAGACTAGCTTCTTTTACCTAGCATAATGTTTTCAAGATCCATCCATGTTGTGGCATGTATTCTTCGTTCCTTTTTATGACCAAATAATCTTCCATTGTATAAATATGCCACTTTGCATTTATCCATTCATCATTTGAAAGGTATTTGTGTTTTTTCCACTTTTTGCCTATTATGAATAAGGCCTCTATCAGCATTTGTGCCTCATGCTTGGTTATATAGTAACTCTATATGAGTTGCATCGTTTTACATTCCCCGGGTCTTGTTTTTCTAGTGCTGCTATAGCATACATAAGACAAATGGATGGCTTTAATAAACAAGGATTTATTCTCTTACAATTTAGGAGGCTAGAAGTCCGAGTTCAAAGTGCTGGCCCTAGGGTCTGGCCCCTTGACCTTGGGCTTCAGCTCTGCCTCCTGTTCCAGGCTCACTAGAGCTAGAGGCTTTTTCTGACTCATGCAGCTGCTGGCTGCTGGCTGCTGAGGATGAAGAACCCAAGATAAACAAGTAAAATGGCACAGCCGAAGATTAGCAGACAACACACCAGGCCACCAGTTCAAGTCCAGGAATAATCCCAAGATCGGCAGGCAACATGACAGGCCATTAAGATGAAGACTTGGCCAAAGGCAGGCTCCAGAAGTGTCAAAAGCTAGAGACCTTTCTCAAAGCCTCTCTTTATATACTGGAAGCAGATCACACCCTGAAGGCAACTACTTAGCTGCTCACAGCAGATTCCACCATGGAGGTGATTGTTGTTGTTGTTAAGTGCCATCGAGTCATTTCCGACTCATAGCGACCCCATGCACAGCAGAACGAAACACTGCCCAATACCGTGCCAGCCCCACAATCCCTGCTATACTTGAGCCCATCATCGCAGCCACCGTGTCAATCCATCTCATTGAAGGCCTCCCCCTCTGTCGTCGACCCTCCACCCTACCAAGCATGACATCCTTCTCCAGGGAATGGTCCCTTCTTACAACATG
>NW_006921964.1:1664055-1672986 GCF_000298275.1 Orycteropus afer afer | reverse complement strand
TGCACCAGGTGCATCTCGCTGGGTTTTAAACACCAGAGGCTCAGCCTCAAAACTCAAGTCTACATGTCACCACAGTAGGGCAAACCAACAGACAAGTTTGTCTTGCTGTTGGAGACCTCTCAAGGTGATTACAATCACTCAAAACCAGGGTCCAGCCAACCCACAACCTTAACTACTACACCCAGTGCATGAGGGTTCTAACTTTTTCACATCTTCTTCAACAATTGTTATTGGCTGTCTTTTTTATTAAAGTCATCCTATTGGGTATAAAGTCATGTCTTATAGCTAATGTTGTTGAACATCTTTTAATGTGTTTTTTGCTATTTGTATATCTTTGGAGAAATATCTATTTAAATTCTATGACCATTTTTAAATTGGGTAATTTGTCTTTATAAAAGTTCTTTATATATTCTATGTACCAATCCCTTTTCAAATACATGATTTGCAAAATTTTTCTCCCATTCTATGGTTTATCTTTTCATTCTTTTGATACTATCCTTCTGATAGCACAAAAGTTCTTAATTTTGATAATGTATAATTTATGTACTTTTTGTTATCTCACTTGTGGTTTTGGTATTATATCTAAGGATACTTTTTTAACCCAAAGACTTATTCTTGTATTTTCTTCTGAGAGTTTTATAGTTGTAGCTTGTACATTTAGGCCAATGACCCATTTGGAATTAATATTTCTGTGTGATGTAATGAAGGCATGGTGTGATGGGTTCTCATATGGACTTTTTGCTCTGGGTTTGTGGAAAAAACAATTTTGGAGGGAATTTCCTGAGTTGATTGACATTTGCTATGTAAATTATAAACAACTTGAGGATTTTTTTCACTTTTGTTGGCCTAGCCCAGAAATTGACATAGTTTGAGTTGATAATTACAGATTATCAACTCAGCAGTGATAGTGATAGTTGTTTGGGTAATGAAGGATTGGTTGAGCCCCTAACCAATGGAGAGGACTAGTTGGACTCTCATCTGTTTAGGAAAGCCCCACATTGAAATTGACAAGAAATGCCCTATATAAAGGGCTAAAACACAGGCTTTGGGGGTCTCCTGGATAAGGAGAATCAGAAGAATAGGAACAGTCTGGATCATAGAAGTCCTACACTGAGGACTCTCCCAGATCTGATGAGGAGCTGTAACATTGCTAAAGAGCTATAGCACCAATGAAGAAATGGACCCAGGTAAACACCTGGACACAGTAGAAATCAGCAGCCATCAGTAAGCAGGAGAAATGGCAGCATTCAGGAAAAGCTGGTGGGGTAGGCACAGAAATGGCAGCAGATCAGTTAGAGAAGAAAATGGCCCAGATGAAACACAGAAGTTGTGGAGGTTTATTGACTGAGTTGAGAGAGTAGTACGTTCATTAGGACACAGAAATCTATGTACCAGAAACACTCCCAGACTTGAGTAAAAGAGGTGTAACTTGCTTAGAGCTGTAGCTCAGCAGTAATAGTGCTAGAAACACCAGAGACAAGGAGCAGGCCCAGACCATGGCAGCAGAGTGTAACCAAGCTAAACTGCACTGGCAGGTACATGTTGGCCCCAAGTGTTTTCACTAGCAAGGGACATTTCTGTACCAGAGAGACATGACAGAGTATTTGAGAGCAAACATCAGTATTCAGTAAGGGTAAGTGGATCCCCTTTGAAAAGTTGAGGCTCCATGCTGGGACCCTACCCAAACTTTGCATTTTGAATTTCTTTATTTATATATTTTCCTCTATATATCCCTCTGGGAGCTCTGGTGGTGTGGTGCCTAAGGCATTTGACTGCTAATCAGAAGGCTGGCAGTTCAAACCCACCAGCCACTCCCCGGAAGAAAGATTGAGCAATCTACTTCCATAGTGATACTGCCTCAGAAATCCAAGAAGGGGTTGCTATGAGTTGGATCCAACTCAATAGCAGTGAGTTTGGGTTTTATATCCTTCTATGTCATATTATGACTCGACGGCACATAACAACAACAACAACAATGTCATATTAAAGTTGTTACCACAAATATGGTGTTTCTGTGAGTTTTGTGGAAGTTTCAATTAATTATTGAACCCAGTAGAGAGAGAGAAAGAGTGCTGTGCGATGGCTGATATCAGAAAAATAGGGAAGTTAGAACCAGCTTGATGCTTATTCTTATTGGTGAAGTTAACCATTAAAGTCATAAGTAAAATTATCTGTTTAAGAAGGAGTCTAACTTCATTCTTTTGCATATCTCAGCACCATTTGTTGAAAAGACAGTTCTTTGCCCCCTTGAATTGGCTTGGTACCTTTGTTGAAAATAATTTTTTTTTAAATATATTCAACATATGACAATTCTTTTATTAGATATGTGGTTTGAAAATAATATCTCCCAAGCTCTAGTTTGCTTTTCTCTTCATAATAAGATCATTCACAGAATGAAAACTTTTCATTTTAATGAAGTATAACATGTAAAGAACCAATCAACATTTCTCAAAATGAAAATTCAAGCCTTGAGTTGCATTACTGAAGGATTCTGTGGGCAAAACAATGAATGATGCAGAAAGTATCAAAAGAAGAGGGAAGGAATGCAGAGTCACTGTACCAAAAGCAATTGGTCAACATTCAACAGTTTCTGGAGGTAACAAGGACCTTCTCAGACCAAGAAAGTAGCTATAATACTGTTAAAGAGCTGTAATATTAATAGAGAGCTGGACCCAGTTAAAGTGCTGAACTGAACTGTTGGTGCTGAAGGAAGAAGTTGAAGCAGCACTGAAGAAAATGGTGAAAAAGAAAGTTCCAGAAATTGACAAATATCGATTGAGAAGCTTCAACAAATGGAAGCAATACTGGAAGCACTTAGTCATCTATGTCAAGAAATTTCAAAGACCAACCAACTGGAAGAGATCCATATTCATGTACATTACAAAGAAAGACAATCAAATGGAATGTGGAAATTATTAAACAATATCGTTAACATGACATGCTAACAAAATTTTGCTGAAGGTAGTTCAAAAGAAACTGCAGTTATACATTGACAGGAAACTACCAGAAGTTCAAGCCAAATTCAGAAGAGGGTATGAAATAAGGAATATCCTTGTTGATGTTAGATGGATCTTGGCCATGTTAGACTTCTCACCTACAGAACTATAAAATGTTAGGTTTGTGTTATTTAAGCTGCTAAATATGTGATAGTATGTTATCGTAACAACACTGAGGTATTCACTTTGTTCAGGTCTCTGATAAAATGTCATCTTCTTAGAAAGGATTTTCCTGATCATCAATCTCTAAGCATTTCTCCTGCTTTATTTTTCTTCATGGCATTTTTCACTTTACCTGTTTTTTTTTTTTTTTTTTTTTTGCTTGTCATCTATCTCTTCAACTAAATGTAACCTGCATGAAGGCCAGGACATTTTGTTTTGTTCAATGCTCAGATCCCGGGCCCCTTGTAGGTATGCGATAAGTATTTGTTAAATGCATGAATTCCGTGAACAGGGTTGAATTTTATCTACATCATCTTTATCTCATCTATATTTATGTCTGTATCTCACTGTTAGTCTTGCTAGGGACTTACCAATTTTATTAATCTTTTCAAAGAACTTGTGTTAATTTTCTCTATTGTTTCTTTATTTTCCATTTCATTGATTTCTGTCCTCCTCTTTATTCTTTCAAAATTTCTTTGGTTTTATTTTGTTCCTCTTTTTCTAGCTTCTTGGAAAGCAAATTAAACTTTTCTTCTTTTCTAATATTATATTTACATTTATAAATACATCCAAGAATTGTCTTAGCCATAGCTTACAAATTTTAGTATGTTGTTTTTTTTATCAGTTCAAAATATTTTTAAAATTTCTCTTGTGATTTCTTCTTAAATCCATAGATTATTTAGAAGTATGTTATTTACTTTCCAAACATTTGAGGATTTTCTAGTTACATTTTTTTGTTGATTTCTAGTTTAGTTCTAGTTTGGCCAATGAATATATTCTGTTTGATTTTAAACATTTGGGATTTATTAGTAAATGTTTTATGGACCAACATATGTTCTTTTTGGTGAATGAAAAGAACCTATTTTGCAATTGTTGGGTATAATGTTCACAAAATGTCTATCAGGTCAAATTGGTTGTTAGTGTGATTCTTCTTTAAGTTCAGTTAATTTCTGCTTCATGTATTTTGAAAAGAGACAAGGACCATCCCCTAGAGTAGATAGAGGGTTTCCCTAGAGCTAGTGCCTTGAATTCGGAACCCTAATTGTGAGAAAATAAATTTCTGTTTATTTAAACCACTCACATATGGCATTTCTGTTATAATAGTACTAGATAACTAAGATATATAGGCACATCAACTCTCATGATTACAATATTTCTTTTTTCATTCTTTTACTTTTAAAATATCTATATCCTTATAGGGAGCTCTGGTGGCATAGTGCCTAAGGCATTTGACTGCTAACAAGAAGGCTGGCCATTTAAACCCACCTGCCACTCCTCAGAAGGAAGATTGGGCGGTCTACTTCCATAGTGATACTACCTTGGAAACCCAAGGAGAGGTCACTATGAGTCAGATCCAACTCAACAGCAATGAGTTTGTTTGTTTGGTTGGTTGGGTTTTATTGGACATCCTTATACTTGAAGAAAGGAAAAGACTTTTATAAACATTACAAAGTTTTTTTCTACCTGATGAAACAATTTATGTTTCACAAGATACAGAGTTCTAGACTGAAAGGTTATTTGTGGTTTGGTTTGGTTTGGTTTTACCACCAAATTCAACCCTGTTCATGGAATTCATGCATTTAACAAATATTTGTTGCATACCTACAAGGGGCGAGGGATCTGAGCAGTGAACAAAACAAAAGATGCCATTCCCTTGTCCTTTGGCCTCCATTATCTCTGATGAGAAGTCACTCATCATTCTTCTTACTCTTCCTCTGTTCCTTTGAATATAACAACTTTATTTTTTCTGACTATTTGTGATAGTGGGAGCTCTGGTAGCATAGTGCCTACGGCACTTGAATGCTAACCAAGAGGCTGGTGGTTCAAACCCACCAGCCACTCCTCAGAAGGAAGGACTCATTTGGTAATTAACAGTTATTTTCCATGCTAATAGGAACTTCCTTTAAGTTCTTTTTTAGAGACTAACAGTGCCACTCCTCGGAAGGAAGATGGGGCAATCTACTTCTGCAGTGATACTGCCTCGGAAACCCAAGGAGTGGTTGCTATGAATCAGGTCCAACTCGATGGCACATAACAACAACAACATCTGTGATAGCTGTGTGTCAACTTGGCTGGACCACAGTTCTGTGTGGTTTAAGCTGTTGTGATGTGGTTATTCCCATGATGGGATCAGATGATTATGTTTTGAGCAGCCAATCTGTTGAAAGGGAGTTTCCCTAGGGGTGTGACCTGCTTCCAGTATACCTATGGACATCCTGGGAAAAGAGACATTCTTCTGTGGATCAGGATTCTGTTGTGTTGTCTACAATGGTCCGTGAGTGAACAATCCACCATTTGGCCTGGAGAGCTTGGATTCATCATTCATTGGAGTCAACAGCCGGTGTACTGCCTGCCAGCCTTGAGCTCCCCAGTCCCTGTGGCTGCAAGAGTTGGGAAAAGCCTCCAGCTTGACGTTTGATCTAGGAACTTTGGACTTGTCAGCTTCTATAAGTGTGTGAGCCATTTTCCTGAGATAAATTTCTCTATATATACATATATATAAGCTTTACTGGTTTTTGTTTCTCTAGAGAACCCAGTCAAACACATTTGGTACTGAGAGTGGTTCTAGAGAGACAAAATCATAAAGATGGGCTTCCTAAATTGGTTCTCCAGTTTGATTAATCTTAAAGACACTAGTGACCCTGCCTCTGTTAGTGAAAAGGGCCCTGCTAATCCATAGAGTGAGGTGGCAACATTAATATGCAAAATAGCACCACCTGGTGCTTGTGAGAAGTGACACTCTGGGTGATCAGATATTTGATACTTTTCTGTAATTTTATCAGAATGAGGAGTATAAGGAAGCTGGTTGGTTGGTCCTACTTACACTAGAAAAAGCAGTGAAAGAGCGTGATGAGCTCAGAGCTGCTGAGTCTCAGCTTAAGCGCCACATAAAAGACCTCAGTGCTTCCAGTTGTGCTCTGAAAGAATGCCTTATATCTTCTAGTAACAGAGCTGATATTGCTGAAAAACACACCCAGAGTCTTATTGTAAGGGTGGCTGAATTACAATACCAATTAAATTGCCAACCCAGAATAGTGTCTGACGTTAAAGTGAGGGCATTGATTGGAAAAAAATGGGATCCTGAAACCTGGAATGCGAACATATGGGCAAATAGTCAGGAAGATCAGGATATGGAGCCTGTAAATTCTGTTGAATCTCTCCCATCTGAACGGATTACGGTAAAACCATTATCCCCTCCACCTTAGTTTGATGGGATTAGCCAAATCAGTCCTGCTGGGTCATTGCCTGAGGCAGAGGCCATGGAAGACATTCCTGAATGTTCTCAGGAACTGCCTCAACCACCCATTGTTGCTGCTAGACCTATAACTAAAGTTAAGTCCAAGTGAGACCCAAAAGGTGAAATAGAAAGTGTGACTGAGGAGGTGGTACGCTATACCCAAAAAGACCTACTCCATTTTGCTAACATGTACAGACAGAAACCTGGAGAATGTGTTTGGGAATGGCTACTGAGGGTGTGGGATAATGGTGCAAAGAATGTAACATTGGATCAGTCTGAGTTTATTGAGTTAGGTCCACTAAGTACAGATTCTTCATTCAATGTTTCAGCTCAAGAAGTTAGGAAAGGATCTAATAGTTAATTTGGTTGGCTTACTGAAGCATGGATTATGCAGTGGCCTACCTTAAGTCAAGTTGAAGTACCAGACCTGACTTGGTATAATGTAGAAGAAAGTATCAAGAGGCTTAGGGAAATTGGCTGTTAGAATGGATTTATCAGATTAGACCCCTAGAGCCAGAAATGGAGAGTCCAGAAGACACAACTTTCACCAGTACCGTGAGGAATAAATTTGTGAAGGGAGCTCCAGCATCCTTGAAGACTGCTGTGATTGCTATTTTATGTAAACCTGATTTGACAGTGGGAACTGCCCTAATTGAACTAATACACTTAACTACGATGGGGCTGACTGGACCCCGTGGTAGTAGGGGCCATGTGGCAGCAGTTAATCGAAAAAGGTAAGGTGGGCATGGTTACCATAATGGACAGCAGAGTCAGAAAAGTAATCAGAATAGTCTGACTCATGTGGAATTATGGCATTGGCTACTTGCTCATGGGGTTGCTAGTAATAAAATACATGGCAAGCCTACTAAATATTTACTTGATCTGTATAGACAGAAGAATTCTAGGTCACATGAACAGCAACTTAGATTGAATCACCAGAATACAGAGTCACGACCTCTCAATCAATTCCCAGACTTGAGTCAGTTTACAGACCAGCAACCCCTTGAATGAAGGGGAGGTCAGGTCCCTTTGAGGAAGGACCCCATTACATTGCCAAAAATCTATAATGTCAGTCTTTCTCCTAGCCTTCCCCAAAAGGATTTGAGGCCTTTTACAAGAGTGACTGTTCGTTGGGGAAAAGGAAATAATCAGCCATTTTGGGGATTACTGGACACTGGTTCTGAATTGACACTAATTCCAAGAGACCCAAAGCATCATTGTGGCCCACCAGTCAGAGTGGGGGCATAAGGAGGTCAAGTTATTGATGGAGTCTTCAATAAAGTACGTCTCACAGTGGGTCCAGTGGGTCCCCGAACCCATCCTGTAGTGATTTCTCCAGTGCCAGAATGCATAATTGGAATATATACTCTCAGCAATTAGCAGAATTCCCACATTGGCTCTCTGACATGTGGAGTAAGGGCTATTATAGTAGGAAAAGCCAAGTGGAAGCCATTAGAACTGCCTCTACCTACTAAAATAGTAAATCAAAAGCAGTACCACATCACTGGAGGGGTTGCTGAGATTACTGGCACCATCAAGGACTTGAAGGATATAGAGGTGGTGATTCCCACCACATCCCCATTTAATTAATCTATTTGGCCTGTGCAAAAAACAGATGGATCTTGGAGAATGACAGTAGATTATCATAAACTTAATCAGGTAGTGATTCTAATTGCAGCTGCTGTTCCTGATGTGATTTCATTGCTTGAGCAAATTAGTATATCTCCTGGTACTTGGTATGCAACTATTGATCTGGCCAATGCATTTTTCTCAATACCAATTTCAAAAGACCATCAGAAGCAGTTTGCCTTCAGCTGGCAAGGCTAACAGTATAGTTTTACAGTCTTTCCTCAGGGGTATATCAACTCCCCAGCACTGTCATAATTTAGTCTGTAGGGACCTTGATTGCCTTTCGCTTCCACAAGTCATCACACTGGTCCATTGTATTGATGATGTTATGCTGATTGGAACTAGTAAAGAAGAAATATCGATGACTCTAGACTTATTGGTGAGACATATGCATACTGTTGTTGTTATGTGCCCTCGAGTAGGACCCGACTCATAGCGACCCCTCCTTGGGTTTCCGGGGCAGTGTCACTACTGAAGTAGATTGCCCCATCTTCCTTCTGAGGAGTGGCTGTACTAGATGTTGGGAAATTAACCCAACAAGAATTCAGGCACCTTCCTCAGTGAAATTTCTAGGGGTCCAATGGTGTGGGGCATGTCGAGATATTCCTAATAAAGTGAAGGATAACTTATTGTATCTGGCTTCCCCCACAACTAAAAAGGAGGCACAACGTCTGGTGGGCCTCTTTGGATTTTGAAGGCAACATATGCCTCGTCTGGGTGTGTTGCATCAGCCTATTTATCAAGTGACTTAGAAAGCTGCTCGTTTTGAGTGGGGCCCAAAAAAACAGAAGGCTCTGCAACAAGTTCAGCTTGCCATGCAGGCTGCTCTGCCACTTGGGCCATATGATCTGGCTGATCCAATGATGCTTGAAGTGTCTGTAGTAGATAGAGATGCTGTTTGGAGTC
>NW_006921964.1:1639830-1645968 GCF_000298275.1 Orycteropus afer afer | reverse complement strand
GCCATCTTGCCCCGCCTCCCTGTACTCACTGTTTTAGTTCAGGTTTTTCCACTAGTTGGTGTCTAATCCACTTCTATATAGTTCCTTTTAAAGCTCAGTGTTCCAGGATTATCTTCTGTATCTCTGTCAATTGGTTTTTCTTTTCTTTGTTGGAGAGGTTCTGTGTTGCTTGTCTGCCTATTCCTCCATCTTACCGGAAGTCACCTGGCCATTATTTCTTAGATAATTCTTCTGCACCTTTCTTTCATTCTTCTCTTTCTGGGACTCAAAAGTATATATGTTAAAGCATTTGATATTGTCCCCTAAGCATTAAACACTCTTTTCTTTCTTTTTTTTAAATTATTTTTCTTCTCTATACTTCAGTTGGGTTATTTCTCTAATCTCTGTGTGTGTGTGTGTGTGTGGGTGTGTTATCTTTTCATTTGCTATGAACCAACTCAATGACAGTGAGTTTGAATTTTTTTTTCTTCTAAGTTTAGTCTGATGAGGTCTTCATTTCTGATATACTTCTCAGTCCTAAAATAGCTAATTGATTATTTTTTAAAGTTTCCATTTCTCTGCTAAAATTTCTTATCCATTCATATATTTGTTGATTTTTTTCCACTAAATTTTTTAACATATTTATAAAAGTTATTTTAAAGTCCTTGTCTGCTGATTCCAACATCTAGCTTATCTGTGGGTCTGCTACTTTTGACCTTTTTTTCCTCTCTTGTGTATGGTTCACATTTTTCTCTTTCTTCACATGTCTAGTTAATTTTTACTCTATGCTGGACATCATGTGAATTCTACTAGAGACTTTGAATTTTGTTATCTTCCTGTAAAGAGTGTTGAGTTTTATTCAGAGAAGCTATTAAATTACTTTTAGACAGATGATCTCATTTTTTCTGAAGCTCATTTAAGTTTTTCCCTTAGTCATAGAGCACAACTCTTACTCCTGTGGAATGATTCTTTTTCTAAACTAATGGCCTTTATAGGGTTTTAATTGAATGTCAGCAATGTTTACCAAGTTCTCTAGCTTAACAGGTTAAAACTCTTCAGCAGGTTGTGATCTCTGTAATCTCTGTTCAACACTCAGTCTCCAGGAGTTGTTCTCTAATAGGACTTATGGTGTCTTGCCCTGAATATATTACCTAGTTTAGAATTTAGAAAAGGGCCTAAAAGTAACTCAAATGTAGCAGTAAAGGATTACTTCTCTGCTGCTTCTCCCTGACACACAAATTGCAGTTACCTTAGCAAACGCAAACTCAGTTCTCTGTTTCCTCTGTCCAAGACACTGCTGCTCTTTGTTTGACTCATTTTCTACACCATGGTTTGGAGTCAGTTCCACGCAGAAAGCTAGGGTAAATATGGAGGTCACCTAAAATCTTTACTTAGCTGAAGAATCATGGCTCTAAGTTATTCACTGTCCAATGCCTCAAAACCATTGCTTCATAGGTTTTTTTTTTTTTTTTTTTTTCCTTTTTTTTTTTCTCTCTCCCCTTCTCTTCCCTAGTTTTTTTTTTTTTTTTTTTTTTTCCTTTTTAATAGTTATTTATGGCAGGAAGGTATATGGATTGAACTGTGTCCCCCAGTATATGTTGTCCTCCATTTTGTGATCTCATGCAATTATTCTTCCTTTTGTATGTGTGTTGTAAATCCTAACCTCTATATGTTAATAAAGCAAGATTAAGTTGGATTGTATTTTGGCTTATAGCTTGCAAGGTTTGACTGAATCCTACTCAACTCTCCACCCCTATTCAAGTCACACCCCTACTCAAGTAACCACCCTTACACAAGTTACAGCTTTTCTTGAGTCACACTTTTTATCTTAAAAGAGATGAAAGAAGATAGAATCAAGCAAAGAGAAGGGTTCTGATTAACACCAAGAAATAAGAACTGGGAGTGGAACATGTCCTTTGGACCTGGGGTCTGTGAACAAAGAATCTTCTAGACCCAGGGGAATATTGATGTCAATACATATGATGATCTCCAAAGAATGCCAGGCCCATAAAAGTTGAAAGGAGACAAGGACCTTCCCCTGAGCCAACAGAGAGAGAAAGCCTTCCCCTAGGACATTTAACTGCTAACCAGAAGGCTGGAGGTTCAAACCCACCAGATACTCCTCAGAAGAAAGGATGGGCAATCTACTTCCATAGTGATACTGCCTCAGAAACCCCAGGAGTAATCATTATGAGATGGATCTGACTTGAAGGCAGTGCATTTGGTTTGATTTTTTTTTTTTTTTTTTTTGGTTTAGAGCAGGTGCCCTGAATTCAGACTTCTAGACTCCTAAACTGTGAGAGAATAAATTTGTTTCATAAAGCCATCCACTTGTGGTATTTCTGCTATAGCAGCACTAGATAACTAAGACAGAGGGTAACTCTAATGCAAGCTACTACATCATGATGAAGTCAGGCAATCTATTGAATAAATGAATATCTACATCAGCTATGAGGATAATTACTTAATAACATTGAACATTAAAAATTAAACCACTACCCATCTCCTTCTAGCTCTTCTGGTGTAGTGGTTAAGGCATTTGGCTGGTAACCAAATGGTCAGTGTTTCTAACCCACCAGCTGCTCTGTAGGAAAAAAAAAAAAGATGAGGCATCTGCTTCTGTACAGATTTACAGCCTTGGAAACCCAATGGGGGTCACTATGAGTTTGAATCAACTCAATGGCAATGAGGTTTTTTTGCGTGTGTGTGTGTGTGTCATCTCCCTCTAGGCTACTCTATAACTGAGTCCATGACCTCAGTTTCTCCTCTTTCCCATCAGCTAATGTCTTATAGCCTATCTTATTCAAGTTGAAGGCAATGGGAACTGCCTTCATTCTGAGCCTCTCTAAAGCACAAAAATTACAAAATGACCATATTTGGAGGGAAGTGAAATTCAACAACAGCAGCAAAAAAAGCTTGAAAGGGTATCAAAAATACAGATATTACATAATATAATAAGAAACAGGAAAATGGCTTCAAAACATAGGAATTTATTCTATTAAAGGCCAGATTCAACATGAGAAATTAGAAATCCCTGAATAACTGTTGGCTTGTATTGCTTTTTAACAAGTTATAAAGTCCTCTTGATAATATGTCTTACTGGAGGAATGGCAATGATTGTTCAAAACAAATGTTTTATACATTTTATCTTGCATTTGAAGTGATAATAAATTATATTCCCATTCTCCATCTTCATCTGAGGTTAAAAATAAAAAATAAAAGCTATGATTCAACCAATCAGTCAAGAAAGCCTCAGTAATATTCTGGTCAGGATTAGGATTCAAGGTTCATCAAAAGTAATCTATAAAATGTAAAGAAACAGAAAATTAACAACACTTTATATATAATATTGGGCACACCATAGGTACTAAGGAGCTCTGACAGTGCACCGTTAAGGCATTTGGCTGCTAACCAAAATGTCAGGGATTCAAACCCACCAGCTGCTCCATGGAAAAAAAGATGAGACAGTCTGCTTCTGTAAAGATTTACAGCTTTGAAAACCTTATGGGAGTCACTATGAGTCAGAATGGACTTGATGGCTGTGGGCCTTAAAAAAAAAAAAAGTATTTTAAAATGTTTTTGAATAAATATGTGTGCCGCAAATATTTCAGAACTAGTTACAACTCACCTCTGTTATTAACACCATGCTTAGACTCAACACTTGTTTCCTTTGTTGACTCAGGATCTTAATAAGTGTGTTTTACTGTGCTTTTTAATGCTTAACTTGAAAAATGCTGTTGCATCTCTCCAGAGCATTTTATCTTCACATCTGGCTTGGGGACTATAAGCTTACTGAGTCCACTCACGCCTTCTAATGTTTCTACAAGCTTTATTTTGGAAATTTGGTGCACTTTGGCTTTGAAACATGTGTATAGAAGATTTTTAACATAAGAAGCCCTGCACGCATTGTTATTTTTAAATAAATGGATGCAACTGTTACATTTTCTGTTTCTTGGGTTTTGTTTTCCACAGCTGACTGGGCCCATTCCCATTCCCAGTTAGAAAATGAAGTCATCAAAACAGCTGCAATATACACAAAACATTATTCCACCTCCTACTTTGGCGAGTAGTGACTGGGATCTTAAAAGCTTGCAAGCAGCAATCTAGATGCAACGACGGGTCTCTCCTCATCCAGAGCAAAGAAGAATGAAGAAAACCAAAGATTCATAGAAAGAATTAATCCTAGCTACTGGTACACCATGCGATCTGCATCCCATACAACTATGAGACGAGAAGAACTAGATGGTGCCCGGCTACCACTGTCAACCACTCAGAGAGGGATCTATGTAGGAGATCCTAGAGAGAGAGGGAGAACAATGTGGAACAAAACTCAAAATCATTTGGGGAAAAAAGGGGGGATGGTGGAGCAGGTTTGCTGGTCTGATAGAGCCTGGTGGAACCATTGAGACTATGGCCCCTAGCTGCCTTTCAGGTCTGGAACTGAACTCACTCCACTGGCTTCCAGCCAAACATAAGACAGGAGTTGAACATTTACCTGAGGTAGATACACTTCTTGGAAAGAACAATCATGGGAGAAAGAGGGACTGTTCATGCACAGGGATACAGCTCAGGGGGCAGGGGTGCATGGAGGGATGGACACAGGGAAGAGGTAACTATCAGGAGGAAGTGGGAGGGGAGCTGTTGCATTGTGGTGAATTGTAGTCAATGTCATAAGACAAAGTGTATGTGAAGTGCTGTATGGAAAGTGAATTTGCTCTAAATTTTCACCCAAATCACAATCAAAAAAAAAAAAAAAAAAGCAGCTGCAATAGTGAGAAAAGAAAAGTGGCCATGTGATGAGAGAACCAATGAAAGAAAGTCAGTTACTCTATGAAAGTGATGTTGGAGACAAAGCAACTAGGGAAATCTCTTGGGGGCCAGAACTGTCTGAAAAAATTTTTGCTGTTGTTTTAGTTTCCATGTGTGAATTTATTTTTTAAAAACAAACCTTTGTTTTTTTAATTGTGATTTGGGCGAAAATTTACAGAGCAAATCCATTTTCCATTCAACAATTCACAAACATTTTGTTTCATGACATTGATTACAATACACATAATGCAACAGCTCTCTTCCCACTTCCTTCCTGTGATTACCTTTTCCCTGTGTCCTTCTTTCCTATGCATTTCTGCCCCCTGAGCTATCTCCCTGTGCAAATATTGCCCTTCTGATCTCCCATGGTTGATTGTTCTAAATAGTATACCTACCTGGTGTAATTGTTTACCTTGCAGGCCTGTCCATTTTTTGGCTGGAAGCCACCTGAGTGAGTTCATTTTCAGACCTGAAGGATGACTAAAGGCCATAGTCTCAGAAGTTTCACCAGTCTCTGTCAGACCAATAAGCATGGTCATTTTTATAATTTTGAGTTTTGTTTCACATTTTTCTCCCATGCTATCCAGGATCTCCTATTCTGATTTCTTTCTGAGTAGTCAATAGTGGTTGCCTGGTACCATCCAGTTCTTCTGGTCTCAGGGTCTCAAAAAAATCTGCATGGTTCACTTGGCCCTTGGGCTAATTGTTTCCATACCTCTTTGATTTTCTTCATTCTTCTTTGCTCCAGACAGAGAGAAACCAGGGACAACTTAGATGGCCACCCACAAGCTTTGAAGACCCAAGTCGCTACTCACCAAAGTAGGATGTAGAACAATGCTTTTGTGTGGTATGTTACCCCAATTGAGCTTGATGTCCTCTGCAACCATGGGCCTGAGCCTGCGGGGCCAGTGACTCACTCCCTCAAGATGTTTGGCTGTGGCTAAGAAGTTACATAATTTTGTTCCTTGTTAGCTCTATTGTCTATATATGGATACTCTTATAGTACATACAAATACATACATAGAAATATTGCTTGCCAAACTTACATGTTGTTTTTGTTAGGTGCCGTTGAGTCGTTTCTGACTCATAGAGACCCCATGCACAGCAGAACGAAACTAAGCAAATGGCAAGCTGCTGGCTCATGGCCTTTGGAGGCTGATGAATCCAAGACTGGCAGATAAAATGGCAGGTCACTGGCTCAATATTCAAAGTACCAGAGGTCAGATGATGACCAGCCACATGCAAGCTCTAGATAGACCAGAAAGTTGGGAGCTTTCCTAGAACATCCATATATGTTGGATGCAGACCACATTCCTGAGAAAACTCCCTTTCAACTGATTGGTTGCTCAT
>NW_006921964.1:1637451-1638470 GCF_000298275.1 Orycteropus afer afer | reverse complement strand
TCGTCTGCGTATCTCAGGTTGTTAATGATTCTTTCTCCAATCCTGATACCACATTTTGCTTCATATAGTCCAGCTTCTCGGATTATTTGCTCAGCATATAGATTGAATAAGTGTGGGGAAAGGATACAACCAAACTTAAATAGTCTTGGGTATATTCCCTTTTGCCTAGCCATGGCTGATCATTTAGGCTTTCTACCTATGTATCCACCCATACGTTAATGTTTATTATTACTGACAATGCAGTATTATGTATGTAAAAGTGTTTAGCTTTTTTGGCCGTACCTCTTGTGCACCTCTCTCTCCATGTCTTCGTTTTCCTTCATGTTACTGTGCTGGTCACTCACTTTTGGTATAATGCCCTTTCCCTTCACCCAAATCAATATTTGTCTCTTACCTTTCTAGCAATTTTCCCTCCTCTTCCCTCTTGTCCTTGGTAATCAACAAAGAAAGCTTCTGTCCATGTATAAACAAACCTTCCCTTGACTTTTTACAATAGTGGACTCATACAATATTTATCCTTCTGTAATTTACTTATTTCACTCAGTATAATGTCCAAATTCATCCATGTTTCATGGACTCTTTATTACTCGTTAGTATTGCATTTGTTAGTGTTCCACTGTGTGTATATACCATAGTTTGGTTATCCATTCATCCATTGATGGGCAATTAGGTTGTTTCCATCTCTTTGCTATTGTGAATAAATAGTGCTGTGATGAACATGAGTGTGTGTATATCTATTTGTGTCCTAGTTCTCACTTCTTTAGGATATATTCCTGGTAATGGAATTGCTGGATCAAATGGTATCTCTATTTCCAACTTTTTAAGGAATTGCCATACCGTTTTCCACAGTAGTGGTATCATTTTACAGTCCCACCAGCAGTGTATGTGAGTCCCAATCTCTCCACATTCTCACCAGAATTTGTTATTTTCTGTCTTGTTGAACTTTGCTATATTGCTGGGGTGATGATATCTCCTTGTTGTTTTGATTTGCATCTCTCTAATAATACCAACCTATAGTG
>NW_006921964.1:1628886-1637111 GCF_000298275.1 Orycteropus afer afer | reverse complement strand
ATGAGCAACCAATCAGTTGAAAGGGAGTTTTCTCAGGAATGTGGTCTGCATCCAACATATATGGATGTTCTAGGAAAGCTCCCAACTTTCTGGTCCATCTAGAGCTTGCATGTGGCTGGTCATCATCTGACCTCTGGTACTTTGAATATTGAGCCAGTGGCCTGCCATTTTATCTGCCAGTCTTGGATTCATCAGCCTCCAAAGGCCATGAGCCAGCAGCTTGCCATTTGCTTAGTCAATTTTGGGTTATCAGTCCTTGCAGCTATGTGAGTCAGGAGAATCCTCCAGCCTGATATGTAACCCACAGACTTGGGACTTTCCAATCTGTACAACTGCATGAGTGACTTCCTTCAGATAAGTAAATAAATAAACACCCATAAGCTTCGGTACATGGTTTAAAATCAAGAGGAGAGTGTGTCAGGGTTGTATCCTTTCCCCATACTTATTCAATCTATATGCTGAGCAAACAATTTGAGAAGCTGGACTATATGAACAAAAACGTGACATCAGGATTGGAGGAAGAATTATTAACAACCTGAGATATGCTGATGATACAACTTTGCTTGCTGAAAGTGAGGATGACTTGAGGCACTTACTGATGAAGATTGAGGAACACAGTCTGCAGTATGGATTATATCTCAATATAAAGAAGACAAAAATCCTCACAACTGGACGAATAAGCAGCATCATGATAAAGGGAGAAAAGATTGAGGTTGTCAAAGAATTCACGTTGCTTGGTTCTACAATCGATGCCAATGGAAGCAGCAGTCAGGACATTAGGTGATGTGTAGCATTGGGTAGGTCAGCTGCAAAGGAACTGTTTCAAGTGCTGAGGAGCAAGGATGTCTCCTTGAGGACTAAGGTGTGCCTGACACAGGCCATGGTATTCCAATCGCCTCATATGCATGTGAGAGCTGGATAATGAATAAGAAAGACTGAAGAAGAGTTGATGCTTTTGAGTTGTGGTGCTGGCAAAGAATTCTGAAAGTACCATGGACTGCTAATAGAACTAACAGATCTGTCCTGGAGGAAGTGCGGCCAAGATGCTCATTGGAAGCGAGGATGGCCAGACTTCATCTCACCTACTTTGGTCATATTGTCAGAGGGGACCATTCCCTGGACAAGGATGTCATGCTTGGTAAGGTGAAAGGTTGACGAAAGAGGGGAAGGTCTTCGATCAGATGGATTGACACGGTGGCTGTGACAATGAGCTCAAGTATAGTAAGGATCATGGAGCTGGTGCGGGAGTGGATGGTGTTTCGTTCTTCTGTGCATGGGGTCGCCATGAGTTGGAAATGACTTGACGGCACCTAACAACAACAACACAAACTTCACTGGTTTTGCTTCTCTAGAGAACACAGCCCAAGGTAGTTGTCAACACTTCATAAATGCATAGTGTGTATCAGATGAAATACAACAGATGTGACACCAGAAGCACTCTCTTGTTTTTGCCAAGAAATTTGGAAGACAGCTATCTGGCCAATGAACTGAAAGAGATCCATATTAGTCCCCTTGCCAAAGAAAGGTGATCCAACAGAGATGGAAATTATTAACAATACCATAATGTCATATACAACCTGCAGAAGATAATTTTAAAAATGGTTGCAGCAGTACATTGACAAGGAACTGCCAGAAAGAGAAGTGAATTCAGAAGACGAGATGCAATAAGTGATATCACTGCTGATGTAAAGTGATTCTTGGCTGAAAACAAAGAATACCAAAAAGATGTTTACCTGTGTTTTATTGACTATGTAAAGGCATCTGACTGTGTGGATGCTAACAAATTATAGATAACACTGAAAAGAGTGGGAATTCTAGAATGCTTAATTATGCTCATGTAGAATCTGTACATAGACCAAAACCAAAACAACCAAACTCACTGCCATAGAGTCAATTCTGAGTCAAGCCACTCCCATTGGGTTTCCAAGGCTATAAATCTTCACAGAAGCAGACTGACCGATCTTTCTTCTGCAGAGCAGCTGGTGGGTCTGAACCAAATACCTAACCAGTACACCACCAGACCTCCTTGTACATAGACCAAGAGGCAGTTATTTGAACAGAATAAGGGAATACTAAGTAGTTTAATATAGGAAAATGTATGCATCAGGGTTGCATTCTTTCACCACACAGAGTTGTATCTTTTCATCATCTGTATACTAAGCAAATAATCTGAAAAGTGGAATACATGAAGAAGAACAAGGCATTATCATTGAGGGAAGACTCATTAACAACTTGCAATATGAAAATGACACAACCTTGCTTGCTGAAAGCAAAGAGGATTTGAAGCACTTACTGATGGAGACCAAAGACTATAGCCTTCAGTATTGATTATACCTCAATATAAAGAAATAAAAAATCCCCATAACCAATAAGTAACATCATGATAAATGGAGAAAAGATTTAAATTGTCAAGGATTTCGTTTTACTTGGATCCGCAATCAACATCCATGGAAGCAACAGTCAAGAAAACAAACAACCTACTGCATTGGGCAAATCTGCTGCAAAAGACCACTTTAAAGTGTAAAAAAGCAAAGATATTACTTTGAAGACTAGGGTGCCTCAAGCCATGACATTTTTAATTGCCTCATATGTACTGAAAAAGAATTGATGTCTTTAGATTATAGTGCTGGTAAAGAGTATTGAATATACCATGGACTGTCAGAAAAATGAACAAATCAGTCATGAAAGAGGTACAACGGAATGTTCCTTAAAAACAAGTACTGTGAGACTTCATTCCACATACTTTGAACATGTATCAGGAGAGACCAGTTCCTAGAGAAGGATATCACCCAGGGTCCTTGTACTAAGAACATTCTAGACCCAAGAGACAGAAAGTTGTAAAACCGAAGATAGTGAGAGACAGCAAGAAGGGCAAGACATGATAAGAAGCAATGACAGAGAAATGGCAGCAGCAGAGGCAATAGAATCAGGAGATGGCACAGCAGACTTCCCAGTCCAAGAGAGAGCAAGAGAGCTGAGTGCCTTTGGGAAAGGGGCTTGCTGGTTAGTGCGGTGCCTCCAGGAATTATTGGTGGAGCTAAACAGCTTTGTAACACTTGCCAGAGCAAAGTAGAAGTCAGGCTGGCACAAGATGCCCTACGGTTCATGGAGCAGAAAGAGGCCTGCCTGCAGGCACAGCTGAAAAGAGTCTGTCCTGACTTAAGAACTGTATCCTCACTCATTTCTGATCCTGAATTGTAACTTGTTACTTCTCTAATAAACATCATAATCATGAATATTGTCTGTGAGTTCTTTGTGGCCATTTCAATGAATTATCAAACCAAGCATAGAAGTAGAAAGAGTCATGGGAGGGGCAGGTAGAGTCAGAATTGGTAAAAAGTTCAGAGAGAGGAGGTATGTCTGATCTCTGCTTCTTAGAAATTGGTCTTAGATTGATGGTGATCTTGATTTTTTCCCCCTTGTGAAGTTAGGCAAAGAGGTCAGATGATGACATTGCCACCACACCATTTCTACAATACTCAATGAGATGGAAGACCAGTTAATACCATTACTCATATTTATACACCAACCACCAAAGCCAACAAAGAGGAAATTGAAGACTTTTACCAACTTCTGAAGTCTAAAATTGGCCAAACATGCAATCAAGATGTATTGATTATTATTGGTGATCAGAATGCAAAAGCTGGAAACAAAGAAAAATAACCAGTAGTTGGAAAATATGGCCTTGGTGATAGAAATGACACCAGAGATGGCATGATAGAATTTTGCAAGACCAATGACTTACTCATTGCAAATACATTTTTCAGCAATATAAATGGCAGTTATACATATGGACCTCACCAAATGAAATACATGGAATCGAAGCAACTACATCTGTGGAAAGGGGCAGTGGAGAAGTTCAACACCTTCAGCCAAAGCAAGGCCAGGAGCTGACTGTGGAATAGACCATCAACTGCTCATATGCAAGTTCAAGTTGAAGCTGAAGACAATTAAAACAAGTCCACAAAGAGCCAAAATATGGCCTTGATTATATCTTACCTGAATTTAGAGATCATCTGAAGAATAGATTTGGCACATTGAATGCAAATGACCAAAAACCAGACAAATTGTGGGATGGCATCAAGAACATTATACACAGAGAAAGCAAAGGGTCATTGAAAAGAAAGGAAAGGAAGAAAAGACCAAAATTGATGTCAGAAGAGACTCTGAAACATGCTCTTAAAAGGAGAGTAGTTAAAGTAAATGGAAGAAATGACAAGATAAAAGAGCTGAAAGAAGATTTCAAAGAGCAGCTTGAGAAGACCTGGAGTTAGAAAACCAAGAAGGAAGAACAAGCTCAGTATTTCTCAAGCTGAAAGAACTGAAGAAAAAAATTAAAGCCTTGAGTTACAATATTGAAAGATTCTATGGACAAAATATTGAATGATGCATGAAGCATCAAAAGAAGATGGAAGGAATACACAGAGTCACTATAACAAAAAGAATTGGTTGATGTTCAACTATTTCAGGTGGCGGAATATGACCAACAATATTGAAGGAAGAAGTCCAAACTGCACTGAAGGAATTGGTGAAGAACAAGGCTCCAGGAACTGACAGAATACCCATTGAGATGTTTCAATAAATGGATGCTTCACTGGAAGCACATACTAATCTATGCCACAAAATTTGGAAGACAGTTACCTGGCCAACTGATTGGAAGAGATCCATACTTATGCCCATTCCAAAGAAAGGTGATCCCACAGAATGTGGAAATTATTGAGCAATATCATTAATATCACATGCAAGTAAAATCTTACTGAAGATAATTCAAAAATTATAGTATATTGATGGAGAACTTCCAGAAATGCAAGCTGGATTCATAAGAAGACATGGAACAAGGAGTATCATTGCTGATGTCAGATGGATCTTGGCTGAAAGCAAAGAATACCAGAAAGATGTTTACTTGTGTTTTATTGACTATGCAAAAACATTCGACTGTGTGGATCATTACAAATTATGGATAACATTGAGAAGAATGGGAACTCCAGAACATTTAATAGTGCTCATGATGAACTGGTACATAGATCAGGAGGCTGTCATTCAACTAGAACAAGGGCATACTGCATGGTTTAAAATCAGAGTTGTATCCTTTCACCATGATTATTCAATCTATACTTTGAGCAAATAATCTGAGTAGCTGGACTATATGAAGACATATATGGCATCAGAGTTAGACGAAGAACCATTAACAACCTGTGATATGCAGATGACACAACCTTGCTTGCTGAAAGTGAAGATGAATTGAAGCACTTACTAATGAAGATTAAAGACTACAGTCTGCAGTATGGATTACACCTCAATATAAAGAAAATAAAAATCCCCACAACTGGACCAATAAGCAGCATCATAATAAATGGAAAAAAGATTGAGGTTGTCAAAGATTTCATATTACTTGGTTCCACAATCAACACCAATGGAAACAGCAGTCAAGAAATGACCTCTTTCATGTGTGGAAGAGACTAAGATGCACCTAATCCAAGCCATGGTGTTTTCAATCACTTCATATGCATGTGAAAGCTGGACAATAATTGGGGAAGACTGAAGAAGAGTTGATGCTTTTGAGTTGTGGTGTTAGTGAAGAATACTGAAAGTACCATGGAGTGCCAGAAGAACTAACAAATCTGTCCTGGAAGAAGTACAGCTGGTATGCTCCTTGGAAGTAAGAATGGCCAGACTTCATCTCACCTACTTTAGTCATGTTGTCAGAAGGGACCATTCCCTGGAAAAGGATATCATGCTTGGTAAAGTGGAGGGTCAGCAAAAAAGGGGAAAACCCTCAATTAGATGGATTGACACAGTGGCTGCAATTATGGGCTCAAGTATAGCAAGGAAGATGAGGAAGACAAACAACAGGGTAGTGTTTCATTCTGTTGTACATTGAGTCACTATGAGTCATAGCCAACTTGACAGCACCTAACAACAACAACCACGAGATAGATTGGCACAATGGCTGCAACAATGGGTTCAAATAGCAACAATTGTGAAATCACAAGATTGGATAGTGTTTCCTTCTGTTGTACATAGGGTCACTATGACTCCATGGCACCCAACAACAATAAAAAGGCAATGACTCACTCTTTTCCTCTCCCTCTCACCCCTGGTAACCACTAATAAACTTTGATCTCTGTGCATTTCCCTATTTCAGATATTTCATAGAAATGAAGTCATACAATATTAATCCTTTTGTGACTGACTTGTGTCACTCAGCATAATGTTTTCAAGGTTTGTCTGTGTCGTACTTGGTATGTTTCAATTCTTATGCACTTCTAACTACACAATTTGCTGATTGGGAAACGATTTGCTAGGAAAAGAGTCCTGATGTAAAGTGTGCAGTGGCCTCCCCCACCCTTTTCTGGTGTAGGCCTTCCCAGGTTGCTCACTCCTGGACTCAAGCAGGCTATACATTATGTGTTTATGCATTATATGTGTATTTACTGTATATAAATTTCATGTGTATGATGGGGATAAGCTGGGAAACATCACTGTTCTTAAAATTGACTCCTAAACACAAGCCTAAGGAGCTCAGGTGGCATACTTTTTAATGCACTTGGCTGCTAACCTAAGGTCAGTAGTTTGAACACGTTAGCATCTCTGCAGGAGAAAGATGAGGCAGTCTGCTTTTGTAAAAATGCACAGCCTTGGAAACTCTATGAGGCAGTTCTACTTTGTCCTATAGGGTCATGATGAGTCAAAATTGACACGATGACAATGGATTGGTTTGTTTTAAAACACAGCCTACTATTTCATCTGTTCCAAAACTGGAGGACTCTCTTTCTGCCTCTTTCTGTGAGAGGCAGTCCAGTAGACACAAACCATGTACCGCACATCTTCAAGAAAATTTCCAACACCCATCTGCCTTCTTGTTCTGTGGTGGATTGCATGTTGCTATGGTGCTGAGAGTTACACAACCAGTATTTCAAATACCATCAGGTCATCCCTGGTGAACAGGTTTCTGCAGAGCTTCCAGACCAAGACAGACTAAGAAGAAAGTCCTGCTGATCTACTTTTGAAAATTATCCAGTGTTGCCTGTTGTTGTTGTTGTTATGTGCCGTCGAGTCGACCCCGACTCATAGCGACCCCTCCTTGGGTTTCCGAGGCAGTATCACTACGGAAGTAGGATTGCCCAACCTTCCTTCCGAGGAGTGGCTGGTGGGTTTGAACCGCCAGCCATCTGGTTAGCAGGCAAGTGTCTTAGCCACTATGCTACCAGAGCTCCTACATAGGTTCAAATGTACCAATGATTGTGAAGATGACTCAGGATTAGGCAATGATTTCTTCTGTTATAATTAGGGTTAGACATACATAAGTTGGAGCCAACTTGACAGCACTATATGAGAGTATAAATTCTAAAACATTTGGTTTATGGAAGGTTGCTGCAGTCTACAGTGGGAGCCCTAACTCTGTTTTGAGTTGTGACATAAATTCAGACTCCATTTAAGTTCTTTGTATTACTTCAACAATGCAACTATGCTTAGACAAGTCCAGGGCAAGCTCCGTGAGGGCTGTTAACTCTCAGGAAGAATGTGGTTGAAAGT
The DNA here is from genome assembly GCF_000298275.1 of Orycteropus afer afer. Lineage (NCBI taxonomy): Eukaryota > Metazoa > Chordata > Mammalia > Tubulidentata > Orycteropodidae > Orycteropus > Orycteropus afer. The sequence continues at coordinate 1,629,575 of NW_006921964.1, read as the reverse complement.
AGATTAATTAGTATACAGAGAGATGCTTACACAAAGGACTAGGAACTTGGCTTGGTATGTCATTCTTATACAAAGAACTTACCTGGATATATCCCTAATGATTTACTGAAAATGGCCAACCCTATACCAAAAAAAAAAAAAAAACCCCAAATTCACTGCCATGGAGTCAGATCCAACTCATAGAGACCCCTCTTTGGGTTTCTGAGGTGATATCACTACAGAAGTAGATTGACCAACCTTTTTCTGAGGAGTGGCTGGTGGGTTTGAACTGCCAGACTTCTGGTTAGCAGTCAAATGCCTTAGGCACCAGAGCTCCCTATAACCTTTTTTAATCTACAGTTATATTCATATCCCAATCATGGTCCTTTTCCCACTTTTGTAGTTTCACCTGTGAGGATGATGAATTGACCTGTCACCAATCATGATCCTGTGATGATTTTCTTTGTCCTTAATCCTATATAATTAACACTGTGACTGTGATTCATGAGATTCCATTGGCCTCTGTACTGGGTACATGCTGATGGTTTCGCTCATATGGACGTTTGTTTTTGTCCAGTTTAAGGCTTAATAAAATGGTCTCTATAGAATACTTTTTTTTTAAATTAGGATTTGGGTGAAGATTTACAGAGTAAATTCACTTTTCATACAGCAGTTCACATATACTTTGTCTCATGTCATTGACCAAAATT
>NW_006921964.1:1599171-1605118 GCF_000298275.1 Orycteropus afer afer | reverse complement strand
TGCCATCAGGATCACTCAGGATCGCTGCAGACCGCAGCTCCGTCTGTCTCCTTTTTTGGTATTTTCACGCAAATTCTTCTGTTAGTTTGGGTTTAGTCCACTTCTATATCCTTCCCTTCAAGGCTCAGGGCTCCAAGATTATCTTCTGTGTCTGTGTTAATTGGTTTCCCTTTTCTTTGTTGAAGAAGGTCTGTGGAGTCTTTCTGCCTAGTCCACCATCTTGTCAGAACCTCTCAATTCCTTAATCTTAAGGAGTCCGGGATATCATATCATCTGGCTACTTCCTGCTGAGTTAAGGGTGAAGTCAAAGGGTTAAGGAGTGAAACTGTTTTGCTAACTTATTTGTCAGTTGTTTAGGGTCCTGCTTAGGTAAGACAAGAAAATTCTTACAGTCTAAAATCTTCTAGGAGTAAATTTGATTAGCAAGTTTAAAAGGTTGGTTCTGAAAATGAGGAGGAGAAAACAAACTAGAAGCCCTTTGAGGGGTAAAAACCAAGTCATGCTAGGTAAAATTGTCTTAATTTGGTTCTCTATTTCATTTGCATTGTTTCCTTGATTTACTCCATGTAGCCACCACTTGTCTGTCAGCTTGTCGTACTGTGGTGGCTTCTGTGTTGCTGTGAGGCTGGAGGCTATGCCACTGGTATTTCAAATACCAGCAGGGTCACCCATGTTGGACAGTTAGAGTAGAGCTTCCAGATTAAGACAGACTGAGAAGAAAGATGAGGCATCCACTTCTTAAAGAATTGGCCAGTGAAAACCTTATGAACAGCAGTGAAACATTGTCTGATATAATACTGGAAAATGTATGAGTAGCCCTGAAACATTGTCCAATATAGTGCCAGAAGATGAGCCCCTCAGGTCAGAAGGCACTCAAAATATGATTGGGGAAGAGCTGCCTCCTCAGAGTAGAGTTGACCTTAATAATGTGGATGGAATAAAGCTTTTGGGACCTCCATTTGCTGATGTGGCATTACTCAAAATGAAAAGAAACAGCTGCAAACATCTATTAATAATCAGAACATGAAATGTATGAATTATGAATCTAGGAAAATTGGAAGTGGTCAAAAATGAAATGGAACGTATAAAGATCGATATCATAGGCATTAGTGAGCTGAAAATGGACTATTTTTTGGCCATTTTGAATCAGATAACCATGTGGCCTATTATCCAAGGAATGACAAATTGAAGAGGAATGGCAGGGTATTCATTGTCACAAAGAATGTTAAATGATCTATCCTGAAGTAATGCTGTCAGTGATAGGAGAATATCCAAATGCCTCCAAGGAAGACCAGTTAATACCACTATTATTCAAATTTACGCACCAACCACCAAGCCAAAGACAAGGAAATTAAAGATTTTTCCTAACTTCTGCAGTCTGAAATTGACCAAATATGCAATCAAGATGTGTTGATTGTTACTGGTGATTAGAATAAAAATGTTGGAAACAAAGAATAATCACTGTAGTTGGAAAACATGGCCTTGGTGATAGAAATGACTCTGCAAATCATGTGATAGAATTTTGCAAGACCAACAACTTATGCATTGCAAAGACCTTTTATCAACATGAATGGTGGCTCTGCATATGGACATTGCTAGATGGAGTACACAGGAATCAGATGAACTACATCTGTGGCAAGAGGTGATGGAGAAGCTCAATATCTTCAGCCAAAACAAAGCTAGGAGCTGACTATGGAACAGACCATTAACTGCTCATATGCAAGTACAAGCTGAAGATGAAGACAATTAAAACAATTCCACAAGAGCCAAAATATGGCCCAGATTATATCTTCCTGAATTTAGTGACCATCTAAAGAATGGATTTGATCCATTGAACACCAATGACTGGGAACCAGAGGAATTGTGGGATGATATCAAGAACATCATCCATGAAGAAAGCAAAAAGTCATTAAAAAGACAGGAATGGAAGAAAAAAAAACAAAATGCATGTCAGAAGAGACTCTGACACTTGTTCTTGAACAGAAAGTAGCTAAAGCAAATGGAAGGAATAACAAGATAAAAGAGCTGAACAGAAGACTTCAAAGAGCAGCTGGAGAAGACAAAGTCAATTATTATCATGAAATGTGCAAAGACCTGGAGTTAGAGAACCAAAAGAGAAGAACATGCACGGCATTCTCCAGCTGAAAAGAACTGAAGAAAAAATTCAAGCCTCAAGATGCAATATGGGCAAAATACTGAATGCTGCAGGAACATCAAAAGAAGATTAAAAGAATACACAGTCACTGTACCAAAAAGAATTAGTCTATGTTCATCCATTTGAGGAGGTGGTATATGATCAAGAACCAATGGTGCTGAAGGAAGAAGTCGAAAGCTGCACTGAAGGAATTGGCGAAAAACAAGGCTTCAGGAATTGATAGAATACCTATTGAGATGTTTCAACAAACGGATGCTGTGCTGGAGGCGCTCAATCAGTTATGCCATGAAAATTGGAAGACAGCTCCTGGACCAACTGATTGGAAGAGATCCATATTTGTACCCATTCCAAAGAAAGGTGATCCCACAGAATGTGGAAATTATTCGACAATATCATTAATATCACACGCAAGTAAAACCTTGCTGAAGATAATTAAAAAATGGTTGCAGCGGTATATTGACAGAGAACTTCCAGAAATGCAAGCTGATTCAGAAGAGGATGTGGAACAAGGGATATCACTGCTAATGTCAGATGGATCTTAGCTGAAAGCAAAGAATACCTGAAAGATGTTTACTTGTGTTTTACTGACTATGCAAAAGCATTCAATTGTGTGGATCATAACAAATTATGGATAATATTGAGAAGAATGGGAATTCCAGAACACATAGTTGTGCTCATGGGGAACCTGTACATAGACCAAGAGGCTGTCGTTCAAACAGAACAAGGGGATACTGCATAGTTTAAAATCCAGGAGTATGTCAGGGTTGTATCCTTTCACCTTACTTATTCAAACTGTATGCTGAGCAAATAATCCGAGAAGCTGGACTACAGGAAGAAGTCAGTTGCATCAGGATTGGAGGAAGACTCATTAATAACTTGTGATAAGCAGACAACACAACTTTGGTTGCTGAAAGTGAAGATGACTTGCAGCACTTACTGTTGAAGTGAAGACTACAGTCTGCAGTATGGATTACCCCTCAATAAAAAGAAAACAAAAGTCCTCACAACTGGACCAATAAGCAGCCTCACGATAAATGGAGAAAAGATTGGCGTTGTCAAGGATTTCATATTACTTTTTTCCACAATCAACACAAATGGAAGGAGCAAGCAAGAAATCAGACATCACAATGCACTGGGCAAATCTGCTGCAACAGACCTCTTTAAAGTGCTGAAGAGCAAAGACGTTTCTTTGAAGACTAAGGTGTGCCTAAACCAAGCCATGGTGTTTTCAGTAGCCTCACATGCATGTGAAAGCTGGACAATGAATATGGAAGACCTAAGAAGAGTTGATGCTTTTGAGTTATAATGTTGGTGAAGAATACTGAAAGTACCGTGGACTACCGGAAGAACTAACAAATCTGTCCTGAAAGAAGTGCAGACAGAATGTTCCTTGGAAGCAAGAATGGTCAGACTTCATCTTATCTACTTTGGTCATGTTATCCGAAGGGATCATTTCTGGAGAAGGATATCATGCTTGGTAAAGTGGAGGATCAGCAAAAAAGGGGAAGGCCCTCAATGAGATGGTTTGACACAGAGGCTGCAAAGATGGGCTCAGGTATAGCAAGGATTGTGAGGCTGGCTCAAGACTGGGCAGCCAAGACTTGTTTCTTTTTGTTGTACATAGGGTCACTAAGAGTCAGAGCTGACTCAACGGCACCTAACAACAACAACAACAACAACATAACCCCATGTAGCCATTGGCTTAATTATAAATCCTCTGGACATTGATTTCTGCTTCTCCTGAGGAATTGATATAAGTGCAGCAGGAGGTGTTAGTGACTGCAGACTCCTCCTTGTTCTGGTAAAAGAAATCCAGAGCAATACAATGGTCTAGTACCACCTTGGCTAAAGAGTCTAGACTGTTTTACAGAAAGTCTACAGATTTTGCTGTTGCTAGTGCAATGGTTTCAGTGGACCAAGTCAGGTTCTGGAGGATGGCTGCATAGTATGCAAACCCTTCCCAGGGCACAAGTAAGCCAATAATTGCTCCACTGCCTGCTATGATTAAACCAATGGCCTATTTTTCTCTCTGGAAGTAAAGATTGATGAGTGAGGTAAGAAGTAAGACTTACAAGGAGTAGAACTTGGAGTTATCAAGCCTTCTTCTGACATTATAGCTGGATTTAGCCCTTACATAAGGCTAAATAAATAAAGGAATAAAGGGATGATGCATTGAAAGTGCCATTGACTTTTTCATCACAGAGGGTATGGTTGGAGAGGTTCCAGTTATCTACTAGGGTACATCCATGTCCAAGGAGCTCCAAGATGTTATGTGAGGCATCTGGATCTTTGATTTTGGAAAAAATTGTTACAGGGACCACATAAAGAATGGATTTTGTGGTCCTAGGAGCAGTGTGACAAATCCAGCAGTTTGTTTTTCTCCTTGTCCTACTACTTGAAAGAACTGCAACAGGGAGTTCCCAGACCATTGGGCAAAGTCACCAAACAAAATTAAGGTTAACCAAAAGATAATTTTGAAGGTCATGGCTGGCATCAGGGCAAATAAGTATAAAGAAATATTATTTATCTGGCTTCTGTTTGAAAGAGATTTAAAATCCTGCAATGGTTCACAGTCCCAATCTTGATGGTGATAGGTGAAGAAAACTGTTGGCTTGTAGTTTTCTGGTGTGTGTTTGTTTCTTCCAGATTCTTCTTGTATTAGATCTGGTGGTGAGCTGCAGTAGCAGATTATGGGCTTGACCTGGGAGTGATGAATCCAAGGATGGATAGCTGCTAACTTAACAGAAGAGTGACTAGTAACACCTCATATGGCCCAGTGCACTTGGGGAGAAGTTGGTTCCATGGGGAAGACTTCTCCCAAGTTTTCATCAGGACTTCACCTCCAGGAGCAATTGGATGTGAAGGTGCACTTTCAGGGAAAAACATGCAGCTAGAAGCCTAAGATATTTAGAAGTGGAGAGCTCTTGGGTCGCATGGTGGACATTCAAGGCTCTGGTTCTCCAAACTCTCTTTAGGAAGGGTCTCCTGTATAATATTTCATAAGAATTTAACTAAAGCTTGCTTCTAGGGGCCACTCTGACTCTCAGTGGGGCAAATGGTAAAAGTTTCATCCAAGGTAACTTGGTTTCTTGGCACAGTTTGAATAAAGTTTTTGCTTATGCGTGGTTCATCTTCTCTGTTTTTCTGGTAGATCTTTTGTCACTTTAGACGGAGTTTGTTGTTGTGTGATGTCGAGCCATCTCTGACTCTTAGCAAACTTATGTACAACAGAACAAAACACTGCCCAGTCCTGTGCCAGCCTCACTATCCCTACTGTACCTAAGCCCATCACTGCAGCCACCGTGTCTATCTATCTAACTGAGGGCCTTCCCTTCTTTTGTTGACCCTCCACTTTACCAAACATGACATCCTTATCCAGAGAATAGCCCCTTTTGACAACATGACAAAAGTAGATGAGATGAAGCTTGGCCATTCTCACTTTCGAGGAGCATTCCAGCTACACTTTGCAAGACAGATCTGTTACTCCTTTTAGCAGTCCACGGTACTTTCGGTGTTCCTCCTCAACACCACAACTCAAAAGCATCAATTCTTCTTTGGTCTTCCTTATTCATTGTCCAGCTCTCACATGCATATGAGGCGATTGAAAATTGTGTCAGGTGCACCTTAGTATTCAAGGAGACATGTTTGCTCTTTAGCACTTGAAAGAGGTATTTTGCAACAGAATTGCCCAATGCTATTGCGTTGGATTGGGTTCTCTAGAGAAACACAAAAACCAGCAAAGTGTATATATATATATATATAGAGAGAGAGAGAGAGAGAGAGAGAGAGAGA